>NW_017172008.1:0-18099 GCF_001652005.2 Ceratina calcarata | reverse complement strand
GATGATACTATTACCTATGAAAAATTTGAAATCACTATAATTTTAGCTTTTTAATAGTAATAGGAATCTATAATAACAAATTCAACATGTTAGCATTGTTTAAGTATATAGCCTATACATCCTTAAGAGCTGATCGCGATTTAAAATCTCTGTACTCGTCTAACAAACTAGCAGTTATATAGTTTTACAGTTCTGAGCCGGAACTTAAAGCTGGGAATCCCGTTGCCTGTTTTAGGTGGCAGCCAATCGATTGCCAGTTACGAGGATTTAAGTTCCAGTAGCTTCAGCTCCGCGAGTAGAGCTTCCCTCGACGCGAGAGGTTCGCCGACACCGTCGTATGGTGCTGAAAACATGATGATCTTTCCCAGTGACAGCAGCGGATCCATTTGAGACTATTTGAGGTGCGCAGCCATCCTGCCGAAGTGGCTGCGCTGCCTCAGGTAAGTAAATCGCGAGACAAACCTCTCTGTGCCGCTACACGCAATTCCGACTTTCTCTGCTCAAACAAGCTGTGGACTCGCGGGGATAAAAGGGATAACAAAAAAAGAAGAAAAAAAACCAACAAACAAAAAAAAGTATAAAATACCACTGTGCCATTTTCTGTGAGCTTTCTCCTCCCCCCAAAAATTCAATATACGCGACACCAGCGTGTTATATGAACATGTTTGCGTTTATTTTTTTTTTCTTACTTCGGACTTTTTGGAGGGACTATCGAGAAAACGCGAGTCTCGACCGAAACGTTTATCCGGAAGGAAGAAACTTATTTCTAGATTGAGATCTGGAGAATGATTACTTTTTCGAGGTAAAGTGAAACTATACCGTTTATTATTTATTTTAAACAATTTATGGGTGATTTGTTTGTTTCTTTTTCATAGAATTAGTCGATTGTAAAATATATTATTATATACATATGTATATGTGCTTTTATGCGAATATTTTATCAATACGAATGACTGATCTGAGGTCGACTGATTCTTGTTCATTCGAATGGGAGTCATGTCCATTTTTCTATTCATCTTTATTGAAAATTCAACAAAAAAAGAACTACCTTTATGCTTTTAATTGTAAAATGTTTTAAAGGAAAATGTATTTCTCTAATGTACGAATTACCAATAACTGATACATCACCGAATGGGTCGAAGGTGAATAAAGTAAATGGGGGAGGTTTTAAAACATAGTCGCTATCTTTATACATATACATATGGCATAGAATTTTTGCTGCGCGTAAAATATTCTATTTTCGTACGACAGTGTTTGTAGAAATGAAAGTAAAGGAGTCGACTCGCAGTAGACGTATACTTTGACTGTTTCTTCATTCCGCGAAACGGTTCGGTCATGCTTCAACTTAGGATTGTACAGAAGTCGGTGGCATAGGTTGTTCATCCTCGAATGGGTAGACGCTGTACTAAAACACTAGAAAGTTAAGGAGAAACAAAACGATACAAAATGCGACATGACGTCGCGAAATCTTTTTTTTTTTCTTTCCTTTTTGGAGATTTTATATTGTAAGGATAATCACGCATGATAACCGATCGTTTTTAATCGTATCTTCGTATATTACGTAGCTTTTCGTAACCACTGAGTGACGAATGTGAAAGAAGAAAAAAAAAACAACATATTCTACTTCCAGTGTTAAAACGACAAAAAAAAATATGAGAATACAATTGCATTTTATACTCTTTAAGCGTAAGCGCGAGATTCGATTATTATTATTATATTGCTGCTTATCATGCAGCTTAAACGTTCTTTGATCTTTTAATCGATGCATTTCTTCTTTAATTATCACAGTCTAAGTCTTTGTACGCGATAAGCGGACGGACAGTGCGACGTGTTACGATTATTATTCGATTTCTTTTGTAGTTTCATATTATAATATTATACGAATCGCAGTCATCGTAATTTTTTCAGAAAAGATTGCCTGTATCTTATTATTCGTCAAAGTTTAGGTTTAAGCGTTTAATTGATTTTCAGAAAATTCTAAAGATTTAGTGAATATAAAATATTCATTGCGAGGCTGAATTGCACGAGCATTGCAAAAGAAAATAATTCATAGTACAGCTCGTCATTTCGCATACGTAGATGATTAGCATTGATTGTGGTCCAACTATAAAGATTAGTATATAATAAAATGTTTACTATGGAATATGATTTTAGTGCAATTTTTGTGTCAATGAATATTTTATAGTCACCGTGTTTCTCCAAGAATTATGTGGCCAAAGTATTATTTTTAAATATTCCATCTTGCGAGATTTTTTTTTCAATTTTGTACTTATCAAAAAGCAAACTGGAAATTCGATGACTGCTTCTCGTATCGTTTACGATCACTTTCCAGTATGGAAGTTGCAAAGAATAAAAAGACAAAAAAAAAAGAATACAAAGAAATTCACAACGTTTTATAGAAAAGAGTGGAAAATATCAAGGAGAACGCCGAACAGTGAAGAAAAACGATTAAAATATGAGAAAACAGTTTATACAGTGAGTGATCGAATGTGAAGAATGCATTGTGTGATGTGAGAAACCGAAAAATGAGCGCGGAATCTATGGATCCCTCGCCGTGTCCGACTTTCCTCGATCCTTTCGGAGCTACATTTTTTACATCGTTAGAACCAAACTTGTTTCCGACTTACGCGTAAAAATTCGAAAGTAGAACGTGTCTGAAATGTAGAAGAGAAAGGAGGACTAGAACGAGAGAGAAGCAAGGCAAAGGTTGTGAATGAAAAACGAGGGAAGGTTGAGATGGAAAGCGAAACTCTCTCATTTTGTTTTTACTCAAAAGGCAAAACTCCTTTTTCTCTTACTCGATGATGTAACTGCGTGGAAAATGTTCGAAGTTTCGGTCGAGGTTCGAAGAATAACACTTCAAAAATCGTGCTCGCGATCTGCGTCTTCGGACTCGAGAAAGCATAGTAGCACGAGATAATAAATCACGAAGGCCCTTCGAGTGTTCCTTCTATTGGCAACGTTCTCGCACTTCCCGAATCGTTGGACAATGAATTTTAACGTTTGATCAGGAGTGATAGTGATTTTCTCAGCATGCAGGGAGAACACGACTGCATCATTACGGGGAAGCAACAGTGAAAGGCTTAATTAATAAGTAATCTTTTTTATTCGATATATGCCGTAGACAAGTAGACATTATTATACCTGTGTATGAAAGAGGAGCTCTGTCCATTCGGTGACGTTTCCTGCGATGGACCCCGCATTGTCCGCTTTAAAATATCTTTTTCAATTATTTTTTCTCAGTTTGTAAGGAATGTATCAGAAAATATATTTGTTTTATATGAATTTCCAAAATACATCAAGTTATATTCGATATAATATAATGTGACATACCAAGCCTTATACGGTTCGTCGAAATACTGTATCGGTACTGGTGTCCCTCCTACCAGGATACTGTGCCAAAATCAATGCATCTTGTACTACTTTCGACATACAACTTTGACAAAGCAGCAATGCTGACAGAATCGTTTTCTAAAAGGACACAATTTACATTCACCGGTCTCATGTACAAATCACCTACTTCCAATTCGCTGCTCAGCTTGCATCCGCATTTTTGTAATTCAACAGAATAAAAGCGTATGATTCGACGATGTTCGATTACTAGGAATAGTCTAAACTAAAGTACAAATAGAGTGTAGCGACAAGAGGAAATCGATCAATCGGGATCCATCGCATTTGAAAGTTAGTTTAACAACGTGGGGGTCAAGAAATGTTGGAAACGGTATGACGGGAACGCGTATTGGAGAGCGTTGGAAGTTTTCTAGAATTGAAGTGAAAATTCGCATTACCCTTTTACCACAAGTTTCGTAGGAATACGCGCTTGTCCGTGGACGTGCGTCGACGGGAGATTCACACGAAGGAAAAAGCCTCGCGATCGAGGATCTCCGCGCGGCATCAGATCAGCGAGAAACGGTGAAGCGGCGTATGCAATATATTTTTCTACCTTTTACTTTCTTAAAACGTCATCACGTGGTTAAGGGGTTCGTTTTTATAGAGATTAATAACGCGAGCTCCGATACGCGATGCATATTACCGAGAGGCGCGATGTGATTCATGGATAAGAGAAGCGTGCGTGTACAAGCTTTTCTCCTTTAAGTTATCATTCACTGAGACGTTTTCTACGACCGATTCTATTATGCTGGACCCTTGGTGCTTCGAACTTGTGCATTTTCTTTCGTTCATTTGATTGTGGTCGAGGAAACATGTTCTAAAAGCATTCGCCGATCAGACAGAGAGAAATTGAAACGCACGAGGACAATAATTATTATTTTTATAATGCCTTTAGGTGGAACATCTTGAGAATCACTCAGATTTCTGTTAAAAAAACTTGATGAATTTAGATATTAACGTTAAGTAAATGTATATTTGAATTTAGGGTGTCGCTAATTTTCTGGCAGCGTGTAAGTGTAAAGGGTCAGATTGAATAAAGGGTCTTTTATGTGATATAAATACAAGTACATTCGAATTCGAAAGACGAATGATCTGTTCGACAAAATTAATTACGTACTTGCGAAATTTTTTTATTCAAATCTTATACAACTGCATTTCGTAAGAGAATTAATGGTTTCTGATTCGTCTTCTCCTTTCGTATATTTCGTGCAACTTATCCTCTGAAGAAAGTGCCAATGACCGGAGAACGTTTTGCGTTTAATATCTGTTAGAATGCATGAAGCAAAAATCAAAATTCATAATCGACTACTCGACACGCCTTGGTGTTAAATTTCTCTTGACGTCCAAGAGTGAACGTGTTCGGTTGAAGCACAACGCTCGATATTACACGACTTAAAAGAGAGTGCAAAATGTACCCACTGATAAGAAACTGGCGTTTCCACATGTAAATACTGTTTTCGGTTCGACGAAAATGATTACACGCGTTTTTTGTACAAGAATATTTGTTAACACCGTGACTGTTGGTTTATTCATCAATTCTTCCAGATCTGAATTCTTCATTCAAGAATCGTGATTGTTTAACAAGGAAACTTCTAGCGAGTGCTTTAACTTTTACTTAACCGATTGCACAAGAAAATTAATTCCTATTTACGACGTTACAAGTTCTGTTCAGGCCTGGAAGAATGTCGTATACTTTTTTAATAGTACAATTGCGTAAGACACAATCACACTCGTTGTTCATGGAAATATTCAGCTTTGACCGTTACGAACCGACACGATTTGTTCGAACAGAGAAGAAGAGTGAATGAGAAAACAGAATTCAAGTGACGTCGCACAGATAAATGATTCCGTTTCAGAACTCTAAGAGGCAACACAAACAAACGCGTGCGATTATTATTTGTACGGAGATAATTTTCACTTTCTCGGTTGTATTGGATTGGCAAACGTTTTCTCGTTTTCTTATTTTTGTATTATAATATGTGAATATATTTGAACACATCGTTTGATAAGGATTTATTTTTATACTGTAAAATTCGTTGTTCGAAGAATGTATAAAAGCAATTGTTTGCTAAACCGATACAAGTCCGGTCAAGTGACTGCGTTAACAAATGATATCATTCTCTCGTTTTACTTTCTAAACGCTTAGGAGATCGACATCGTATTGGATGAACTGATATTGTATTGCGTGCAAAATCGTTTGTTTTATAAAAACTTAAGGCTGAACAGGGTTGTCGTGTGCTTGGACTTTTATCGTCTGTTGTTTGTTTCCTTGTCACTGTTCCGTGTTTTTACCCTTAATACTATCATTCAATTTCAGATACGATCTTTATTTTAGATACATATTAAAGCATTCAATATTGTCAACCATTTCTGTTTTTTCTTCGACGAACGTGCACGCGTCTCATTTCACGAATCGTTTTTCAGGAATCTGTTGCGCGAACGCCGAAGATTATCTTCGGACCAGGTAATGTAGAAGACGTTAAAAAAATGTCAAATGTTTGACGCAACGAAATAATTAATTCAAGTAGCCGAGTATGCCATTCTCCGTGGGATAAACGGAGAGTGCATCCTCATCCCTGGGTTTCTGGGACGAGGACGTGATCGACCTCGAAATCTCGAGGTAACGGGGCGATCTTGCGCGTCATCGGCCGTCACTGTCCGATCGTCGATCGATTTTTCCAAATTACTTTTGATCGTTTAATCAAGTTCCGGTTTTTATGCTCATGACATTCTTCCTCGATCCTATATCCTTCATTGCCTACATTTCATATTTTGTGTTTCAATACAAAAATTCTGTTAATTTCTGTTTTACTCAAAAATAACATTAAAACTGCATCGATTAATTTAATGAAAAAATCGCACGTCCATCAAATTATCAAAGGATAATAGATAAAATCAGATTGTGACGAAGATGTACCACGTGAGACGTGAGATATCCACTGTAAGTACACTGCCAGTAGAACCAATAGCCGTCGCTCGAATACCGGTTTGAGGGACGGAAAATTGCAGGATCGAGTGGCAGCGATCGTTCCAGGGTTTCCGTTGCTGCGGCAAAACCGGAATCATCGGATGCAGACGCGGGAGCATGCTACGTCGACAGTTGCACGACAATTGGCAATCGGTCGAAAATAATAGGTAGGCGGCCCGTGGGGGTGGCCCCCGCGCACGGCCCGAGGGGGTGAGACAGAAAACGGCGTGAGGTCAGAAGAAAGAGGAACGGGCGTGCTTATCGTGCATCGTCTCCTGCTGCTTTGAAACGCTTCTCTAACGGCAAGCTAAGCCCGACCGGCCCCGGCCCCGGCCGCCACAGCCGCTGTGTCCCTCCGCGCCCAGCCCCGTACTCTTCGACGTGCCTCCGCCAAGAGTACCTCAGCTGACGTTCGCAAAAACACTACCGCGGCGACGTGTATCACACACCCGACCGCAGGATCTCCCAGTCGGTTTTCCCTAATCTCGTTTAATCCTGTCACCCGTGAAGATCGATCACGCTCGATCATACAATTCAATAACCGATAAACCAATCTTTAAGATTTCTATAGACACGTGATCTCAGACTGATGAACGTATGTTAATTATTCAAATGACGTTTATAGTAATTCTTCGTAAGACAGTTAGCAGAGTCGAATGAAGTCTCGGTTTATTGGTGACTTCGTTTTCGAGGGAACTGAGGGTGAAAAATCTTTCACGAGTGCACGTGCACTTGGCTGACTGTGAGATCAATAATGCACTCTAGGTATATTGAAAATCTTGATATAATGAATACCGAAAGTCCGGGAGTCATCGTATCGTCATCACTGTCACACTCTGTAGAATTTAATATGCGATAATTAACGCGACTAGTGAAGGATGATTGATACCAGATATAAAATTCAGTGGATTCCTTCTAACTTTTAGATTTCGAAGATCGGACCTTTCAGCTTTTAAACACTACATTTTTTAATGAAAGGAAAAAACGATTTCTCAAAATTATACGTCCGAGTTCGCGGAAGATCAAGATCCTTTTTAACTCAAACACGGTATCGACTATCAATTAAGAAGCAAGCAATGACACTTCATTTATTAATTATAGCACGGTTGATACATTCGGGCAGGTGGATAATTAAAAGAAAGAAGTGGCACTGTCGTCAAAACACACAGAGAATGAACTACATAAGAGATCAATACGCCGAGCTGACAACTACGATGCTTAACCCATTAAGTGCCTACCTGACTATTTATAGTTAAAGGTACATTTTATATTTTCGAAGATGATAGATATCGCGTATTCTCATCCAACGACGACGTGTTATTATTAGAAATAGTCGGAACCTAGGTCTTCTAGTAATTCTCCAAGTGTGATCGCGATAGATTCCGATGCTCTAGAGATAACATCAATGATAAACCCTCCTCGAAACATAGTTACACACTTTGATAATCGATAGACCGCGGATTTTTATAAAAAATCAATTTTTCATCGCATAAAACAATTCCTTGCTACACAGATCGCGAAGGATAATTCAGTTTAATGTCAGATCAAAGAATTCGTGCATTCTTTAAAGTTAAATGGGCATTTAACGCTTTTTGATTGAGATCACAGACTCGTCGAGTGACGTCACAGAATCTTTTGACGTAAATGCTTCACTGCCGATGATCGAAGAGAAGCTGACAACACTTCGGTCACTTGAGACGAGTTCGATTTTTTAAACGTTCTACCTCCCCCCCACTCGTTCTTGAGTGAGTCAAATATAGATCTAAAAATTCGATAATACACGATGATCTTGATCCGATAATCTTCTTTTTGTTATCCTGGCTCCTTAACTTAGTACGAAAAAAGTTAAGAATCGAACCCTAGTAAAGATAAAAAGGGGAACAGCTCCTGTCTTTTACAAATATTTTCATTCGAAGAAGAATTTGTGCATCAGTCTTGCGTTAATAAAATGAAAATTAGTAAACTATCAGTTCAGAGTCGATATTAGCACCGCAAGTGAACTTTCAACCTTTCCACCACGTCACATTATCAGTCGCCTTTGTGGTCGGAATTGTTCGTTCGCGATCGCGAACACGATGACGAGGAAACGAATCGTATTCAAAGTGGTACGATAAGCAGGACATATTTTGCATGTGGAAATACCGCAGACATCATCTCCGCGTCGGGGGAGGCTCGTGGTAACGAACCATCGAGAGCAGCTTCTTTTTTACCCTCGACAATCAGGTCATTGGGCCTGCAACACCACTGGGAATAGGAGAATGCCGTGGAACCACTCGAACCGCTCCTTCAGCAATCCGTTTCTCGACTCTTTCCTTTCTAACGGCAGCCAACCGCAGTGTCGACGTCAGTAATACAAAAAATGACGTCACCAGACGCATCCAAATATATTTCTTCGCTCCATACGAAATGTCCAATTTTCTCCAGGTCTAAGCTCTTCGATTATCGTGCAATTGAAGGTACTAGCGTTTTCATGCGGACTCTAAATTATACTTTTAGTCATCAGATTATATTTTTTAAAATAGCAAATGCATATTTTTCGAAAGCAATAGCAAATGATGAATTCGATCAATCATATACGTTGAAAGATTGTAAAAAAATTAAATCACCTATGAATAAATTAATAATTCTTTATTTTTCCTGATGATTTTGTTTTTTGGAGGAGCCTTCATCTCCGCATACAGCGTCTGTCTGCGTGAATGTGTTGCCATATCACATCCAGCACTCGACAATTAGAAAGGCATTGTGGAAACGCGCTTTTCAGAAAGACTGGTCGATACGTAGTGCGACTTAGAATCAGTAAAGGGAAAAGGAATTCGTTCTTATCATTCTCAAGGTAATGCCACGAGGTCAAGGTAAAAGAAAATACATTCACCCTGACCAAGTATTAGGTACTTATCAATTCCGCGGAACCGTACCAAAGTACGATTGTTTGTGATAAGTAAAAGATTTGTTGTAACTCGTTGTGAAGCGTGTAATTGTGAAAATCAGAGGTTTTATCTGTGTACGTCATCGAGAAATATAGATCAAGATTCTACGTGTATTTTAAAGATGTTCGAGAGAATTTTTGTTACTAATTGTGTGGCGGTACTAATGAGAACGGTCACGGCTCATCCCTCACGTGTCACGTAAAAGAGAAGTGTCATTTCAAGATAGAAAATTGATCCTGATTATCTTCGACCACTTCTCCGTTAATGAAATTTTTCGTTGTAGTTCGTAGTCGAAATAATTACATGCAGTAGTAGTCTAATTAAAAGTTAAGGCATATAATCCAGGCAGCTAATTTCCATTGATTACTTCATTCATTATTTCAGTTTATTCGTAAAAAAATTACTATCTCGCGATCGTACGAGCATTTAAAACTTTTTTCATAGGAGTATCTATAAAAGACAATGGACGCGGCTAGAGTAACGATCTAGTTCTTAAAAAGGTAAACGTAAAGCTATGACTTTAAGATAAGGATGACAAAGGACCACCGTTAATAATGCAAAGTTTCTGGAAATTATCGATAAGGATCGGGGACACCTTTGACGCCGAAGTCTATAGCAGAAGTGCATTTTTAATAGAGAACAGAGTTGGGTACGTTGCCGGTATGCTACTTTGTCCCTTCAAGCTCCGACGTCTAGGTCAATTGTTCAATTCTACTGTAATCAATTTAGCAATTAAGTTCTTGTCTCTTTCTCGAGGTGATGATTCGAGTCCCCGAATAATTTTTGTCAGTCCAATCATTGGTAACATCGTTACAGAAACATATTCTACAAGCGGCGAGAGGGAGCACCCTCTTATCCCATGCTGTCTCTTGTCCCGTATCTTTGGACCACGTACTTACGTACTCTCGCGAGGAGATGTTCTTCGTTCTTGCACGTATGATTTCGGCGAGACGAGTGTGCCGGTACGCGCGCGGGCGCGTTCTCCCGCGTATATATGTGTATACCTTCTCGAAGAGCGAGCGGCCACTTGACGATATACGAGCGGCGCGAACACGTAGCATTCTATTCGCGGCACAATTTTCGAGGATCGATATATCGAGCGGCGTGTCCCGTCGGTCGACGACGATGTCTTCAAATAGCACGGTAGTTAACGTCTCTGAGAGTCACCCTCAAGAAGGGTGGGCCGGGTGCAAGAGGAGAGACTGCAGGATCCTTTCCAACGTCCCGCCTCCCGAATCCACTGCTTTCTCTTCCTCGTCATCGGTGACGTTCTTCCACTGCGCTCTCTACCCTTTCTCCCTGTCTTCATTATCGTTTTGCGTTTATCTTCCTCCTTGGCTACTTATTTTTATGATTTCGCGACACCTGATTTCGGGGATCTGGAAGACGATCTTTGAATCTTGTTCAAGTACGTGCAATGTGTCATCCAAAGTGAACATACTTTATATCGAATGATGCATAGTATTCATATTATTCATTAAGAAAACTCTATGATACTTTATTTAATAGTGAACACGCATTAATCGTCAGCCAGAAATTGTAATAAACCTAAACACGTTCTCAAAGCGTTTCATTAATTGCGCTACATCTCTTTCTCTTAGCTCAGTGAAGAGATCTCGTTTGAGTATTCGACTTGAGATTGTACTGCTGTTTCTTCGTGGTTCGTAGTTGTAACTTCATACATCAAAGTAAACTAGAATGTACGATTGCACTTTGGTATTCTTTTCCTCACCGCAACTCGTTACGCGCATCTCCTTGGAGGGTTGTAATAAATACGTTTTCATTCCACGGTTACGCTACTAATGAATCTCTGTCGACGAGAAGAATTAGGTTTTTAAACGAAATACTGACGTCTTGTGAATAGTTAATTTCTACCGCTTGACATTTAAAAAAAAATTTACAGTCGCATGTGTTATTCTCAAATCTCGTAATTAATACACCTCCATTCGAAATGAGCTCGAAAGACAAGCAAGATCCCGTCGCCGTGTCGGGGTTGCGTGGTACCGGCGTATGCAAATGACGAATAGGCGAGTTCTACTCGTGCGTGCGTTATTCTTCTCCTCGAGCATTCGTCGTCGCAATTAGCGCGCAACGACACGACAGAGAGCGAAGCGCGTTCTCTGGCGAGTCGCGCGATTACAGCATCCGGCGCGGCACGGTAGAAACGAAGGATGCCCACAACACATTGGACGTGCCGCATTGGGGTAAATTCGTGTCGTTGGAACCGTCTCTTCACGGACCCACCGGGGATTACCACCACTTCTTTCCCCACGCCGCCGGTCCTCTCGCGGCGGTACCTACTCACCGTTCTCTATCCCGACTCTCTCCCAAACCCCGTTGTCTTCGCTTGTCTGTATACATCACCGAGCAACGCGTGTGTGCGCGAGAGAAAGAGAGAGTTACCCCTTCTTTCCCTTTCTTCTTTCCCTCTGTATCGAGTTAAGAGGAAGAAGCGGTTGGAGCGAGGGGGTTGTACATCGGTGTGTGCACCCTGCTGGCTCCCGTGGTCCACCACCTTCGCCGCCACCACCACCGCTACCAACGACGAGCGATCCACCTCCACCTCTGCCTCTCTACCAGCGAGGATGAAGATTCTGCAGCTTCGGCAAAGTCGTTTGAAGAAGTCAGTCGACGGTCGCACGTCCTCGCGATTCGGGGAACGACGAACAGAGGGGAACGAGAAAGGAGAGAGAGACGAAAGGGCCGCAGCCAAGCCGATAGAGTCCTGTCTTCCACAATAGGGCTTCGATTCTTTCCGTTTGTTCACTTCGCCTTCTTGCCGTTCTCCGTTCTCGCCCTTCGTTCCGCTCGACCTGCCGATTCGGTTTTTTTTTCGATTATCCGTTCCCTTCACTTCTATTACGGGGAAGATGCGCTGAGGAGCGATCGGCGAAGGATGTCGGTGGACGAGGCGCATGGGGGCGGCATGGTTTCCGCAATCCTTTCCTCGGTCGTGCTTCTTCTCCTGTTCGGACGCACCGTGGACGCCCAGTAAGATTCGTACCGGTTACCAATTTTCCTTTTCCTCTTCTATTCTCCCGTGTTTTAAGTGCGCCGGCCATCTTAAGGAAATTAACGTTACCGCAGTTTTCATCCTTAGAGTTATAGTCTTGATCTTCCGAAAAATCTCAATATCACTAAGACATCTATTAATAACTTCTCCATTCACTAGAAATTATTGATGAAGTATATTCATTGCAAATTAGTTTTTAACTAGTAACGCGTATGATATTTCTGGTAGTTTCATAAATACCACTAGTACTAGTAGAAAGTTGTTTTTCTAAGATAAATGACAGTATAAAGTTTGTTTAAAGATCTAGAGTCCTGCTTGACGGTAAAAATATACATTCTTCTGAAAGTAGTATAAAAGGAGAAGTGCAAAATATTTCAATTCGAACATGTCCTGACTTCTCAGTATCTCAAATTACAGAAGTGGAGGATTCGAATCAGAATCAAAATCTCCATAAATCGCGAGGAAGAAAGTGGTAGAAACATGGAGCGTTCGTAGTGTCAAAGTGTTTAAGAAGTCCTGAAAGTGCAGTGTATGATGTGCAAAATAATAATTTATAATTAAATTATTGCAATTATGTGATCAGTATAATATATCATCTAAGTGTTTCGTGTATTTTGTGATGTAATAAATGTAACTATGAAATTAATGGACTGTTGGTACGTTCCAAAAGCTTTTGATGATCTTCGATTGTGATCCTGTGCTTCGACAGTGAAACACGTTGTGAAATACAACTTTTATTACGAAGAGAACTGAGAATCTAAGAAACGACGAAATGCTTTATGAAATAAATTTATTGCTAATAATAAGATGCTAACTGGTTTGGTTTTTTTACTGTTCTACTAGAGACTGTTAATGCGAACCGATTTTGTTAATAAATAATCGTGAATGTTAATATGGATATGTGTATTTATGCGAAAAGTGCTTGCGTTTTACTGAAGCTGCGATTCGAAATTTTAGGAGGAGCTTAGAGTTCTTCGATCTTCTACCGGAGGACCCTAAACTGTACGATAAAATGCGACCGCCGAAGAAAGACGGACAGGCGACCGTCGTTTATTTCCACGTCACTGTCATGGGTCTCGATTCCATTGACGAGACCTCAATGGTACTTACTTTGCAGAATTACATTCTTTACGATTTACGAATAACAGTTTGAAAGACCTACTCTAAATATAAATAGCAGTTTTATCGTTTCGTCGAATCACTTTTTCAGACCTATGCAGCTGACATATTTTTTGCCCAAACTTGGAAAGATAACAGGCTACGACTACCAGAAAATATGACATCCGAATATAGGTAAAATTAATCATGACGCGTAAAAAAAATATAAAGATTATCTTCTGAAAAATTCGTAGAAAAATTGTTATTCCTCAAATGCGTTTAACGAAGTCCGTCAATTACATTATTTAAGATTACTGGAGGTCGACTGGCTGAAGAACATGTGGCGGCCGGATTCGTTCTTCAAGAACGCGAAATCGGTGACCTTTCAGACGATGACCATACCGAATCATTACTTATGGTTGTACAAAGATAAAACTATTTTATACATGGTCAAGTAAGAAACAGTGAATACGCTGAAGTAATTAGATATAGTTTTTCTATCTATTTGCTGACAGATATAATTGTTAACGTTATGTCCTGCATGTTTAATATCGTAGTTAGTTTTTCGAAGGGATCATCATTCGAAAATATTGCAGATTAACATTGAAATTGTCATGTGCCATGAACTTCCTGATCTACCCTCACGATACGCAGGAATGCAAATTACAAATGGAAAGTCGTGAGTACATTATCTAACGCTTGATCAAATGAAACAGAGTATTAGTAGAACCATTCACGTTTCATTTTCTCAATACCTCACTATCATATCCCAATTCTCGACTAAAGCACCGAAAATCTGTTCACTGAGAATAACGCGTAACCGTTGTTTTTAAAAGACATTATCCTACGATATCTGTCGTATGAAAAGGAATCGAACACTCGTGTCTCATTCTCGAAACATTACCGTAGATCCGCATGAATATTCCTTTAGTTTAGCGGTCTGAATGCCGAGCGATTTCACAAGGACAAAACAACTCGGTCAACAGTGTCGCACACGACGGATGAAATGATCTTCCAGTGGGATCCTGACGTGCCACTCGTCGTCGACGAGAACATCGAGCTGCCGCAACTGCAACTGGTTAAGAATTACACAGCCGATTGCACGCAAGTCTATTCCACAGGTAAACGACGCATGTCGCGTTAAATCGACGCTTCGTCCCTGAATAAGATGAATACATCTTTTCTTCTTCCTAATTAACTATTAAAAGAGTCGGCGCGAAACGCGAACGAAGAATCGGTCCCAAACGGAAACTGAATTGGCTTCCTGCGAAATTGTGCTGATGTATTTCTGCATTCGCTCGAACGAAACAATTACGCGCACTTATGTTTGTAATTGCTAATCGTTTGACATATTCGTATTCATCGGTCGTGATAGCATTCATATTCATAAAGTATAGATATATCATTGAAATTCTTGATTTTCAATCTTGTCGATGTTTAGGCAATTTTACTTGCCTGGAAGTGGTGTTCGTCCTGAAACGTAGACTTGGCTACTACTTGTTTCACACTTATGTTCCTACCTGTCTGATCGTTATCATGTCGGTGAGTTTTATATACTACGAAAGCATGAACGATTTATTTCATTTTTTTTGCACATTTATATTGAAATGAAATTGTTCGCGTCGCTTATTATTAGTGGGTCTCGTTCTGGATCAAACCTGAAGCTGCCCCAGCTAGAGTGACGTTGGGCGTGACTTCCCTGCTGACTCTTTCGACGCAGCACGCGAAGAGTCAAGCGTCTTTGCCACCCGTATCGTACTTAAAAGCCGTGGACGCGTTCATGTCCGTGTGCACGATCTTCGTGTTCATGGCGTTGATGGAGTATTGCCTCGTGAACATCGTCCTCGGCGACTCGGACGCGCCACCGAAACCCGCGCCTCCGCCCGCGCCGCCGTCCTCCAGCGGCACCGATTCCGCGAAGCTCGACAAGATCTTCGACATCGCCCCTAAGGTAACGCCTGGATGAAGATTTTCTTAAACGATTCAGACAGCTTCTGCGCCTTGGAAAATGGAGGGTGAAAGCATTCAACCCCATGGAACGTGTTCAGAAACTAAGTAGTTGTTGACGTCGGCGGGAATACATTCGTAAACGTGTATTACACGTTCTTCAGTATAAATGATAAAGAATTTATAAATTGCGAATCGTATCGCGAGTTCAGGAATCGATGGACGGCATTATCGACCACGCGTTCATCTCTCCGCGTGTCCAAGGCACAGAAGCTTTGTCTGCACAGCGGCGGTTCAAGTTGTGATCGTTGTCACGCAGGAGAACGCAATGTTGTTATCCGGCCGATCGCAGAAGCCGACACCAGGTCCACCGCCAGGACCCACTCCGGCCCAAAAGGCTCGAATGCGCGCCTTGAACATCGATCGAGTCTCCCGGGTCTTCTTCCCATTTCTATTCGCCCTACTAAACGTGACTTATTGGATAATGTTTGCCGAATACATTTAAGCTATCGCGGAAATCGATTTTTTCGTCGAGGAGATTACAAAGGAAACCGAAGAGGAGATGCCTGCTGCGATTGAGAAGAGACACTTTGATCCGTGAAAGTGTTTCCGGGGGCCGAAAGTTGATTCACGAGTTTCCGTTGACAATATTGTATTCTCCGGGCTGATGTTTCATCTAAAACACTTTAGCTCATTGATCTAAACTACACGAAGCGCATACTTCGATTATGAATAAATAATAATACTTTCGAATCTGAAATCCAGCTAATGGAGAATAAATAAAAAGAAGCAAGAAAAATGCGTGTTAAATCATGATTGTGAATCAAAGATTCCACGTTCTTATTTAAGTATCGAAATCGAATCGTTTGGTGGTCCCTTTAATAAAGATTGCTATGTGTTCGATTAAATACCGAACGTCGAACTATTCGAGAATCTATCAATTAAATTAATTAGTAGTAAACACGCGTTGTTAAAAGATCGTCACGAGTAATACTCTGCTCGCAGTTTTACGATCAATGAACTTCACTTGCGCAATTTTAGAGTTAAAATGTTTCGATATCGGACACCTGTTCCAATTAAGCTTGATCGGCTCTAATTCGACGGCTTTTCAAGTAACACCGTGAGTGCAAACGGAACGCACTTGTACAGCAAACTAGTTGAAATAGAATACTCGTTTCGTTTTAGAGAATTAGTACAAACATCATAAATCCGGCCGAACTATCGTCGCACTTCTGTATACACGAACATGCTACGCCTATTTTCTTCTTTTAGCCTCTCGTGTAAAGGGGTGCCTCATCCAATTTAAACTTCAAATAAATTTCAAATAGTATGAATGCAATAACGTACACGACCGTATGAATTCCACTCGTTACATCCATTGGTTTGTCCGCATTCTTTGAAACTAGCAGAAAAGTGTTCCACGTGTCGTGTGCCACTTCTTTTATAAAAATCAATCTCACGCGTTCCCAAGGTTCGCCGAAATGCATTTTCCCTTCTTTCATCTGCCGTTGAAACGCGGTCACCTCGAAAAGGTAAAACTCGCGAACGGGCACTCTGACTTTACGCGTATGCTTAAGGGAAAACAATGCACGATGTTACTCACGTTCTGATCAATTGAAGAAATAAAAAATTTGTCGTTCAAACTGACAAAATAGAAGGGAATATGTACGTACATAATTTGAATTAGATGCTCGGCGACAAACGAATCCGCAATTGTATATCAATTTTCTCTCTTACGTCGTATGTATGTATGTATATGTATGTATGTATTTATGTACCATACTTCAAGTACGAGAAATGGTTACGCTTGAAACTGAAAATATTTCTTTCTCTCTTTTTCTTTTAATTGGCAGTTACTAATTACAAGTGAGTGCAATTAGTATTGGATTAAAAATATGGATTAATTTATGAAATCCAATTACTGGTAGATGTTTGGAATATGTATTTTCTTGATCCATGTGTATTTAATTATTTCAGTCCGCGTAATATTTTTTCGCAATTCCGCGCTATCGATGACATTATTGCGTCTCTTAAAATACGATTGCTTCCGCATTACAAGTGAAATGAAAGTTTAGTCGAAATTCAAAGAAATTCATTATAGACGATAGATATTTAATTAATCTATACATATTACGCTACCGTTAATTGCTAGCTTTTTGAATGCTATAAAAAATACGAAAATTAAAAAGGCAACACCCAACTATAAATACGTACTTGTAACTATCGAATTCAAAGCAACGTTGAGAAAAGAAAATGATAAAATTTATTAGTAACTAAATATGTAAACGATTGCATTATAATGTCACGTTTCTTTTAGAGCGAAATCATTCTCAAGCACATTGTACATTACATTGTATTTAATATAAGAATAACGTCGTCTATACAGATTAAATTGATAATAAGAATTATATCACCTCTCTTTTATTTTAACTTTAATTCAGGACCTGATACAACGAGGAGTCGAAATTCGACTTTTAAAGACTTGTTCTTTATGTATTCGGAATTTTATGCTCAGAGCCAGAGCCGGTGTGACCATTTCTCTTTTAATTTTTTTTGGACTAACGTAATGTATTAATAGACTTTTGCAAAATAATGTTTATTACCAATTCTATAACGCAATGTGTTCTACCGACGGTTTATTGCTTTCTTCTATTTAGGTATTTGTACCGTGAACAGTATACTAATTTTAATATCATTGTGTGTAGGTAAAAGAAAGATTTTATTCTTACATTAAAACAAAGCTTGCTTCTTATAAT
>NW_017172007.1:39025-39823 GCF_001652005.2 Ceratina calcarata | reverse complement strand
AGTGTAAGTGTTCGAAAATTTTTAAGTGAAGAGTGACAGTGGTGTAATGAAATTGAGTTTCTGTATAAAAATCAATCGGCTGCTTTCAAAGACGTTTATTGATAGAACATAGGAGCAACAATCTTAGTGTGTTAAAATTTTTAAGAGTGACAATGTTCAGTCAAGAGCCTGAACGACAATTTTGCGTGACGCAATTTCAGATGGGTCGCAGGGTCTGTTTATCAACAGCCCGGGCTGGTTCTAATTGTCCAGCAAATTAGAGTACAGCACGTAGCTCGCTAGTGAATTGTTGAGCCTATCACCTTCGCACCATACAGCCAATAACAAGTGTAGATAAAAACTTCCTTGCTTCTAATGCGGAGCTGTTCCTCTCTCTAGTCGTCGAGAAGTGTAATCTGTCGGGATTCGGTTCTCTAAACTCGCCGTACGAAACTGAGAATTAATTTAGTGGGACCATCTCTTCGGAGATAGTTCGCGAGTGATTTTCTTATATCTGAAATCTTTCACTAGTGCCTACTGATCGAGGACTCTAAATTGTTGGACTGAGAAATCAAAGTTATAGGGAAAAGGCCACGTGGCCAATTGCTAGTTGTTCTCCATTTTGAACATATTACATTGTTGCGTAATACAAGGGATTACACCCTGTTACCTTTGTAATACTGAAAATTTTCGTTGTACACATTAAGATTAGCAATAAGTTTAAATTAGAATTAGTTTATTCCGCTTCACAAGCGTCAAAACCCAAAAGGGAACAGCAAAGTTTGATTATTCTTAAGTTCGGTGCTGTTGCACCAAACA
>NW_017172007.1:18640-37463 GCF_001652005.2 Ceratina calcarata | reverse complement strand
GTATAGAACCACATCAACAGTACACAAAGAAATGCATTGATCAGTCTCTACTTATGTATACTTCGTTTGTGATATTACTTCATTAGTGGTGCATCGACGACTCGTCGATAACACGTCTGACACAGTAATGCAGTTTAGAACCGACGTCAGTTTTGCTTCGTGTTTCTTACTTTTCGGCCCAGCTCATTCTAGAGGGCGTCAAAAATTGCAGACCGGTTTTGTGGCCGCGAGGTCCCATAAAGCTGCCACTCTTTAGTAATCTCTCCTCGGTGATAGAGATCTACCCTGTTCGGCCGGGTATCGACTTGTGCAATATCGGTCGCGCAAAGAATGCGCGGACACGCAGTGGCAAAACGCATATTCACTAGGCCTTTGCGCAGTTCGAACGACACTTGAGGCACTTAAAAAAGGTCGATTTTTATGATCAGACGAGCACTGAACACGATGCGCGCTTCGTATTCGTCAGGCGCGGTGGCAAGCTGCGCACGCGAATGCTCGTGCGCATTTTTCCTAATGCCTAAAGAAAAACTCTCATTTTGCACAATTTAATGATCTCGTAATAAGAAAAAACAAATGAGAATGTTTGTGGAAAATATTCTCTCCTTTTCCTTTGCCAAGGACCGTAATTTTGTTAGTAATATCAGTCTAATTAAACAATGACATAAGTAATTAAGTACGAACATTATGTTACTGACGTATCACTGTCGTTAACATTTTTTAAATGTCCAACATTCACTTCAAGTACTTCATACGTATATAGATATATGTATGTACATATGTATAGTTTATTGCATGTAGGTTGTCCATCCCCAACTGATACAGTCTGGCTATTCCATAAGCATAGAACTTACGAAAATTTGTTTGGATTATAATTGAACGGGTGGGTATACTTTGACGTGAAACAATTCTTTTTACACTATTATTTTAAAAAATACGCTTATAAAAATAAAAGTATGCTTGTCGAAGTGAAATTAAATGTACGGTTTTATTATCCATGTTTGCCAATTCCATACAGGCAAATATACCTTTTTACCTGAGGGTCTATGAGTTTTACCTCTTCCTCCTTTTTCATACTGTTTGTGGATATAACACAAATGTTTCAATATTATACATATAAATAAATACATAATTTTCATTTTTTTAATGTGTATAGAATAAATCATTCAATTCATTAATCTATATCTTTACTTCTATCCTTCACTTTTATGCCCTCCTTTCTGTTACATCTTCTTCATATTTCACACTTTGAGATATTTACGAGAGATCTCTACCCGAAACTACAATCCTACATATCAGTGTGAGTCATGAGACTAAACTACCGCGTATTTTCTTTCCTCGTTCTTCTATTACTTTTCTTGTCTTTGTCACAGCGCACACGAGCATTCGCCTGCGCGGCTTGACAGTTCGTCAGATCCTTCAGCGCGCGCGAAGTCGTAAAAGTGAGCCACTCTTTATAAGTATCTCCTCGGTGCTACCCGCTAGTGTTCGTCGGCGCATTCAGACAGTGACACATTCGGCTCTCATTGGATCGTACGCTTGACATTCGGTTGTGCACTCAGCGGATTTTTTCGTATGGTTTAAGTGCTGTGATTTGAGTGCAGCCCAGATCTCGAAAATGAGATTGTTTTATATTCGAAAGTCTTTTCGTATTTCAGTGTATAATATAAACTTGTAAACTGAGTCAGCCAGAGAGTCAAACTATAAAAACAGTCAGGGCAAGCCGGTGTCTCAAACGGGCTATGGCCGTTAGCACGCAGCACAACGCAATAAACCCCATTTTTTATCCAAACAAGGAGCACGGAAATTTTTAAAAAAAGTAACTCTCTAAAAGAGAGGAAGGAGGACTGAGTGCAGCATCGTGCTGACGAGAATTCGGCCTGGAGGAAGATCGGGTAAGTCCTGATGACAGGTTAGATGACTTTGCATGTGACCATTCGTATTGTGCTTCTCCAATCGATATTTCTGATTTTCGGTCCGTTTCACCTCAATCGGAGCACAGTTCCTCGGACTCTTCAACTTCCAAATGTTCCCAACCTAAAAAGAGAATTGTTCGCCTTGTAAATGTACCAGCGAAAAGGCTAGTAAATTTAGAAAATAACATGGAGGCCAAAGCTCATGATAAATGTCTTCCCAATATAAATAATAATATATGTAATTTAGAAAATAAAAACGACTGTGTTGATCTGGACGTTGTTCCTAATGTAAAAGTTCAAAATAGATTTGAAAGATAGTCATGAAAACCAAAAAACCGTCCCAGCCTCAACGAGCCCGAAAGTGAGTTCTCCGACGGCTGACGAAAATGAATCGGTCCGTAGGATATCAAATAAAATCCCTCCAATCTATGTTTCGAATTTCAAGTGTAATGCCTCATTCTTCGAAAAACAACTAGTAGAACTTTGCGGCAGAACATTTAGATTAAAGTTATTGAGAGAGTGTATAAGAATACAATTCTCCAATATTGAATCTCATGAAAAAATGATCGCTTTTCTTAAAAAACATGATCATGCATTCTATACATTTACGAATCCCAATGACAAAATATTAAGTGCAGTATTCAAAGGGTTACCAGACACTCCGATTGAGGAGATTCTCATGGAGTTGAGAAATTCTGGCTTGTCCCCGGTTAACGGCTCATGTATTGGTAAATCAAATTCAAAACCAATATTTAGAATTAATTTTCCTGCGGGCACCAGTTTTAATCTGCTAAATAAAGTCGGTTACCTGTTTAGCATTAGAATATACTGGGACAAGTTTTACTCTAACAAAAAACACACACAATGCTTCAGATGCCAATCATTTGATCACTCGACATCCAATTGCAATAGACCTCCGAAATATGTGAAGTGTGGGGATGGCCTCTACACATCTACATGTGTTAAACTGGCGGAAGCTCCTCCTAGATGTGCAAACTGTGGTGAAACCCACACGACAAATTACTCAAAGTGCTCTGCGCTGATGAACTATTTGAAAGCCCGGGATAGTTCTAAAAAAGGGTACTTTGAGACTAGAAATGATGGTCTTCTGCCTCCCCCACTGGATTCTGGTGTGATTTATCCCAATATTGCTCAGATTCAGAGATCATCTTGGCAAAATAGCTCACCACATTTCTCATCCAAAACTAAACCTGGCAGATTCTATGCCTGTCAAGGACCTTCCCTTCACTCAAAATATTCGTCTACCCAACCTTAGTGATCAGGACAACACTTTAGAGTTGCTAAATGAATTTAAAACACTTGGAGAATTAGTTGATGTAAAGGGAATGCTAAATACAGTTAGAATGCTGAACGCAAAACTTAGAAGCTGCAAAATAAACGGTGAAAAATTTCAGGCTTTCATGCTTGTCATGAATTCTCTCGATTAGATTATAAAGATTTTCGTGTTCCAAAAAATTTTGTTATGGAATATTAAATCATTCTCTAAAAACAGAAATGAATTAATCCTTCTGATAACGAAAGAGGAGTCAGATATTGTGCTACTCACTGAAACCCTATTGACTCCAAACGACACTGTCAGTATCCTTAATTTCAGAATGATTAGACAGGATAGGTTGACTGGTAGAGGAGGAGGTATAGCCGTATTAATTCAAAATAATTTTCCGTATAGAGTAGTCGATACAACACGCATTGACGGCGCTGAACATTGCATCATAGGAACTGACTCTCCCAAGGCTTATATTGGGGTGTTATATGTCCCGCTGAGCACTAGGGTTACCCCTCACATTCTTAACAAATTGACGGGTGTTGGTTCTCCTTTCTTAATTGGTGAAGACCTAAACGCAAAACACCAATCCTGGAATAACTTCATGTGTAACCAGAGTGGATCCGCGCTATACGACCACTACCTGAATAACGCATACGATATTATTTTCCCTGAGGATTTCACCAGACTTCAACCTGGGAGAAAGCCGTCTACCATTGACCTCTTCTTTTCATCCCTGAATCAAAATTTCGAATGTAAAACGAGAGATCAGGGTCCCTCCGACTACACTCCTGTAGTTCTAACGGTGAAGGACAAAGCGACCAGTCCTGGTATAGACAGAGCGGTAAATTGGAGTAACTACTGTACTCTCACTGAGAGTTTTAAAATTAAAACCAACTTCATAAGTTCGGACGAAATTGTCGAAACAATACATAATATTACCAAAAAAATGCATTCCGCTGTCAAAGCGGCTACATACAAGATTGACACCTCAAATACCAGACACATATTTCTTCACGATAATTCGTATTACTCGATAACTCGATAACTAATATTTACTTGCACTCATTAGACGTCGAAGGAATGTCCGTAAATTAGCACAGAGACTAGGTATTACACACTTCAATTTAATAATAAAAGACCTAACGTCAGAGATCAAAAGACAAATCTTTCATAGATTGGATTAAGATGCTCGGATCATTCAAAAAAACAGATCCGACGTTTTGGAACACTTATAAAATTATAACTGGTAAATATAATAAAACTAGTTTTCCTATAATGAACTGTAATGGTGCAAATATCTCTACTACTCAGAAAAAAAACTGAAATAATTGCCGACCAGTTTGAGGAGGTATTTAAGGAAGCACATGCCCTGCCTTCCCAAATGCAAAGTCGTATTAACCTCTTTATGAATGCATTTAACAGATCACCGGCATTGGCAGGTTACTTTTATACTGACTTGTCTCCAAAGAGCATTTTTCTTATCTTTCGAGGCCTCCAAAATGGCAAAGCCCCTGGAAGGGATAGACTCTCCACGCTTATGTTAAAAACTATGTCCAAGAAAATGACTTGTCAAGTGTATTACATATTTAAAGCTTGTCTCAACTTATCCTATTTTCCCAGACCTTGGAAAGTGGCTAAAGTGGTTCCCATTCCCAAACCTGGGAAGCCAAAAGAGCTTGCCTCAAGTTACAGGTCGATTAGTCTCCTCTCCGCCCTTGGAAAGGTTCTAGAAATTGTGATTTTGGGCGAAATAAACAAGCACTTGACCACGAACCAAATCATAGTACCTCAACAATTTGGTTTTCGAAAAAGACATTTTACCCTCAATAAATTACTAGGATAGCTCAGTATGTAACAGATGCACTAAATACTAACAAAGTTTCTGTCATAGTCTTACTTGACTTAGCAAAGGCATTTGATTCGGCATGGCATGATGCTCTGGTCTATAGACTAAATACCCTGAATTTCCATCCCTCCATAATAGCTATGATACACAACTACCTAAGAGAACGAAAATTCTATGTTTCTATTGATGGTGCCGCCGCTGGACACCATGAGGTTATTGCAGGCGTGCCGCAGGATTCCATCCTTGGACCTGTGCTATTTAATATTTATATAAACGACATTCCCTCGATGTTCAATTGCATTCTAGCCCTATATGCGGATGACACCGCACTCCTTACAGCATTCACGCAGGTTAAAACTGCCTGTGCCAGAGTACAAAATTATATTAACTCAGTTACAAATTTTTTCTCAACTTGGAAGTTGATGGTAAATCCCTCCAAGACAGAGGCCATCATTTTTTTCAGAAAAAGGCCAGTGCCTTCCTCGGTACTGAAGGTTCTTGGCCTGTCAATCAAATGGGCAGATACAGTTGCCTATCTGGGGGTAAAACTGGACAAAAGAATGTCATGGATCCTGACCACAGTGGACAGGAGTCAGAAGACCATCAGGGTTGCGACTGCGCTGAGGCCGCACATTGCGCATAAATCGAATTTACAATTAAAAATTAGACTTGCGATTTATAAAAGTTGTATCCGCCCCGTACTTGAGTATGGTGTGATTATATGGTGGGACTGCATATCCCTGACACAAAAAAGAAAAATTCAAAGAGTACAAAATAAAATCCTAAAAACTATTACAAATGCTCCCACTCGTGTCAGGACATTAGAACTCCATACTAAGACTGGTATCCCTTTGATTGATGAGCACGTACAGCGAGTAATGTCAAATACAGGTTTTGAGAAGCACACTAATCCTTTAATTAGAGACATTGCACAATTCAATATTCACACAATTCCATATAGAATAAAAGTAAAATTTCCTGTCTTCAATAGCATAAATCAAATTCATGCACAGTTCTCTTGTCGAATTCTGCAAGTCAGTCGTTCATCGAATTCTTTGGTGGATTCGATTTGTGTTTTCAGAAAATCAGAAAGAATTAGTTGATCGTTCATATCGACTTTCGTGATACCTCCAGTCCCTGATATGAAATTGACAAATACTGTTCTGTTACTGCAATTATTACTAGGCTTTTTACATCTTTTGACAATGTTCCCTATCTTTAATTCGTTACATGAGAGGGAGAAATTGTGATCAAATAGAAAATCTGCTCCTAATATACCGTCTTGAATTATAGACGAATCATCGTCTACTACTTGAAACTTATTACATTTGTTATTGAATGGAATGAGAATTGAATATAATATGTCGGTGGTATTGTCCGTAATACCTCTAAGAGTCTTTATGGAGTGTCTTGTCCATTATTTGTTTTTCTTTAATTAGTGAGATTTCGTTACCTGTATGTATTAAGAGGGTCGTCGGTCAGAGTACCAGCAGCTCTAGTTGAACAAACGGGGAAACGTCCACACGATGTTCCTGTGTTGCTGTTGACCTGGCGTTCCCGATGATGACCGTGCGTCCGGCGGTTGAGTATGCGGCGGAGCCCAGTAAAAATTTCGTTGCTGTCCAGCCTGCCTTCCTGATTGTTCCCTTTGTTTAGTTCTGCATTCCGGTTCTGTATGGCCTCGCCGTTTGCAATAGTTGCACTCCTTGCTTCTCTAGTTTAGAGTTGGATTCCTCTGAAATAAGGGCGGTTGTTCTTTTGGCCTTCTTGGGTCTCTGGGTTACTGCCATGTACGTGGTTGTTGCTGCCACATTCTTGATTGTTGTTGCATGTACTGCAACTCCGTGTCGTACATGCGTGCAGCCTCAAACGTTTGGTTTAGTGTTTCCAGTTGTTGACTGAACAAGTACTGCGACATTTCGGACCTGACGTTGCGTCGGAAGCACTGAATGCCCTCTTCGTTGCATATTATTTCTTTTATGTCGATATATGTCTGCAATCTACTTTCCGAGTTTACGGTTATCAGTAATTCGTCTTGAATTTCCGAAAAACGATGTATGAAATCGTTTATCGGCTCATGTGGTCTCTGCATGCGTCGCGCTTCGTTTTTAATGCTGTTTTCCCGTACAAGAAACGGATTTTTTCTATTAACTTTGGTATTGTAGTGATGGTGTACGGTCGTATCGTCGAAGCCGCGCGTCCTTTTAATTTTTGCGATATGATCACCAGTAAAAGTAACGAGTGTTGACTCAGGTCTAGCATAGTGGAGACCTTAATTATCGTATTAATAAATATTTCTGTGTTACTTCCGTCGAAATCCGGGATCAACGGTAAGCATTACTTATATTTTTCGATTGTGTGAGTCGAAGGCGTTTCATGAATTGAGTTTGTCGGTTGGGTTTGATGATTGACAGTTGTATGCCCGGTTGGTCTAAATTCTTCTAATGTTTTAAATCTGTCACAGACTTGCAAAAGTTTCTCGGCTAGCAGATTCATGTCTACTTCGAGACGGTTTGGACTTTGTGCTTGTTAACACTCCCACGAGTGTTAGCGAGTGAGTGGCCAAGGGAAAGTGACAATGCACCGTGAATATTCAAAATAGTTTATTATCTCCTCTATTCGGACGGCTGGTAGCGGAGCGTTCTTAAACAATATCGGACTCGCAACCTTTTCGACTCGCAGGTCGACTCTCTTTTTCGACTGGCTTCGACGACTCCCTTTCGAATCTCTCCTGGTCGATTGCTCAACTTCAAAAGGCTAACTAACTGACTGTCTTAAACTATCAAACTGCCTGGACCAACTGCCTGAGTCCCACTTCCAACGGCTTCTAACTACCAATTGCCAAGTCTTGATCAAATGTCAATTGAACTGGCAACCAACTGTGTTCTCTCAAAAACGCGCCCGCTAATTATTTAGATCCTAGGACCCGCCTCTTCCCTTGCTATCGATCGACGCCGTCGATCGCCGGAAACCGCGTTCTCCCTTTCTATGATCAATCGTCGAGGAAAATGCCCAGTCTCTCGATCGATAACCGCGCTTTTCTCAGACTCCCACGTCCAGGCGGAGTCCGCACCAATCTCCTTCCTTCTAGCATCCCCAAACACTTAGATCCTAAACATCGCGCGGTCCGCGGCCCGAACTGGACCCTCCAGGCCTCGTCCAACCGCGGACGCCAACGCTATCAGCAGCCATGTGTTTATACTCGGCCCTCGAACCCGAGCCGATGCTATTCTCTTTCTAGAAAGAGGCAATAAATTGACTGCGATAAGTTCAATAGTTATTGAGTCCAAGCTTGTCCTAATAATCTAAACAGCTTTCTTACCCCGCATTCCAAACGCTCGCTACACAGCCGTGTCCTTTGACAAATTTACTATTAACAAGCTCTGCTCGTTCCCGCATTCACCCAAGCTTCGCTTGTGACGTGGGGAAAACTCTTCTTGAGAAAACCCACGCCAGGGACGGCCGTTACAGTAATAAATAAATCTACCCGCTCATCGTCGACCAAATATATCTACGAGCAGGATGACGACCTAAGACTAAACACGCACAATACGACCGATACTTAGGATATGCGAACTACACGAGCCAGCCCGTCCCGAAAATACAAGCGAGCCCTTTCAGACGCAATTCGCGCGGTGTCTAAACCGCTACGTTGAGACGCTCGCCTTTAGAAGTCGCAATTCCCATCCATACACTCAAGTTCACGTCGGTAACAGTGCTCTTGACATAGTGTTAGGCGGAGCAATCACGTAGTCAATAACAACGTCAGACAGAGTATCGGTATAAAAACTTACGTTGCTTTCACCTTGTCGCCAACGAGTCCACTTGTCGTCCAGCTTGTCCGTTCGTTGTGATTGTCCGGGTTCTTTTCAGGATACTCCAACGATTCCTTCTCGAAGGATATCTAGTTTGGCTAGAAGATTTTCCGTTGGTTAAAGTCCACAGACTGTATCCCGTGTGAGATTCTTAGAAGAAGGGAGCTTTTCCGAGATGGGGAAAATGGGACCGGAGGGCACACACCAGGCAAGTGGTTCTTCGGAAAGTCATAAATATTACGGTTTTATGGTCTTGGGTTTTCCGGGCCCGGTCGGTGGCAACCTGATAGCAATCAGGTGATTGTAGCATTTGGAAGTGCATTCTAAAAGGATGGAAATGTTATGAGGGACCTTTCCCTGAATTGGAAAAACAAAGCAAAGGCACTAAAGATAATGATCTTTTTATGGGTTACACGACACTCTATCTCTTATTTCACTGGTTTCGTATCCAACGAGTTCTTGTGCACCACGCGAATAAAAATATCGATCGGATTGGAACTGCCCTCTGTAACGGATCCTTCCCTTCACCACAACTCCCCTCTCGACTCTGGGTTTTTCTACGAAACAACTCAATTATCATCTATAGGTTTTATTAATCGAAATTACAGAAAGGTGAACAGATTGGTTAACGCCTCGCTTCCTCGTGCCGAACTCTACACCCTACTTCCGCCGATTGTCCCCAACGCCTGCGCGGTGATGCTCCGAGACATCGCCGCTACCTGTCGCTTACACCTCTGTGAATACTAGCAGAGTAGATGAAATCAAAAAACACAAAAGGATTCTCTGTTCATTATACATTCACTCATAAAATACAAAAGACTATACACACAGGGTGTCCCAGAAAAAGTGTTAGAGACGAAAATGGCAGATTGGGAGGGTCTTCGTGAACAACAATTTCCTTTGGCAAAATGCAGAATGGGGCTTGGTTACCGAGTTATTAACGAAAAACACGGACCAATCAGATTTGACGCGGACTCCGACTCGGAAGCGTTGGTTCGGATCCGGCCGCCCGGTCTTTCATGTGTTTGAACAAGCGCTCCGCTCAGTACGAAGCGTTTAACAAACTACATGAATAACAATGCAAGGAAATTGTTGTTCGTGCGTTATTATGAATAACAATTAAAACACTTAATCGTTATTCACGTGGAATGGATGGTGAAATGATAGATTATTGATAATTGATGGATGATGATAGGATAAATGAGGAATTAACAAGTCGCAAGGAATATTGAATTTAAATAAAAATGCAAAAACTGTAAAGATTAGACTTACACATTCATTCGCAAGTGCACCTGTTCACGATGGGTCACGGTCAATGGGTCAGCGTGTTTGCCGCTCGCAGATAGGCCACAGCTGATCTTCTGTCCAGGAAAGGTACCCCGCACCTTCACTGTCACTTCACACTTAAAGATTTTAACACACTGAGATTGTTGCCCCTACGTTCTATCAATACACGTCTTTGAAAGGAGCCGATTGATTTTTATACACGAACTCAACTTCATTACACCACTGTCGCTCTTCACATAAAAAATTTCCAACACTTACACTGTCGTCCCTGCATTCTAACATTAAACGTCTCCGAAAGGAGCCGATTGTTTTTCATTTACAAAATGAACTTCACTATCCGTGTGGTCCGTGAACTACACGATGCACGAAGGGCGCGACTCGACCGGGATGATTTGTATCGGCATCGGCGGATAACCATCTTCGCGTTAGGCGAATGCTCGGATTATTTCGTAATACTCTGTTGGATTTTTCGGGCTCCATCATTGAGTTGACGTGCACTACTCGATACCTATTGATTCGTTTCTCACAACTTTCCTTCGGGAGAATTTTCCCCACTCGATGGCCAAATTCTTTAGTGAAAATGTTTTTAGCATTCCTGAAAGAAACCCAACCTACGATTCCTTGTAATATTTGGAACATTTCCCACGTGTTAAACACCCGATACTTCCGCGACTCGCAGCCCACAAAGCCGTAGACGCATTGTACGCAGGTAAAAGCCGTGCCATAATACGTACGAAAGAACTTTCGCCAGCTTATTATTTTCGATTTCCCTTAACGTGTAACTAGTTGAACGTGTAAAATACGACCCGCCGGTATGCACTCCATCTGGCATTAGTGGTAAAAAAAGTAGGACATCTTTTATTACGTTCAACTAGTCAAAGACACTTTTTATTATCGAACATGTGTTTTTAAGGGTTTCTTTCAGGAATGCTAAAAACATTTTCACTAAAGAATTTGGCCATCGAGTGGGGAAAATTCTCCCGTAGGAAAGTTGTGAGAAACGAATCAATAGGTATCGAGTAGTGCACGTCAACTCAATGATGGAGCCCGAAAAATCCAACAGAGTATTAAGAAACGATCCGGGTGTCCGCCTAACGCGAAGATGGTTATCCGCCGATGCCGATACAAATCATCCCGGTCGATTCGCGCCCTTCGCGCATTCGTGTAGTTCACGGGCCACGCGGACAGTGAAGTTCATTTTGTGAATGAAAAACAATCGGCTCCTTTCGGAGACGTTTAATGTTAGAGTGCAGGAACGACAGTGTAAGTGTTGGAAAATTGTTAAGTGAAGAGTGACAATGGTGTAATGAAATTGAGTTTGTGTATAAAAATCAATCGGCTCCTTTCAAAGATGTGTATAGATAGAACGTAGGAGCAACAATCTCTGTGTGTTAAAATTTTTAAGTGTAGAGTGATAGTGATCGTGCGGTGTTTTGTCATTGCGGGGTTCTTTCCCTGGACAGATCAGCTGTGGCCTACCTGCGAGCGACAAAGATGCTGACCCATTGACCGTGACACATCGTGAGCAGGTGCACTTGCGGATGAATGGGTAAGTCTAATCTCTACAGTTTTTGCATTTTCATTTAAATTCGATATTCCCTACGACCTATTAATACATTAACGGCGGGCGATTTCGACGAAAGTATGCTAGGTAGCGCGGCAGCCGCCCCGCCTCGTTTTTCGGCCTAGAGCGGGCGATATTTTGTGTGATCATAAAAAAATTTAGACTTAAAAAAGTTTATTTAAACTCTTAAAACTACAAGAAATATTAAAAAAGAACTAAACACTAATTACAAAAAATGTTTTGAAGTACATATTTATGAGAAGAATCTAGTATTTTTTAAGAGTGTGATAATGTTGATAACACTCGCCACGGTGAAGAGGTGCATTGCAAAACTCGCATTTGAAGCAAGTCAACTTTCTTTTTTTATGTGCCGCACAAACTACGCAGTTTCGTTGGGCATATAGCTTTTTGCCTTTATTTTCTATCCGAATTAAGTTGTGCTTTTTGATGTCTAGCGAAAGACGTCCAGGCGGATCAATTTTATACCGTGGAGTCCGTGGTGCCGAGTTCGATATACCACGTTGTGGCTCTTCAATGTCCATCAATTCCAGATCTTCGGTTTGTTTGTCAGTTATAAAACAGCGTGATAATTCTAAAAAAATTTTTTATATGGCAAGCTACTATTATTATGCATGTTATATACTAAATAGGAATTGAAAAATGCACAATTTAACAAATACATTACAGCCCGCTTGGACCACTTTTTTGTTTTTCGCAATATTGAGTAGTACGAAAGGTACTGGTCTGCCCTATCAACACCTTTCATATAGTTGTTGTATTCTATTACGCATTTTGGTTTCATTATTTTTGTCTTTGTGTGCCAATCTGTATTGGAGCTTTCTAATAGTTCACTCGAATGAATATTCGAAATCATCCTCACTTCTCTCTTTGACTGCCAAATTTGTACTAACACGTCTCCTTTTCTCCGGAAAATTGACTGTCCGCGTTGCAACTTATTATTTTTTAATTCATGTGGAAGTCCTCGGTTTACACGTATTGTTCCACAAGTTCGTATTTTATGTTTTAAAAGAGTTTCGTTTATATCTACACTGTTATAATAATTATCCATAAACACATGATAATATTTGTCTTTATATGGAGTAAGAATATCTAATATTGTTTCCGCCAGTTTCCTTCCTTCTCCACAATACATTTTCATATTACCAATGTAGCCACTTTTCGATTCAGCCACAACTCTCACCAAGATTCCATATTTAATAATTTTCGAGGCATTGTAAACTTTAAATCCCAATCTTCCACGCCATGGTATGATGCTTTCGTCTAGTGAAATCTCTCTTCTTGGTGTATATACAGTATTGAATTTTTCAACCAAACTGTCATAAACAGGTCGAATTTTAAATAGACGGTCGCTCGATTCATCCATTTCATCGTTGTTCACAAAGTGCCACCATCTCCATATCTCTTTAAATCTATCACGACTCATTGTCTTTGGAAATATTGGTGTTTCTAATAATGGATCTGTTGTCTAATATTCATAGATAGTACTTTTTGGAATTTGGCCCATTAGAATTAGTAATCCTAAAAATTTCTTGAATTCGCTAATAGTGAGATCCGTCCATTTTATCGCTTTCTTCTTTTTAACGTACTTTTTCGACGTTTTGATGGTGATATCGGTTAGTTTCTGTTACCATCATTTCGTAGAAATTATCATCAAGAAACACATCCAGAGATCCTTCAACGCCGTTCTGTGGTAAAATATTTAACCCCGTTCGATCCAAAAACGGTTCTATAGTAGGTGGAATGTCGACTTCAGTCCATTGAGGTATAATTTCTTCTTCATAATCATTTTCACTTTCATCATCGCTAATCGGTAGTGGAAAAACTCGGGTCCTTCTCATAGGTCGTATAGACCTATCACTATCGTCAATATCACTATCAATATTATCAATATCTAACCCTCTTTCATCGCAATCAACGTCAGACAAATCGTCTGCATATATATCTTTATTTTCGCGTGAAACCATATTGAAGGATTTCAAAATTTACTGTAAGTAGAATTTGAACAGCTTCAAACTACAAAACATACTAAGTACAAATATAAAGTGGCGCATGGTGGTTGCGAACTGTACTAATGCGACTCCCGCCTTCATTCGAGCTAAATCGTATTACTACGACTCCCGCCTTTAAGGAACAGTCGAGCTAAATCGTATTACTACGACTCCCGCCTTTAAGCCGCAGTCGAGATAAATCGTAGTACGACGACTCCCGCCTTTAATGTGTTAATTCCTCATTTATCCTATTATCATCCATCAATTATCAACAATCTATCATTTTCCCATCCAGTCCACGTGAATAACGATTAAGTGTATTAATTGTTATTCATAATAACGAACAAACAACAATTTCCTTGCATTGTTATTCATGTAGTTAAATGCTTCATACTGAGCGGAGCACTTGTCCAAACGCGTGAAAGACCGGGGGGCTGGATCCGAGCCAACGCTTCCGAGTTGGAGCCCGTGTTGACCGAGCGCTCTGATCCGTGTTTTTCATAACTCGGTAACCAAGCCCCATTCTGCATTTTGCCAAAGGAAATTGTTGTTGAGGAAAACCCTCCCATTCTGCCATTTTCGTCTCTAACACTTTTTCTGGGACACCCTGTATGTATTTTAGATATGTACAATGAAGGAATTATTAAGGAATAATTAAATTATAAGCTTAGAAAGTTACCTGGTATTAAGCAGAGTTATTATAAAGAGTTAGTTAGATATAACTGCTGGCCTAACAATATTTTTTCTTTGTAGCTCCCTCCTTTGCGTCGTGGTGTTTGTCACTATATTAATCGTTTTACTACCCAGAGACATTAAGAGGAATAAAGACGCTCATTGACAGGGAGAAATGGATCTCATTAATTTTTCAAATCCATTTGCACGTACGAAGAGGCGCTTGCATAGCTGTAAGTGCAAGAGCATAAATTATTCTGCTCACAATCAAGCGCACTTAAAATGTAGTTTCATATTAAATTATTGGAAGTAATAACAGGGCGTGAAGCGAACGGATGAATAAATGAAGCATGAGCAAGTTAGAAATTGGCTAGTCTTATTCTGTCCATTACTCGTATTCAATAATTTAAACTATACGTTTATGGTTTATACCAAACCAAAAGGGTTTTATACTTATGCTTGTGTTTGTTATGTTAATTCGCAGTTCTACATAGGCTCTCTAAACGCTACTGCTACTCCGGACAAGTATGAATTAGAAAGTTATAAATCCTTCCATGGAAATAAAAAGTATCAAAATAAAATTTTTAGTCGATCAACTAAGCCGAACTTTTCATTGCTCGCTTGTTTTATTGAACTGATGATCATTAATTACATCCTTGCTTAATATGATTGAACATTATATGAGGGTGACTAAAATGTATGCAAGCGCTGTTGGCATATGGCCGCATCAGAGTCCAGTGCGAAAGAACATTCTTCGCATCTACATTAATGTTATGGTTGTTCTATCGTTAATAACGCAGGTGTGTACGATTTTTAATAAAAAATGTAATGATTGTACAAATAACTACCGATCGTTTTTTTAACACGTTTCATGAAGAGTATAGTTTCAAATCGAGAAAAGACAATTTTGTGCATCGTAATTTAATTTTGACTGATGAGTATCACATCGATTTTAGATCAGCAGAGTCGTACTATACGCAAGTACCGATTCTTTAGTGGATCAAATTCCTTTTTTGGGGGTGGCCGTCGCTACATTTGTGAAGTATAGCAATTATCAGTTTAACGACGTGAAGGTGAATTGAACTGAATATAATGGCAACATACATACATACACGCAACCCTGTTATTGTGCGGGGGATAGAGACCGCATAAAAGAAAATGCAGAAGAAAGAGTATTCCGAAATTTAATGAATAGCTATAAAAAATATTGTTTGCAGTACATTTAAAGAAGAAAAAAAAAAATTTTTTTACGTAATTTCTATCCATCGCATAGAAAATGTCTCACGTAGAAAATAACTCACAGAAATTACTCTCCCAAACAAGATAACAAAATTAATTTATACATGGCAACATTTTTAAATATTTTATTCACTTATATGTTCTATATAGGATCTTCCAATAAGAGCGATAGTTCTTTCGCCGCATCGCTTAGGGCCATGTAGTCGGCTTCCGTCGTAGAAATTGTCGTGGTGCTCTACGCCATTCGTACTTGTTAGATATGACGAAACGGCTCCCGACAATATTTTGGGCTTGCGATTTTGGTACCTGGATCCATGCTTCACTTTTAATAAGTGATACAACCTCATATCCAAGGCTTCCATCCATTTATATGAATCCGGATTCTGTAAAGCTTGAGTTACTGAAACATCAGCCAAAAATGCAGCATCTTCTGTGATAGAATTGTTAGCATTTTGATCATTGGTTGTTCGCTGAAGAATTCTCCCTTGAAGGTTGAGGTTCTGCAGTACTTTTATTTCTGGAATAAACACTAGTTTTCTCATTCGTTGATTCCCATAGTACTTCAGTAGAATTGGTACATTATCTATCTGGAGGAAATCCCTGAGGTATCTCTTTGTCAAATTCTTCCGCTGAATGACCGATCCCAACTTCATCTGAATCAGAATCGTGTGTACCACAATTCGAGCCTCTATTCAATTGCACTTCTGCGAGGACATCCTCGCTTGATTCATCTATTCTCCAAAAATCTCACTTTCTTGGATATTTTAATGTTCCCTTCATTTGGTATCTAAATTCTGTAGCCTTTGGATTCGTTCTTGTAACCAACAAATTTGAGTGAGTCCAGCTTACTTTGTCCCGAGGACCAGGGTTCTCATAATTTATCCCGCACGGATCGCTTCCCCTCTTTTTCGCCCGTATTTCGACCCCCACTACTATTCTCCTCATGCGCCTTCGCTGACCATGCCTAGCATACCCCCATCAAGTACCAGTCCCCACCATGGTCGCGTCGCCCCCACTTTCCGGCCGAGGGATAAATTATGAGAACCCTGCCGAGGACCTACATATGTATATTGACCATTGCATATACTTCGCATCCAAACTGGAACTACTTACATCAGGCACTGAACCGAGCCATAGTTCATGCGGTATCTTGCCATCTAGCCTTTTTGAGGGTCGTCTACAGGGTGCCCCAGGACTAGTGGTACATATTTTAATGGGACGTTCCTGAGGTGATTTTAAACAACTTTTTCCTTTGCGAAAAAGTTGTCCGAGGCGTGGTTATTGAGTTATTAACAAAAATCCCCGACCAATCAGAGCGCGAGTATACATGGCGGGCAGGAGCGCGGCAACCGCCTCGTGCATTGCCGCGCCCGTATGTCGCGCTCACGACGAGAGTACAGGTTGGAACAAAAGTTTCATGCAAAAAGAAACTAAGAAATTGATGAAATATTACAGAAAACAAAGCAATTAGTCGTTAGTCACGTTCGCTCAATAAATGTAACATACTGAATGAAATAACTAACAACTTTATAAATTACACAGTATGTAAAGCATAAAAAATGGGAAAATAATGAGAGTTAGACTTACTTCTTGGTTGGTAGGTGCACCTGCTCGTAGAAGAACGTCAATGGGTCAATGGGTCGACCTTCGACACTCGAAGATAGGACACATGGCTCGCAGCAGCTGATGCTTGGAGTAAGTCAGTGACCTGCACCCGATGGTTTTTTCCTTATCATCACGATCATTGTCACTTTCCCACTGGCAAATTTTCACAAAACAAAAATTGTCACTTTTACACTTTCCAAATTCACTGCCACTTTACATTTTACAAATCCACTGTCACATTGCACTTTGCAATTGAAAATTTGCATACACGTTTTCATTTTAATTCTTAGCTCCGATCGGAATACTGTTCGCGGAACAATTCCACTGCCGCTCTCGGATTATAACTCACTTACGCGTAAATAACGAACATATTAAAATATTCCGTGTTCGTTAAGGCACGCACCGTTCTGTTTAGTAACGCAAGGCGAAGCCAACTGATCGCTCGCTCGAAGATTTTCTTCCAGGAAATCTTTCCTCACTCGGGGGACAAGCAGGATGTGTACGACAAAAGGCAATTCGGCCTTGGCATCTGGTAAGTGTAAGTCTGAGAACTGTCTCTTGTCATCGGTTCGAGTGTTCTGCACGTGAAGAATTTTTAAGGACGACAAAGAAACGAAGGTCGGGTTTAGTTGAAAAATACAAACACATTTTCTGTAACGAACTTGTCCCCCGAGTGAGGAAAGATTTCCTAGAGGAAAATCTTCGAGCGAGCGATCAGTTGGCTTCGCCTTGCGTTACTAAACAGAACGGTGCGTGCCTTAACGAACACGGAATATTTTAATATGTTCGTTATTTACGCGTAAGTGAGTTATAATCCGAGAGCGGCAGTGGAATTGTTCCGCGAACAGTATTCCGATCGGAGCTAAGAATTAAAATGAAAACGTGTATGCAAATTTTCAATTGCAAAGTGCAATGTGACAGTGGATTTGTAAAATGTAAAGTGGCAGTGAATTTGGAAAGTGTAAAAGTGACAATTTTTGTTTTGTGAAAATTTGCCAGTGGGAAAGTGACAATGATCGTGATGATAAGGAAAAAACCATCGGGTGCAGGTCACTGACTTACTCCAAGCATCAGCTGCTGCGAGCCATGTGTCCTATCTTCGAGTGTCGAAGGTCGACCCATTGACCCATTGACGTTCTTCTACGAGCAGGTGCACCTACCAACCAAGAAGTAAGTCTAACTCTCATTATTTTCCCATTTTTTATGCTTTACATACTGTGTAATTTATAAAGTTGTTAGTTATTTCATTCAGTATGTTACATTTATTGAGCGAACGTGACTAACGACTAATTGCTTTGTTTTCTGTAATATTTCATCAATTTCTTAGTTTCTTTTTGCATGAAACTTTTGTTCCAACCTGTACTCTCGTCGTGAGCGCGACATACGGGCGCGGCAATGCACGAGGCGGTTGCCGCGCTCCTGCCCGCCATGTATACTCGCGCTCTGATTGGTCGGGGATTTTTGTTAATAACTCAATAACCACGCCTCGGACAACTTTTTCGCAAAGGAAAAAGTTGTTTAAAATCACCTCAGGAACCTCCCATTAAAATATGTACCACTAGTCCTGGGACACCCTGTATATATA
>NW_017172007.1:15132-17064 GCF_001652005.2 Ceratina calcarata | reverse complement strand
CATGTTCCACGCTAGTAGGAATTATTTAAAATATAATAAAATACATGAAATAACGTTAAACACACAAGATACATTTATTTTATTTCACACCCCCAATTGATTAATACTACAAACATATTAATCCGTTTCTTTAAATTTCCTAACTTTCTCCTTCTCTTTTCGTATCTCTCTCTCGTTCGTGTTCTTCGTTAGCATTTTTACGCAATAGTTCAATTCAGTTCAATTCGTTGCATTCACGTAGTGATTATCATTGTCGATTACATTAATTGTTACGAGAAAAACCGTCTCAGATTCAGATTCTTGCAGGAAAAACAAGTGTTCTCGGCGGCAATGCACGAGGCGGTTGCCGCGCTCCTGCCCGCCTTGTATACTCGCGCTCTGATTGGGCGGGGATTTTTGTTAATAACTCAATAACCACGCCTCGGACAATTTTTTCGCAAAGGAAAAAGTTGTTTAAAATCACCTCAGGAACCTCCCATTAAAATATGTACCACTAGTCCTGGGACACCCTGTATTGTGTAATTTGCGGCATTTGCTGTGCCAAATGTGCGGCCTTTGCTTGCCAAAATGCTGTGGAAAGAATAGACTGAATCAAAAAGCATCTAGCCATTTCCACAAGTGTCAGGCAGTGGGCATTCAAACAACTGTATAGCAAAATAATCTTCAAATTACTTTCATTTTATTACTTTTTATTCATATTATCTATTTTAATGGATATTTCTTTTTATATACCGCATAAAAAGAAATCGCACAAAAAAGATCATATAAAGCAGATTTGTTTGATGTTTTGATGATGCTTATTATAATAAACATTTTTTTTCATGTTTTTGATAGTTCAGAAAATTGTTTGATAGTATGTCGAATGATTGGCAAAATAAGATGACAGAGGACGAGATGACGATTATGCAAAAATACGGTGATAGAGGTGTTTTCTTCATATTTATATATATAGGTAAGAAGTCTATCCATTAACATTAACTAACACTTTTCCAAGTTAAGATAAAAATATAAAACAGAATAGATTTTTATTATGATACACTATACAGGGTGAGTCTCCTAACATGACGACCTCAAATAACTCGTAAGGTGTTCGTCGTACGAAAAAATGTTTCATACAAAAGTTTCAGTATTTGAGAGGGCCGCAATACGGGCGCACTTTATTTTTTTACTGGTGGAGGCGCTGAAGCTACGCTAAGGTCACCGCCAATTTTTTAAATGGATCGGTATATTTTTGCTTCCGTATCATGATAGAGAATTTTGAAACGAATTCAACGACCTATAACACAAGGACATTGAAGGTCATATAAAGCGGAAAAAGGCGATAATACTTACGGTTTTTGTAATAGATTACAGAAGTTATAATTTAAAAACGCAACTAATAACTACTACGATTTCTTTTCTTAAGGACAAACTTATGATCTAAAACTCAAGGAAAGGTTCAAAGAAAAGCAATTTCACAAAAAATATTTTTTTGTCTTCCTCTTTATTTCAACATTATTTTTTTCCCAACTGACAAGATTCGTTATTCAAGCAATCAAACTTACAACTACCTGGGATAGAAGGAAGAGGTTATAAAAAAAGGAGATTACGATTAAAACACTGTAATCTATTACAAAAACCGTAAGTATTATCGCCTTTTTCCGCTTTATATGACCTTCAATGTCCTTGTGTTATAGGTCGTTGAATTCGTTTCAAAATTCTCTATCATGATACGGAAGCAAAAATATACCGATCCATTTAAAAAATTGGCGGTGACCTTAGCGTAGCTTCAGCGCCTCCACCAGTAAAAAAATAAAGTGCGCCCGTATTGCGGCCCTCTCAAATACTGAAACTTTTGTATGAAACATTTTTTCGTACGACGAACACCTTACGAGTTATTTGAGGTCGTCATGTTAGGAGACTCACCCTGTATAGTGTATCATAATAAAAATC
>NW_017172007.1:3944-14624 GCF_001652005.2 Ceratina calcarata | reverse complement strand
CCAATCTGCCATTTTCGGCTCCAACACCTTTTCTGGGACACCCTGTATAAGATAATGACTTCAAGATATTTAAAATGTAATTATAAAGAACCACAATTATTTAAAATTTGTACTGATGTGTAACCAGTACTAATTTGAATGTGTAATGCCATATTCATATGTACAGGGTGTCCCAAAATGTGTATACATACTTTAATCCTTTGCTTCCCTCGATTTATTATCTATGACAAATTTGTATTATCATTTCTAGCATGACACGAATGCAAAGGGTTAAATAATCATAAAGTCGGGATGTATTATTGAAATTCCATTTTCAAGCGGTAATAGACAGTATTCAATATGTGTGCATAGATTTCTTCTGGACACCGTCTATGTATAAATATCCCAACATTCAAAACTTTATTTTAATAATGCTAGCAATACATTCTTGTCGAGGCAACACATACCAGCAGATCGCGAGAATGTACGACACGATCAGAGACGAGGCAAGCAGGCAGCACTCGCCTCAGTAAGTCTCACCAAGACATTTGACCTAACGTCTCGACGAGAGTGTATTGCTGACATTATTTTATAAACAACTTTTAACATATAATTGACGTCATAGTAAATGCATACGTATGCATTGCGGCATTCTTACTCCGTCCCCTGGTACCGAAAGCGATGGATTTAATAATGCCGTTGAACGAATCGCGACATCGGATGGAAATGTATCCTGCTTACTACTTTACCGACAATCCTGACAAGTATTATTATGGAATCATCATATTCACGACAATGTGTACGATAACCGCCATGAGCGTCTTTGTCGCGTCGGATACGCTATTAATCTACTCGGTGCAACATGTTTGTGGACTTCTCGCGCTCACTGGGTAAGCTTCACATTTAGTCAATAAGTCCAAAAATTTTTTACTCGTTTTAGCGTATTGATATAATCCCTGTAGTATCGATATGTATTTATAAATACACTGAATAATAGAACCACATACCAATAATAACAGACACTTAATGAATTTTATTATGTGAATAGAGCGAATTGTAGAAAAGAACATTGATATTAACATTGTTGAAAGTTGGAATCATTACGTAGTACGCTGTTATTTTAACATTGGTAGTGATGATTGCAGATCTCGTTTCAAGTACAGTTTGGACAGCTTATATTCGTTAACAGATGATACGAATGTCGACAACGAGAGGTTGTACAAAAATGTATGCGACGCCATTAATTCTCATAAACGAGCTTTTGCGTTAGTATCACAGTATTGAACAGAGCATGAGGTCGCTTTCGAACTTCGTTCATAGATTAGACACTCGTCTCACGCTTGCCTGCACTTGTACAAATTTCTTCAAGTTCAACTCAAACTTGAGAGTGATGGAATACTTCCCAAAATTTCAATCAATCATTTAAGTTTAATCATTTAATGTCATACAAAGTATACTTATAAATAGACAGCATACTTTTATCTAATATTAGATATTTAGACTTTGTTTTTAAGAAATGAAAGCTAAATGTCGTTTTTTAATTCATATACATATATTATTTCTTTGATTTTTGCATACGATACGTTCAAATTGCAGTATAAATCTCTTATAAAACTGTAAATATCCACTTGTTGTTCGTAAAGAATTTATTCAGGTGACATGACGTGTTTTGAGATTTATTATTTCAAACTTGACTATTTTGCCCTGCTTTGATGACTAATTGACGCATCAGTAAATTGTTATAAACAACTTTAAATGAACTAGATATATCACTGAAATCGAGAGCGCATATGCCATAAACCTCTTCGTACAAGTCGGCGTAGTAATTATATCTTTCACCATAACGTTGTTCCAGGTAAGAAAACTCAGTCAATCAAATTTACACTTTTGTTGGTTTCGGGTGTGAATATGTACTATTGTGTTTTCTGACCTCTGACAATGTTAGCTGCAATGCTGGCGAAACTTAGAAATAATCTTAGACCATAAGTGTACGGAGTGTTCCGCCACTGAAAAAATTTTAAGGATTGATTCTCGAACCCGAAATATGGTAAAAATTAAGAATAAGAAAATTGTGTCGGAGGTTTTATTTTTAACTTACAAGCGATCAAAAATTAATCGTGTCGGCATTTGTTCTCAGATAGTACATGTATCTAACAATCTAAATACTAATACAGGGTATCCCAGAACTAATACTACGCTCGAAAATGGGGAGGAGCTGAGGTGATTTTAAATAATATTTTCCTTTGCAAAAAAGTTGTCCGTGGCGTGGTTGTCGAGTTATTAACAAAAAATCGGGACCAATCAGAGTGCTCGTATAGCGGACGCACAGAAGAATGATAACTGTCTTCGACACTGCCGCGCCCGTATGCCACGCTCGTGACGAGAACATAAGATTAAAACAAAACTTAAGTGCTAGTGTCCCCGGACTAGTGGTACATATTTTAATGGGAGGTTGATGAAGTGATTTTAAACAACTTTTTCTGTTAACACTCCCACGAGTATTAGCGAATGAATAGTCAAGCACAAATGATTGTCAAATTCGTTTATTACCTCCTCTGTTCGGACAGCTGGTAGCGCCGCGTTTGAGACTGCAACAACTGCGCTGAACAACTGTGATTGAATCGTTTCCAGAGAACTGTCTCGAACAACTGAAGCGAACTGTACTGTTTGGTTGAAACTGTGTCAACAAAACTCTCCATAGAACTGTGCCGTTGCACTGATGAACTCTGTCCTCTCCAAAAACGCGCCCGCTATTTATTTGGATCCTAAGACCCGCCTTCTCCCACGCTATCGATCGACGTCGTCGATCGCCGAGAACCGCGTTCTCTCTTTCTGTAATCAACCCCGAGGAAAATGTCCAATCTCTCGGTCGATAACCGCCCTTTCCTCGGACTCCCACGCCCCGGCGGAGTCCGCACCAATCTCCTTCCTTATAGCATCCCCAGACACTTAAGCCCTAAACATCGCGCGGTCCGCAGCCCGAACTGGACCCTCCAGGCCTCGTCCGACCGCGGGCGCCAACGCTGTCAGCAGCCATGTGTTTATACTCAGTCCTCGAACCCGAGCCGATGCTATTCTCTTTCTAGGAGGAGGCAATAAATTGACTGCGATAAGCTCGACAACTATCGAGTCCAAGCTTGTCCTAATAATCTAAACAGTACTCCCACAATCCAACGCTCGCTACGCAGCCGTATCCGTTAACAAATTTAATACTAACAAATACGCGGTTCCTCTAAACAGTGCTGTCCACAGCCATCTGTTTTTACTCACGCTTCGAACCCGAGCCCAAAACGCTTTCTCCCAAAAAAGGACAATAAATTGGCTCCAAACACTTGGACTGGTCGAGCCCTAGTCGACATACAAAGTCCTTCCTGTTCCCGTGCGTCCAAGCACTTCAAGCGTTCGTCGCGCCGTTCAGTCTTACAATAATTTATTTTTTCCAAATGTCGCGTTCGTTGTTCTCGCATTCACCCAGGCAAGCCTGTGACGCAGGAAAAACTCAATGTATTTTCTCACGCTGAGAAAACCATACACCAAGAACAACGATTCCCAACTTTCGAGAAGCTACTTAAACCTAATATATACACGCGACGCGTCGCCATTGACTAGTTACATACAAAGTACGAAACGCGACCTAATTCATGTTTCCCATACTAATCTGGTCGAGCCGCGAGCGCGACAGACGAGTCACTACCATAGAGTGTGTTACGCCGAAAACGAGTTTGTTCCTTTTTTATTCGTTGCGAGAGAGTTCCGTAGAGACTCAGTCGGGATGGTGGATAAAGAAGTAGTCTTCTTGAAGGTTCTAACTGCTCTAACGTTTATTTGTTTTCAGGGTGTATCTTTTATACAATTTTTGGGTGCCAGAGGCGCACCAATAGGGTAAAAGTTAACGAAGGAGGGGTTGGTTATTGGTGGCCGCTTTTCCGAAAGTGTTTTTTCCTACCTGCGTTCAAGGTCGTAACTTAGGTGCCGAACGGGTGTCGACTTGCCGTCGCCAGATGGTTATCGGGTTTCGGGTCATACTTTATTGCATCCGTTACACACCCCTCTTCTTAGAGTCGACTTGGTCCTTCAAATCGAACGAGTTATTTAAATTTTAATGGTCTGGTGGGCTGGATTTCTCGTACAAGGGGTAGTTCGACTAGCCTGGACAATAGTTCCACGCTGTGCTCCGGGAGTTCTGGGGCTGTTGGCGGCTCTGCTATTCTCCTGCTCTTCCTGACGGAGGGTGGTCTTCTGGCAAAAGAGGTTAATGCAGATACTGCTCGGTATGCATTTGCAGATCCCGATCTTCTTTAGCACTCAGAGGCCTACCAGAAGGATGGAGGCATACCCGATGTATTGTAAGGCTGACGTGGCATTCTCCTTCCAGGTTTTGATACGCCTGATTGTTGCTATGCGTTTCAGGCGTGTATCCATGTTATTCAATTGAGTATTATAATCTTGTATGGCTTTATGGTCGATTCTTAAGGATAATTCGGGAATAACATTTTTAAAATCGTTGAAATCGTATGTAAAGTCAACATCTTCAATCCTCTTGTATATTGATTCGAAAGTTAGATTTCTAGATGCTCCGTTAGTTCGGAAAAGTGCTTTCGACGTCAGAAAAACGCAACTGTCCGCTCCTAAGACGAGAGTGGGTTCTGTGAATTTTAATCGTATTGATTTCTTTACATACGACTTGTACATCGAGAGGTTCTTCCGGAATTACTATATGTATATCGATTGCTAGCGGAGAGATGTACAAAAGTTATTTCGTCGATGTTAACCGGTTTTATAATACATTTGTTCGGGGGTTCGCCCGTTTTTATCATTAGCTGTATTTCGCAATTTGGTTTTGAGAATATATTATGCATTGATAGCGGTTGCCTGCAAATCAGTTCGTTGTGGATTTTTTTGCATTGCTTATCTATATACTCCGAATCTATGGCTATATAATTGGTCGTGTCCCTAATATAATAGTAGTGAGGAATGATAATGATGGTGTGCCCTTTAGTTAGCTCATTGTAACGCGGTATGGGGTATAACCGAATTAATTTCCAGGTTTTCTCGATTAAGATAGGGGTTTTTATGTAATATATAAGTTTCCCGTTCTGTACGACAATTTTCGTGGTACTAATACTAATGAGAGTTTGAAAGTTTTCTTCCGTTAACGCAATAGGGGACCTCTTTAGTCCTTTCCTCTCTAGTTCATGCAAATTTTGAATGAATTCGCTGGGTTTTAGCAAGTGCGAGTGGATTATACCGCTTTTGCCGATGTGTATAGCTGTCGTCAAGGTTTCGAGATCTATCTCTAATTTATTGATTAGGGTACTTATTGATAGAAATTTGTTCTGTAGTGCTATCCTCTTGTTAGTTTGATTGTATAATTCGAGAGTTTCCTCTCGCACGTGCTGTAGCATTTCTAGATTTGAGTTTCATATTACGGTTCTGATAATTTTAGTTTGATTCGCGATTATCTGGCTCATATCGTTTTGGTTTTTGAATAGGGTGTCCATGTTTTCGTTTATTAATTTTAAATCGTCGTCATCTAAAGTTCCGAATAACGATTTCGAGATACTACCGATTACATTAATCAATTCGCGCTCTTTCCTGTTCCTAATCCCTAATAATACTCATAAGTTATCCTTAGATTGTTTTACGGTTAGCAGTCGCTTACGGAGGACGGAGATCTCGAAATTTTGGCTGGTACTGTTACCGAAATATCTATTTATATCATCCAACAGTTGGGCGATATAATCGTATTGTTTTTCTACGAAGTCGGTGTTAATACCAACGAGTAATGTCCACTCCTGGCTAAATATTTGCACGCCTTTTCTATTTCTATAAGCATGTCCAGTTGTCCCAAGCTAGAGCTATTAAACGCTAGGCCCGGGCGCAGGATCATGATTATCAATGGTATGATTTTCATCTGGAAAAGGAAATATACAGGGTTTCAATCTATTTCCGCGTACCTTCGCGATATGAATATCGTGCAAATTTATGGTATAAGTAGGAGGGGAGGTATTTAGGATAGGGTATGGTCCAAGCCACTCGGGCTCCAATTTATTCTTCCTAACGTTATCATTGTGTAAGAATACGTGGTCTCCTATGTTGAATATGGGCTGCGTAAGGATGATATTTTAGTTAGTTCGATGCTGCGTCCTTTTTTTCGTCCTTTCCAGATTACTTCGGGCTCTGTTGATGCACGCGTTGTGTCGTTGTTTCCAGCGTCTGAATAATTCGTCCTGGGATAGTAGTGGTGTATTCGCTATTGTCGATGGGAGATTCGCTTTATGACCGAAAGTCAATTCGAAGAGCGTGTACCCGGTCGATTCATGTACCGCGGTATTAAAACCCATGCAAACGACCTGTAAGTTGTCGTCCCATTCGTTTTTCTTATCGCGCATACAAGTTCGAATCAGGTTCAATATTGTGCCATGCGTTCTCTCTAAGCTCCCATTAGATTGGGAGTGAAACGCAGTCGTTCTTACGTGTTTTATTTGGAATTGGGATTCAAACTTCTGCATTAATTTGCTAACGAAGTTTGAACCCTGATCGGTAAGTACGTGTTTCGGTGCAGAGAATACATATATGTAATGGCGCAAAAGTTCGTCTATGATTGTTGACGAGCTGATCTCCTTTAACGGGATCAGTAACAAGTACTTGGTCAATACGTCTTGGATGGAGAGAATGTATTTATTGCCTCTATTGGTAGGAGTTAGTGGTCCGAGTATGTCCATCGCAATTTTGTCGTTAGGTTCATGCGGCGTGTCGGGGATGACCGTGGGTTCTATGCCTCGAATTCTAATCAATTTTTCCCTCTGACACGATTCACAGCTTTTTACAAAATCTATTATATCCTTTTCCATGTTGATCCAAATAGCCCTTTCCTGCACTCTTTTCAGCGTTTTTGTTTCTCCGAAATGTTGTGCGGCATTGCTATTGTGACTTTCTTTTATTAATTCTAGACGTTCTTCCCGACTCAATTCTGTTTGACTTTCCGAAAATACAAGTTCGATTTGATCCGAATATCGGTACCCCAAGTAGCTAAGGATCTGGCGCAGTTCCAGAAGTTCCGTTAATCTCATGGGTTCCGGTAGGTACAATTTTAACACTGAGCGACGTTGTTCTATTGTGGTTTGAATGATTTTATCTAATCTTAACAACCATTTCGTCGGGTCGTATGGTCCTAGCATGTCTCTGTGCAAGGGTTTCCAAACCTTGCCAACGGGATTAGGTCGAGTCGGTAAAATATAAGTGGGATCGGGATTCTGTTTCCAATTTTCGTATTCTGTCGCGAGTAAGGTATGTTCTAGTTCGTCTATGTTAAAGTCTGCATTTGGATTCGTCTCTACGTCAGTTTCGGGTTCGTCTCCGGGGAGTAATGGGTACATGCGGGATAGACCGTCTGCTGCTATATTTTCCTTACCCTTGGTGTAATCAATTTCGTAATCGTATTCCTCCATCCGTAATCGCCAACGCAATAATCTGGATGAGGGATCCTTTACGTTGAATAACCATTTCAAGGCTTGGTGGTCGGTCAGAATTTTGAATTTCTTTCCTAGCAGGTATTGTCGTAAGCGCTTTACAGCCCATACGATGGCTAACAATTCTTTCTCGGTGGTAGTGTAATTAGTTTCGGCTTTGTTTAGTGTCCTACTAATATAGCAACAGGGGTGTCCTTCTTGGGATAGGATTGCTCCGAGCCCAGAGTTGGAGGCGTCTGTTATTAGCGTGAAAGGTTTATTAAAATCGGGATATTTGAGGATAGGGGATTCGCAAAGTTTTTCCTTTAGTATATCGAAGGATTTTTGTTGTGCGTCCGACCAGTGAAACGGGGTGTCCTTTCCCGTGAGATCCGTCAGGGGTTTGGCGATTTTCGCGAAATTTCTAATGAACTTTCGATAGTACCCGGCAATTCCTAGGAAGGACCGTACGTTCTTTTCGGATTTTGGAATAGGGAATTCTTTAACGGCTTTTATCTTATCGGGGTTTGGTTTTACTCCGTCTGCTGTTACGACATGTCCTAAATATTCTAATTCGGGCTTGAGGAATTTGCATTTATCGGGTTGGAGTTTGAGTCCTAGGTCTCTAAGTCGTTGAAACACGGTGGCTAGATTTCGATTATGTTCTTCTAAGGTGGTGCCGAATATGACTATATCGTCTAGATACAAGAAACAAATTTTTCCGATGAGTCCTCGCAAAGCACTGTCCATCATGCGTTGGAAGGTAGCTGGGGCGTTTCTTAAGCCAAATGGCATTCTACGGTATTAAAAATGTCCCTGTGGTGTACTGAACGCGGTGTATTTCTTCGACCCTTCGTCCATGGCTATCTGATGAAAGCCACAACTCAGATCTAAGGCGGAAAAGAATTTAGATTTTCCTAAGTGATCTAGAATTTCCTCTATCGCCGGTAGAGGGTAAGCATCTTGGTCTCCTGGTCTCCTTGATCTCTGTTTCCTGGTTTAATCGTCTGAAATCTATTACTAATCTCCGTTTCCGTTTCCCTGTTTCGTCTAGTTTCTTTGGTACTATCCATATCGGGGAGTTATAGGGTGAGTCGGATTCTTCTATGATCCTTTGACTCAACATTTGTTTAATTTGTCTGTCGATTTCGTCTTTACGTACTTCGGGAGGTCGGTATGATTTTACATTAATCAGTTTCTGGGTTTTAAGCTCGATTACGTGTTTAGTTAGATTTTTGCAAGGTAAGGGTTCGTTTTCGTACGAGAATATATCGCTGTACGAGATTATTATTTTTTCTAAACCCGGTTTTAGGGCTGGGTCCATATGCTGTAAATTTATCTTGTTTCTTAAAATTTCGATTCGTTTTGGTAACGCGAGGTTTAAACTATTAACTGGGTACGTGAGTAGCTCGTCGGTGGGGTTGCAAAGGTGGACTAAGTGGATACGGTCGTTAATGGGGATCTTCGCGGTGCACGAGTTATTTGGCGGGATAAGGATCTCGGTTTCATATTTTACGGCCTGTCCGTCTAAGGTCACTTTGTCGTTAGTGATGCTATAGCCGTACTGGTCTAGGAAAGGAAGCCCTATTATACCGTCTTCTAACAATGGGAAATCGTTTGGCACTACGTTAAAGAAATGTTTCTTGCCGAATATTCATAACGAAATGCTTTTGTTACTGACGTGCTTGTCGTTGGCCATTAAAAATGTCCGTGCTCCGTTTACAATTTTGCGACCTTCACAATGTTTTTCTTTAATTAAATTTAATCCTGCTCCCGTGTCCAGGAGAAATCGTCCGACATTTCGGTCCCCGAGACACATTCGTACGAATCGTAACTTTCCTGATCGCAATCTGACGTTAACGATTCGTGGGTATCGATTTCCGATTCGTCGCAGATTTGGTTCACACGCGGCGGTGGTGTTATCTGAGGCGTGAATTGAAAATTTTGACATTGATTCGCGTAATGTCCTAATTTTCCGCAACGATTACACTTTATAGATGCGCGTGAGATTTGCGGCGCGGTCTCGTCCGGTTTGTTGAACGTGCGCGTGGGAAATCAGAAGGTTAAAAGCACGTGGCGCGTTCGTGATTATAATGGATAATTTTGTGATGCTTTTGCAAGTTTTTCTTTATGCCCCGTCCGTATAGCGGTTCAGCGGCTTTTTTATACGAGTAGACCTGCATATCGGTTCCTGCTCGCTCACCGGCGTATCCTCAGCAATATCTACTTGTGTACCGGGTTTGCTTGCAGATTCGCACTCGGAAATGCCGGCTGGTTGATCGCATGTACCCGAATTTTCCGGTACGCATCCTAAACTATCGTGGCTCTCTTGACCGCTGGTCGTCGGATCTTTACTCGCGAAGTCGCAAGGTATAATCGGCGTTTCGCTATTCTTCGCAATGTCGATTTTGTAAGGTGTATGATTGATTGACATTAAAACATGACAAGATGACATTAAACATGAGTTCCGCAGGAGAAAATCCGTTTTCTAACGGTGTAGATTTGTATGCTAGCAGACCTAAGTATATGTCGTCGCATTTTTTTAATAAAGATTTCGCCGTTTTTACCGCCGCCTCTGCTGCCCCATTACTCTGTGAATACTTAGGCGAGCTTGTTACATGTTTGAATTCGTAGTTGTTTGTGAATTCTCTAAATTTAGTCGCGAACTGTGTTCCGCAATCTGTGCGAACTACGTCCGGGATGCCGTACCTCGCGAATAATCTCTCGAAAACCGCGAAAAACCTCGCGGTCGATTATTTCGGATTCGTTTATAGAGCTTAGCGTACATATTTCGAAGTAACGTGAATTCGCGACGTGCGACGCTGCGACGAACGATTTGAACAAATCGATGCCTACTTTTTGCCACGGTCGCTCTGGGAACTTTTCTCTGACGAACGGATCTTTTAAGTTTCTCCTTTCCTCGATGCAATTAGGACAGTTCTCAATCAAATTCACGAGTTGCGCGCTTAAACCTAGCCACCAGATAGACTGTTTTGCCCTGTCTCTGTATTTGCCGATACCTAAGTGGCCTTCATGTATTTTGTTTAGCATTTCTAACTGTAGCGAACGCGGTACAATTAACCTTGAGTTCAAAAGCAGATACCCTTTGCAACATGAGATATCATCCTTATGCTGAAAATACGGACATAAACCGTCTGCCAACTGATTTTTTGATAGCCATTTAGATAGACAATATTCTTTTAACTTCATACATACATAGTCTGACTCTTGTTTGCATTGAATTCTGCCC
>NW_017172007.1:0-3093 GCF_001652005.2 Ceratina calcarata | reverse complement strand
CAGAATTCCGCTTACCAACTGTTTTTTCGGGTAGTTTCCGTTGAAATACACCTTCTTCAAGGGTTCTCAATAGGCATTCATTCCTGTTTTATACGTATGTGGGATACAAGTCGACTTATAAGCGTTTAAGCCGAATGTACCTTGAAAGGGCGCTTATATCCTCAAATATCCCACAGAATTCCGCTTACCAACAGTTTTTTCGGGTAGTTTCCGTTGAAATACACCTTCTTCAAGGGTTCTCAATAGGCATTCATTCCTGTTTTATACGTATGTGGGATACAAGTCGACTTATAAGCGTTTAAGCCGAATGTATCTTGAAAGGGCGCTTATATCCTCAAATAACCCACAGAATTCCGGCTGCCAACAAGTTTATCTGGAAGTTTCTGTTGAAATTGTATCGGGAGCGGGTTTAGAAGCGGGTAGCGAGAAACTGCTTCGCAAGGAATTAACAATGACTACGAGAGATCAGGAGGTTAAAGGCACGTGGCGCGTTCCTTGCCGGTCAGGCCTACAATGCCGCGCTCAGGCGCTTGCGTCGCTTAGGCCGGATACGCCAAGGGCGCACTCACACACCTTTCCCCATTTATTGAAAAGCTTACAACCGTGATTATAATGGGTGATGTTGTGACGCTTTTTACAAACTTTCCTTTACGCCCCGTCCGTATAGCGGTTCGGCGGCTTTTTTACACGAGTAGACCTGCGTATCGGTTCCTGCTCGCTCACCAGCGCATCCTTAGGAGTATCTACTTGTGTACCGGATTTGCTTGCAGGTTCGCACTCGGAAATGCCGGCTGGGTGATCGCATGTGCCCGAATTTCCCGGTACGCATCCTAAATTATCGTGGCTCTCTTGACCGCTGGTCGTCAGATCCTTACTCGCGAAGTCGCAAGGTATAATCGGCGTTTCGCTGTTCTTCGCAATGTCGGTTTTGTAGGGTGCAGGCACAAGGTGCCATCGGTTTCGGCGTACTGTACCGCCTTTCCCGGTGCTAATTATAAAAGAATTTGGACTTTCGTCTAAGCTTACAATTTCGCCGTACGTACGCATGTCGATTAGCCATACCTTATCTCCTACGTGTAAATCAGACAACTTTTTGACTCGATGCCGTTTATTGTACAATCGCTCCTGCTTTCCCTTTTTTAGTGTTTCCTTTTCAAATACGCGATCGTGTTCGCAAAAACTGCCTAATTCTTGCGGTAGTACTGGAATGCGGGAACGTATTTTGCGCGAGAACATGAGTTCCGCAGGAGAAAATCCGTTTTCTAACGGTGTAGATCTGTATGCTAGCAAACCTAAGTATATGTCGTCGCATTTTTTTAATAAAGATTTTGCCGTTTTTACCGCCGCCTCTGCTGCCCCGTTACTCTGTGAATACTTAGGCGAGCTTGTTACATGTTTGAATTCGTATTTGTTTGCGAATTCTCTAAATTTAGTCGCGAACTGTGTTCCGCAATCTGTGCGAACTACGTCCGGGATGCCGTACCTCGCGAATAATCCTTTGCAGTGATCGATTATTTCGGATTCGTTCATGGAGCTTAGCGTACATATTTCGAAGTAGCGTGAATAATAGTCAGTTGCAACTAGATACCATTTTGTACATTTGAACAAGTCGATGCCTACTTTTTGCCACGGTCGCTCTGGGAACTCTTCTCTGACGAACGGTTCTTTTAAGTTTCTCCTTTCCTCGACGCAATTAGGACAGTTCTCGATCAAATTCGCGAGTTGCGCGCTTAAACCTAGCCACCAGATAGACTGTCTTGCCCTGTCTCTGCATTTGCCGATACCTAGATGGCCTTCGTGTATTTTGTTTAGCATCTCTAGCTGTAGCGAACGCGGTACAATCAACCTTGAGTTGAAGAGCAGATATCCTTTGCAAAATGAGATATCATCTTTATGCTGAAAATACGGACGCAATCCGTCTGCCAACTGATTTTTCGAAGGCCATTTGGATAGGCAATATTCTTTTAACTTCATACATACATAGTCTGACTCTTGTTCGCATTGAATCCTATCTAGGATGTTTTTTGTTGCAGGTAAATTACTGATTATAAAATTAATATAAGTTTCGACGTCGCTAGACAAATACGGGTTAGGATCGTTGGTGTCGTGTAACGGGTTTCGCGAGAGCGAGTCTGCGAGTACCAATTGTTTGCCCGGTACATATACCACGGAGTAGCTGTAGCGCATTAGTCGCAGTCGAAAACCTTGAAACCGTGGTGTTAACTCATCTATAGACTTGGTCTGTAATATTTGTAGTAAAGGTTTGTGATCAGATTCAAGTCTTATTTCAATGCCTGCTATAAAGTCTTTAAACCGTTCTGTCGCGAAAACCGCAGTGCAAGGGTTTCTTTCTCTATTTGACTGTATCGTGTCAGTGTTTTCGATGCGTATGCGACTACTTCTCGATTTTTATTGTCGTCCTCTTGCATAAGGACTCCGCCTAGCCCGTAGCTTAAAGCATCGGCTTGAATAATGACTTTTTTAGAGAAATCGTAGTGCGCCAGGATCGGTGCTTTTTGCACTTGTTCCTTTATGTCACGGAAGGCCTTGTATTGAGCTTCGAGCCATACGTAATGCGCTTCATTTTTCAATAACGCGTTCAGAGGCTCTAAGATGGTTGACTTATTCGGAATGAATTTGCCAATGTAATTTACAATCCCTAGAAACTGTAATAAAGTTTCTTTACACTTTGGCGTCGGGAAATTTTTGATAGCAGACACGCGATCTGGTAAGATACCTATGCCGTTTCCTGATATCTTATGTCCTAGAAAATTTAACTCGCGAACTCCAATGATACATTTATCTTCGTTGAGCGTTATTCCGGCTCTGTCTAACCTTTTAAGAACCGTTCTTAACGTATTATCATGCTCCTCGACATTTGTCCCGTATACCAAAATGTCGTCGATTACTACGATTATATTCTCTACGTCGCTAAGTATTTCTGAAAATTCTCTAGAAAAGTCATCTGACGCGGAATTCACGCCGTACGGTAACGCGTATACATGAATCTCCCGAACGGGGTGATAAAGGACGTGAGGTTTTGACTTTCTTCGTCCAAGGAAAGCTGATGGTAGCCAGCCTTAGCGTCGAGCT
>NW_017172006.1:0-207 GCF_001652005.2 Ceratina calcarata | reverse complement strand
ACTGGAGGCAGGCACTCTGGATGTGCCCGAGGACAGGGAATTGCCTGGCAGCGAACTTACCACCTCGCACGTCATCGTTGCCGACGAGGCGTTTCCGCTAAAAACGTACCTCTTGCGCTCATATCCGGGTGCCGAGTTAACACACGACAAGTGGATCTTCAACTATCGGTTGACTCGTGCAAGGCGTACCGTGGAGAACACGTTTGG
>NW_017172005.1:0-207 GCF_001652005.2 Ceratina calcarata | reverse complement strand
TATAGGTATACAATTAAATAACGATCAATATTATGAGTATAATTGTTAATATATGTTTTAAGGATATTTATAAGTTGAATTAATATCAGCTACGAGAATATTATTTAAGATCCACAATAGAAAGTAAGCAAAAGTAGGAAATGATTTTCAATAATACGTAAATTTTTATTCATCAACAGTTATAAAATGATACATTTTCCTTTATAT
>NW_017172004.1:0-207 GCF_001652005.2 Ceratina calcarata | reverse complement strand
CCGTCTTTCTGCATGTCACCAGTCTTTTACCGTAATATCAGATGCACATGCTTGATAACGATTACATAATTATTGCAATTTCACTGCACACGCTTTACTGTTTACGTGATTATCATATCTTCCATGAATATTTATAGATAAAACGTGGTACACGAATTGATTAATGATAACGACTCTCTCGGAATCAATTTCTAATGATAATTATTT
>NW_017172003.1:0-207 GCF_001652005.2 Ceratina calcarata | reverse complement strand
GACGTACAAGTCTCGCTTAGCCAGACGGGATTTAATGTCCCGGAAGAAGGCGAACTAGTTCTACCCTTCTCCGAGGACTCCCACCTGGCCTGCCACACAATCAGGAGTTCCCCTTTCACCAAGGCTTTTACCTCGGTTACCGAGTACACTCCCGATTCTAACTCTTCACGAGTCACGCAACAATTTCCAAATTCAATGCGTTCAAAT
>NW_017172002.1:0-207 GCF_001652005.2 Ceratina calcarata | reverse complement strand
GCCTCGATAGTACGACAGGACGCAGCGATGAAGCAAACAGTTGAATGAGTCAAATCTTCATTCTAAATAAAGAAAGTGAAACGTACGAACGTTGACGAGGTCGCGGGTAAAGATTCATACATGAGATTTCGCTCGACCTTTGAACTGCTCATAAAAAAAAATCTAATTCGGAGACCTGGAAGCAGCTCGTATGAATTGGTAACCACG
>NW_017172001.1:0-207 GCF_001652005.2 Ceratina calcarata | reverse complement strand
GTGAATTTCATCTGTGATCGGGTTACAGTAGAAGTCTTAAAGATTCTTTAGTTCAAATTGATTAAATGAAAGAATATTGAACATGGAAGTGGACTTGGAGGTTAGGCCGAGTGTAGACCCACGTGATAAACCAGTGGGGCAAGTTATTAATAAAAGAAAAAAATTGATATCCTATGCAGATATTGACGATTTTGATGATAGGAAAAA
>NW_017172000.1:0-207 GCF_001652005.2 Ceratina calcarata | reverse complement strand
TCGAGGCCACCTAAAAAACATTTGTCAATGCTTTCATTTTTACATATTTTACATTGCTTCTTATGAGATCGCACGAATCTTTGAATTAAAATGACGCGAAAGTGTAATTCTGTTGTATTCAAATCAGAATGCAATATTTACTATTAAATCAAACTACAGTTTATTTTAATAATTTTTTATATCAGCACAGAGTTACGATATGTATAC
>NW_017171999.1:0-207 GCF_001652005.2 Ceratina calcarata | reverse complement strand
GAAACAGAATTGCTCTATTACGTACCATTTTCGAAAAATCGCCGTTTTTGTAAAAATGCATGATTTTCGGAAATCATTAGGTATTACAGGAAAACTAAGGGAGCGAGGAAGTTCATTTGGGAACCGAAAGATAGAGGAGACTTTCCAGAATGAATCCATGTAAAATACTTCCTGCATTCGTACTTCTTAATAGTTGTAAATAATTGT
>NW_017171998.1:0-207 GCF_001652005.2 Ceratina calcarata | reverse complement strand
ATTCGAATTCGCATACGTTCGCGAAAAAAGATACATGCATCTTATAACTGTATAATATAGGCTCAGCATTTTATCATTTGCCTCAGGACGATGAGGAAACCGTCATTCTGTCGAGAGCAGTGAACTATACAAAAACACATTTGATTTCAACGATGAATCCGGTAAGTGATTATTCTATATTATTGATCTAATATCCTATCATTACGG
>NW_017171997.1:0-207 GCF_001652005.2 Ceratina calcarata | reverse complement strand
TAGGCTTCTATGAGTCTAGGACGTCGTGCAGAATCTGAGGGGCTATATTCGCACAAGATCTGCATTCTTGTAGACATTAATTCAATCTGCCTTCTTGACAATTTAGCTGAGAAAGAGTACTTGCCATGCACCCAGGCAGATAATAACTTTTTCATTACGCCAAGACATACAAGATGCATGTATTCGAACGGAACCTGGGATACCAAT
>NW_017171996.1:0-1220 GCF_001652005.2 Ceratina calcarata | reverse complement strand
GAAATCCTGGAAGTTTCTGAAAACAATTGACATTTCGTTCGCAAGTAGAGAAATAGACAGTCGCATTTCTAAAGTGCACATAAAATTACAGGTTATGCGTGAGTGAAATTCGAAATATTAGTTTAGGATTTCGTGGAGATTAGTAATAATGGCGAGGAGACGCGTCCAGTTAACAACGTTGGGTAAACAATTTGGAAAATGGGATCTGGACAGAATTGGTATATTTTTTCGAATTATTACAATTTCTTATCATCTTATATATTTTCAACTATTTCAATTGCTTTCCTTCAATAACTTTTTAGTAATCACAATATCGTATTTTCTAGGCTATTTTCAAGATGAAAATCCGGCGCCCTTCGGCGAGTATACAGGAAAACCGGTTCTGTTTCGCGAAGGTATCAATGAAGGCCGCCAAATGTTCCCGGGGCCACGGACCGATTTATTTGAAGAGAAATTCGTGCGGATTTTCCATGGTGAGGCACTGAACGAGCCGTGGCGCATCGAAGCTCAAGAACGGGTAATCATATGATATAATTAAGTATTAATTTATATTTCATTTCAATAATGTTATCAATAGTTCTCACAGACAATTCTTGCGTTTAAAAGCCAATTCATATAAATTACGGTCATATCGTTTGAAGTTAATATTGAAATTACGCATGGTTAATTTAATATCATTTTTCCAATAAAACTTAATTAGAATTGGTTTTGCAGTTTTAGTTTGAATCGTAAAGAAGCCAACCTGATACATCAACCGTTTCGTAGTTGCAACGGGACAAGGATAAGATTGGCGGTCATTTATTACCACCCGCGCCCGCCAAAAAGCACTCGACGCCGGGTGATTGGCACGGATGTTTTGAGAAAGTCACTTACTTCAGCCCTGCGGTTAAGAAGAGAGTGAAGGGAGTCCCTGAACTTCCGAACGTGAGGATTAAACCTAATCCTCGTGGAGGGCCAGGATACCCCGACATTTGTCTCAACCCTTTCCCGTCCTATTCCCACGAGCCTTATGATATACCAAGAAAACGAGGTAAGAAAATCAATCGATCTGCAATCTTCATACTCTTATTCTCAATATATTTGAATTTCAATAACTAGTTATGTGACTTTCCTAACATTTGTTAATGTTAATAATTGTTAATATATATATAATAATAAATAATATTTAATGGTTAATAAATGTTAATAATTGTTAATATAAATATTAATAAATAATATTT
>NW_017171995.1:0-207 GCF_001652005.2 Ceratina calcarata | reverse complement strand
AAGAATAATCAGCACTCAATTTTAAAGATTGTTTTCTAACGATAAATGTTGTCTACATTCAATTGCTTTACAATATCTTAGATAATAGTAGTGAACCAATTTATTTGATTCTTGAAGAAATTAAAGCTCCTAGATTTTACTTCAAATCAGTTGCTTTAACCCCTTCCCGTGCCATTTAGCTCGACGAAACTATCTGTACTAATTATA
>NW_017171994.1:0-207 GCF_001652005.2 Ceratina calcarata | reverse complement strand
CGTCCTCGAAGAATTAATCGATATATGTATTGTACTTACTATTTACACGCAACGTCCGGGGATGACTGCCGCCACTCTCCGACCTGCTGATGGTTATATCTTCGCCGCTGCCACCTTCCGTTCCAACGTCGCCTCCTTCCGGCCGAACGTCACCGCCTTCGCCTTGGTTTAAAAAAAAGGTATATCAATCATTGTACTGAAGATCAG
>NW_017171993.1:0-207 GCF_001652005.2 Ceratina calcarata | reverse complement strand
TTAAGCCGTCAATTAACGACGCGCAACGAAATCGCGTGTACGTACGTACGTACGTACGTGTACACGTATGTATATCGTACATATTTACAAATTTTTAGCGGGACGCGACACATCGGGAAACACAGGGAAAATCAATGGTTCGTAGAGTGCGTAGAAGGGGTCTGGGACTGTTCGTAGGCGTGAAAAACAATAGAATGAAAATCGATT
>NW_017171992.1:0-207 GCF_001652005.2 Ceratina calcarata | reverse complement strand
GAACCCTGGCTAACGCTCCCGATTCGTAGTTCGCGCCAACCGAACACTCTGATTGGTCGGAGTTTCTTGCTAATAGCTCTTCGGCTTCGCCACGCCTCGGACAACTTTTTCACTAAGGAAAATGTTTAAAATTATGTCAGGAACCTTCCATTTCAACATTTTACACTAATTTTGGATCATTCTTTATAGTATAAATATAAGTAGTAT
>NW_017171991.1:0-207 GCF_001652005.2 Ceratina calcarata | reverse complement strand
GATGTTGACAAAATCCGACCATTCCACCGTCGAAATAGCGAACTTTTGACAAAAATTTTCGTTTTTCCTCAATAACTTTTAAACCGTTCGACTTACGAGAAAATTGTATAGAACCTTTCTTGTAGAACACGACGAGATCTACAATTTCCATGTAAAAATTCTTCGCTAGCATCAATACTTAACGAGTTATTGACGAAAAACGAAAAA
>NW_017171990.1:0-207 GCF_001652005.2 Ceratina calcarata | reverse complement strand
TAGCTACGAAAGGTGGGGTCGCTGCTCCCGAAACTAAGTCCCAGCAGCGTGTTGCTTTCCAGTCAGCACGCGCCAGTGTATTGCTTTCCAGACAACACCCAGCGGCGTGTTGCTTTCCAGCAACGACGCCCAGTTACATAGTCTCCCGCCCCGAGTAGATAGGGATAGTTGATGTCTTTGCGCTCTGAGCCCACAATGGCTGGCGTA
>NW_017171989.1:0-207 GCF_001652005.2 Ceratina calcarata | reverse complement strand
TACTGAATACTTTAATAAAGTAAAATGGAATATCCATACGAGGTTGCCACAAGCTTTTCGAATTATGATCTCCCAGTGAAAACAGCACGATATTACATCAGAAATGAAAAAACATCGTCTGGAAATTCTTACTTTATATTTAAATATCTAACAAATTTAATTTAAGTTGATTTGAAAAAAATTTCTGAGCACGATTAATATACATAG
>NW_017171988.1:0-207 GCF_001652005.2 Ceratina calcarata | reverse complement strand
CACCGTCACCACAATCGCGGAGCGAAATGCGTGGCCGAAAATCCGGTCATTCACGGACGCATGAAGCATACTGATGTGCGTCATCATTTCCTTCGTCAAGCTGTAAGAGATAGTCTTATTTTTATTCAGTCGATTTCGACGACTAATATGCCGGTCGATGTGCTTACGAAGTTATTATCGAGATCGAAGCATGATAAATGTAAGTAA
>NW_017171987.1:0-207 GCF_001652005.2 Ceratina calcarata | reverse complement strand
CTATAAGAATTTCATACTTAGAATTCTCTAACTCTATCATAGTGACTGCTACAGTCTATAGCCTTAATGCTAATTTTGACGTCGTGACACATAGTACGTTAAATTGCGACAATAAACGATTCTTTTGTAATAATAAAATAATCATTCGTAAATCAGATGTAATTTTAAATGTTTATATCTTTTAAATAATTGGAAATGATTATATCT
>NW_017171986.1:0-207 GCF_001652005.2 Ceratina calcarata | reverse complement strand
CAAAAAACTGTTTTTTCGTTTTTTGTAAATTACTCGTAAACTATTAACGCTAGCGAAAAACTTTTATACGGGAATTGTAGATCTCGTCGTCCCCTACAAGAAAGGTCCAATGCAATTTTCCTGTAGGATCAACAGTTTAGGAGTAATTGAGGAAAAACGAAATTGTTTGTCAAAAGTTCGCTGTTTCGACGGTGGGACGGTCGGATT
>NW_017171985.1:0-1220 GCF_001652005.2 Ceratina calcarata | reverse complement strand
CCTGTTCCGAGAATTCGAATGCGAATTCTCGTTACCGGTGATTCCGGCCGGCAGACGGTGTTGTTATTTTTTCTCGGTACGGCTCGCGTTGACTCATCGGTATAAGAAACGTCGCACCGTTTCTTATACTCGAGCAATTCGAATTCTAACGCTTTATTAAAATTGAATTCTATAAGGTCGAGAAAACTCCGTAAACCTTCTTTTTTAATGTTAAAACGCCGTTCTTTAAACAATTGGAAAGCAAAAAGTAGAGAAAATGCTTTCCCCTTTCATTCGCATTAAATTATGTTGGGTACAAAAGTTATTAAAATGTGCAAAGTACGAAATTTCTTCTGAAAAATCTGTGTTTCTGTGTGCGCGGTGCGAGCATTCGTGCGCGGATTGTCGGTCGAACCTGCCGCGCACGAACAAAACTTGGGTTCCGTGCGCGCCCGGTCGTAAAAATCGACCCTTTCAAGTGGATTTTGCGCAGCGCGCATTCGCCTAGTGTGTACGTTGTTATGACCTAATCGTACCGTAGGTGGTAAGACAGGTTAGTTATACGTGATTCGATTTTCTGGGTTGAAATAAATAACACGGATTTTGAGGGAAAAAGCCATTCGGCATAAAAAACCCTAATTTATTTTTACATTTGATTTGCTTACGATTACTCATGAAGTTTAACGAAAGAATGGTTAATGGATTTCACTACTACGATCTTCGATCTGCCCGTATGTTGGCAGTAGCAATCTCATATCAAAATGCCTCGATACGCTCGGCAAATGACGTCGAGCTGCACAGAAAATCATGCCTCGAATCCGTCGGCAAATGTCGTTGAGTTGCACAGAAGATCTTTTTACTAGAATGTGAATCTGATTTTTACTAGATCGTGATTCCAAAAAGCCCGCACGATGGCCAGATAGTTTCTCATCCTTTTTCACGCGATCGTTTTAGAATCAAGTGACCAGTACTCTTTCGGAATAACTGTCCCAACCCAAAATCAGACTTCGGTCGGGCAGCGGAGTTGGGAAAAACACCCTGATTGGTTATTTTTTACGCGTTGAGGCTCAATCATCGCTCTCTCCTTTCCCATTGGTAAACCTTGGCCTTACGGGGGTGGAGAACCGTTAGAAAATGTGTAAAAATTCTAACGCTCGACAAGGCAATGGACCTTGTACTTCGCTTGGGTTACCGGTCAGTTCTTAACACTTGGCATGCGGGCAATGTATTTGTTCTGGTAC
>NW_017171984.1:0-207 GCF_001652005.2 Ceratina calcarata | reverse complement strand
TACTCTATCTATAATAACTGTATGTGTAGACACGAGGTGGAGTGCGATTGATTCATCAAGACATCTAAAAAATAAGGCTATATTTTACGTCAGAATAAGGTGGAAGATTTAGCTACTTTTGCTATGTTTTGCTGCAAGTTTACATTGATTTTATGATTTTCCAGATTTGTGTACAATGTGTGCTTCCCCTTCTACCACTATTTTTCA
>NW_017171983.1:0-207 GCF_001652005.2 Ceratina calcarata | reverse complement strand
TTACCGTATATAGATGTTATTATACATCTATGTTGTGTGATTGCAAATTTTCAAAAACCCTTAATTAAGGAAAATAATTCCACAACTGATAAGAATGATCGTGCAAACGAATAAAAAACATGATGAGAGTTTAGTAAGTTCATAATTATTATTGTTTAAAAAAGTAACAATTTAATTTTCAAACCGTCTCTCTGATTTAATTTTAAT
>NW_017171982.1:0-207 GCF_001652005.2 Ceratina calcarata | reverse complement strand
AGATACTGGTACGTACGGGCGTATCGATTCGCCGCTTATTTCACACTCGATACAGGTGTTGTCACTTCCCCATTCGATCCGCCGCAGAGTGAGGGAATGATCGTTGGGATTGGATTTGAGGGCTTTAAGCTCGTCGTCATTGCGTTGAGCGTCAGCAAGTTCCTTCAAACTGAACTCTACCGGAAGACGCAGTGCGTCGGCTCGCGA
>NW_017171981.1:0-207 GCF_001652005.2 Ceratina calcarata | reverse complement strand
TTTTTCTGAAGTTGAATTAATAATAACTATTACCTGTTCTATAGCTGTTTTATTGTTGTTGCTTATGAACTGAAAGAGAATGTTTATTAAATATTTATCTGTCTGGTACTCACTTGATACATAGAAAGAGTATTCTCGACCGAACCAAGTAAAATTAACCCTTTCGCTACGGACACCGACTATAATCGGCGTCCGAATATCTTTTGA
>NW_017171980.1:0-207 GCF_001652005.2 Ceratina calcarata | reverse complement strand
GCTGAAAGCTGGGGATACAAGGGGATGAATGGAAAGCAAACAATGAGAGACTCTAACGAAAGAAACACGGCAACTTGCATTCTACGGCTACTTTTAATATCGTTAAAAATGTCATTCCTTCTTTTAGCTGTGCCCTATTGATAAAAACTTCGTATTAACTCCTGACATTCATCCTGTCTTCCTTATGTAACGAGATTCAAAGGTAAC
>NW_017171979.1:0-207 GCF_001652005.2 Ceratina calcarata | reverse complement strand
TTCGCTAGGCCCGTACTGCAGAGGGACCAAGCCCTCCACAGACCCTGGGGGGAGTAGATAGAGACAGATGTCGTTCGATGTTTTACGTGCAGTACCCGCCATTACGGCCCAACCACACGGCCTCCATGGGCGCGAGATTGGAATATGCCCAATCAGCGCGTAGCAGCCAAAGCAAGGACTACTAGAGTGGGCCAGGCAATTGCGGAA
>NW_017171978.1:0-207 GCF_001652005.2 Ceratina calcarata | reverse complement strand
GTCTTAAAACCGGGCATGTCGGAAATCAATGTCGAGTCAACGTAAAGTGTGGGAAGTGTGCAAGGCATCACGTCGATATCATGTGCCTCAAGGACGAAAAACTCAACGAATCAAAAGGGAAAGTTCAACTAGATTCGGTGAGTGCGGTGAATGTACGCGAGGAGTGCAGTTTAACGACGCTGGGGGGTACACCCACTACGTTCCTAC
>NW_017171977.1:0-207 GCF_001652005.2 Ceratina calcarata | reverse complement strand
GGAAATTCCGCCGGACGCCAAACCAGGAATAGAGTACAGGGGACGTCACCCGGACTCCTGAGAATGCATAGGTTAAGGGTTTGGGAGAGAATGGTCGGTCTATCCACCGGTTGCTCAGTAGATATAGAAATCTCTCATGGAGAGGAGAGAAAGGTTGGAATAACCACCGGTCGCCCTCCAGGTGTAGTTAGCATTAGAGAAGAGTAC
>NW_017171976.1:0-207 GCF_001652005.2 Ceratina calcarata | reverse complement strand
CTATAACTTTAAAGCAAGCTCGTGAATCTTCATAAAAATACATGATTTTACTATGGAATAATCTGACTTATTTTCAAAATTTCAGGCTTGTATCATCGTTTTGACTTATAGCCCAAACATCCTTAAGATTGTATGAAGCCTTACATAAAAACAATGACAAAGCATTGAAATTTTAACAGTTACTAAATATTACATTAATAAAACACT
>NW_017171975.1:0-1221 GCF_001652005.2 Ceratina calcarata | reverse complement strand
AAGATACAATATTTGAAGGTTTTATTCCACGTAAATAATTGTAAAATCACGGAGGATATGAAGGGTGAAGCAGTCTAAGCTATTCGACAGGGTTGCTTCTTCGCCGAACGAAGGAAGTTGGTCCTGGCACGGACGCAATCCATCAGGATCCCGGTTTCCGTGGTATTGGCAGGGCCTCGAACGGAATTCTCGTGTCAGAGATTTTCATGTGTTCTCTTCCCCTCGATGGCCTCGATTCCTGTCTTTACCTTTAATCGATTTCGAGATCAGTCCATTTTTTTCATCCGGATCTCGTCTCTCGTTGCTCGACATCATTCTTTTGTCTCTTGTTTAACTTTCCAATCTCCCCGATGAAACTCTGCCGCATTGAACTTGACGCGATTCCCTCGATATTTTACTTAATTGCTTTTCTATCGCGTCACTCGTTATACGCGAGAGATATTATTTTTCTGCTTTCATTTTTTATCGTCGAGGGAGCATAAAGTACCTGTGTAAGCGAGTAAATAAGCTTTCGATGTAATCTCGTCAAAATTCCACACTCGGCTTTGAAATATAATTTTCTTTGCGCCTGGCAATTTCCTATCAGAGAAAATTCATTTTCAAAAGGATTCATTTTCCCTGGGATTTAGAATTATAAGGAATATTTAATTGAAGGTAATTTATAGTAAAAGAAACATTTCAAAGATTTTGTAATTTCCTGAGGGAATAAATACTACTACTACTTCTACTACGTTTTTATCTTGAGACGAAAATATTTTTCCTTACATTTGAAGGCGATTGAAAGAGTCTCGCTTCTGAAAATTCGTTTATATCCCGATAGCAGGGCAGATTATGTATTTCTGTTGGGTCCCAGATCCCGAACAAGTTGCCTTTTACTTTGGCGCGTCGAACCGGGTTGAATAAGTTTGGATGCAATGGCCCCGGCCGATCCATTATCGGAAAAACTCTCCTTTTGGGCGCGGCCTCGTGAAACGCTGCGATAAAACCCTTTTTTCCGGACCACGGGGAATACGGGCTGGTGCGGCTTTGGCGACGGAAGTTGCCCCTGATCGGAGAATTCCATCGGCCCCACTGGGATTCGATTTCGCCCCGTTCAACCTCGAATCAGCTTTTTAGCCGAGAAACCGGTGTCCGGCCACCTTTGTTCGTTCTGCCTCTAGATAAAGGCCCGCTGTCTGTATGCTTCTTTAATAGACATCGTTTCTCTGCTCGAGTACTTCA
>NW_017171974.1:0-207 GCF_001652005.2 Ceratina calcarata | reverse complement strand
GAATACGCGAGCAGAGCACAGCTCTGTACCTCGTGATTTGCTCGAGTTTTTTGACCGATACCTCGGAAACTCGAAATGGTGTAAGCACTCCGAATATCGTCCTCGGTTGTACTTGGATGTTGCAGAATTAAAACTGCACTGAGCCTTGCGACGGATACGTCGTACCACGTGGCGCACCAAGGTAACTATCGAATTCCTTTTCGTGGG
>NW_017171973.1:0-207 GCF_001652005.2 Ceratina calcarata | reverse complement strand
AGAAATGTATTCCTTTTCTTTATACAGTTTTACTTATACACGCGGTCCCGAGACTCTAGGACCGGGCACAGTTCGGTGTTTGATCGTTCTGCGCATCTCAATGCTTTACCGTGTATACTGAACCGTGTGGGGGGAGGCCTGACTGGCCTGAGACGCAGGGGTCGGATATTTTATCCCTCGACGCTCGCTTCCCCTGTTTTTCGCCCG
>NW_017171971.1:0-207 GCF_001652005.2 Ceratina calcarata | reverse complement strand
GGGCACTGGTCCCCTTTGTGTTGTCGGTACTCATTACAAAAATAGCAGTACCACGCTCCAAAATCGATGAGTGGACACTCTGTTTGCCAGTGTCCAAATCTATTGCACCTATAACATTTTACTTCTTTATGATCTTGCGAGGTGCTTGGTTTCTCTCTGATTTCTCTGGTCTCTTTTGGTTTTTCTTTAGCTGCTATTGCAGCTTTG
>NW_017171969.1:0-207 GCF_001652005.2 Ceratina calcarata | reverse complement strand
GGAGTAATTGAGGAAAAACGAAATTTTTTTCCAAAAGTTCGCTGATTCGACGGTGAAATGGTCGGATTTTGTCAACGTCAATAAAATGCCAAATAATCATATGTAACTTGCTAAATATTCGAATTAGAAGAAAAATTCATAGAATCTTTCTAGTTGAGGTCGTCAGGGCTTATAATTTCTGTATAAAAAGCTTTCCGCCAGCGTCAA
>NW_017171968.1:0-207 GCF_001652005.2 Ceratina calcarata | reverse complement strand
TGAAATTTGGAAAATTGGAAAAATGATCAAAAAATATTGTACAATAATATAAACCTTTCGCAAATAACAATTTATGATTTCTTTTTCATTTGTTAATATTTCACATCACAAAGCACAGGCTTGTATGGCTGTCTGTATAAGATAAATATCAGCTATAGTAGCGTCTATATTTTCAGATTCTAACTTTAATTCTATTGATTCTAATGC
>NW_017171966.1:0-207 GCF_001652005.2 Ceratina calcarata | reverse complement strand
AATTTAAAAACCGTGCTTCACTTTGGATTTTGACAAAGGAAATTGTTGTTCAGAACACTTACAGAATCACTGCTCTTCGGCTTCAACACTTTTTCTGGGACACCCTGTATATTATTCTAAACGAGTGGCAATTAAGAAGAAATTGAAAAGGACGATTCTCGAGAAAAACCTTCATTTCTTTCAATTGTTAATTGAATGCAAATTAGG
>NW_017171965.1:0-207 GCF_001652005.2 Ceratina calcarata | reverse complement strand
GCACGCGTACTCTTAACTCACACTTCGTCTACTATTTCCGAATCAATGATAGAAACTGTGGAACCATCGTCCAACAGTGCATGAATGAACTTCGAGCCGCGCGGTCCCAAAATCAGAATTGGGACGTATTTCAGAAGAGATCGACCGTCTATTCATTTTTGGTAATCCACATGCGCAGCGGATTCGACCTTTCTGCGCGAGACATTA
>NW_017171964.1:0-1222 GCF_001652005.2 Ceratina calcarata | reverse complement strand
TATTTATATTATAAAAATAAAATTTGTATGATCGTATAATTATATAAAATATATTGCATTACGCTAATAACACATCTAAGGAAAATTGAATTTATCGAGTGAACCGAAAGGGTAAGCTGACGTTACCGTTAAAATACACGTGAAATTAACATTCTTCTCGCGTTACGTGCTCGTTAAATCAGGAGTGCCGATATATTTCATAATATCCGACTCGTTAGGTCGCGGCCAAAAAACGTTCGACGCGGTCCGAACTGGTTCAGCACGACAAGCTGGACCGACACTCGGTCAACATTATTCGCAAGAAAACTGTGCCTCGGTCTGTGTGTAACGCCCCATGGCGCGCGTCAAAACGAGTTTTCAGGCGGATCGGGCTGGGAAAGATGCATCCCATCCTGAGATCCGACCGACACGACGTCGTTCGCGCTGTTCTTCTAGGACCCCACAAACGCAGCTCTCGTTGGAATCTTCCGTGGCTTGGGATCGATTGCTAAGCAGCGGCCTGGGGCCTGGCCAGTTGGTGAAAACGTGAGCGGAAAGTCGTCGAGGTTGCGCCAGACGTTAGGGACGGAAAGGAAAGAAGGGGACGAACGCAACGAAAGCGGCTAATAGTTGCACCGTGAGAAGCGATCCGTTCGAGATTGAGGCAAGAAATGATTTATAAGATGGTGTTCCAGCGTGTAAACGTCGCTCATCGTGCGGTCGCGTTCGCTGCAGGGCGCAGTGTCTGTACGGTCGCACGGGATAATTGCCACACGATGTTTATCGAATGCGTTAAGACGACTCCTCTTTAATCGCGACACTCTTTACTCGTCTTTTTTCATCCCCGATCACCGGCACGACACGGCATACCAGTTTATTCGCAAGCGTTTCACGCGAACGAATGCAGCAAGAAAGTGGAGGTGGAGAGAAAGTGGACAAGCGAGGCGCAAATTATGGGTTGACGAATCGTGGCAAAAAAATCGATGACTGGCAAGAAACTAGTCGTATATTGTAACCATTATTTGAAACGTTGACTTGAAAATTAGAGGGAAATTAGTAACTGACTAGAGTCGATCGAGGATGATCATGAAAGTGTGTCGTGTTAGATATAATTTGTCGCTTAAGGACATCAACGACGATGTATACAAATTTACACTTAACAAGGATAGTTATTGATTATTTTTATATACTGAAGTGTGTAAAATATTATATTCTAATATTTGAAACATGGAAAAATCAATTT
>NW_017171963.1:0-207 GCF_001652005.2 Ceratina calcarata | reverse complement strand
AAACTTTTTCAACCTCTAACTGCACTTGAAGCTCGTGCATACACTTGCGGGACTTCTACTATGTAAATGTTTAATGCGACTAACTGCAACTAAGTTTCGAAACTTTTTGAGCCGCTTTCAAGTTACGTTTCTAACTCGTAGTGACTTTTCTATCTCTCTCTCTCTCTCTCTCTTTCTCTCTTCGTATCTCGTTTCCCTGATCACTGT
>NW_017171962.1:0-207 GCF_001652005.2 Ceratina calcarata | reverse complement strand
TTATTTTATACTTTTTAGTCTATTTATTCGTAGAAATCAGAATGATCTAACTTCGGTTTTAGAAATTCTTTATTCGTAATAGAATAAATATAAGTGCTGGCGAATGGGTATTAACTGTTCGGCAACTCGGGTTTCCTTTTCCCCATCGATGGCCATTCGTTGTTTATTCTCCGAAATCTTTTCTCACATAGTAAATCATCAATTCTT
>NW_017171961.1:0-207 GCF_001652005.2 Ceratina calcarata | reverse complement strand
TACTGTTTTGTCACCTAGTAGAATTTGAAGTCCCAGTGATTCTAATGTATTTGGATATCAGAAAATTAAACAAATCTATTAGAATCCGTGTGTTACCTTTATGCGCACCTTGGTTCGACAGACGAACGACACAGCATACAGTGCAACGGAAGCGATAAAAAAAACGAATAAACGCCATCTATATAGTAACTTTAGATTTAAATATCT
>NW_017171960.1:0-207 GCF_001652005.2 Ceratina calcarata | reverse complement strand
CATAGGACTTGCGGAGTCAACCTCCACCACAGTTCATAGTCTAAAAGAAATTCAAATCGCCGAAATCTTTTGGCTGAAATTAATTCAGACCGAGTACTTCAGCGAGGAGTTCTTGTTACTCTCAAAATCAAAACCTATTCCAAAGTCCAGTACGCTCTTGTCACTGCACCCATTTCTCGACGATCAGCATCTCATTCGAGTCGGCGG
>NW_017171959.1:0-207 GCF_001652005.2 Ceratina calcarata | reverse complement strand
TTAATTGTTCGCTTGACCGTTCTAGTCTTTGATTAACTTTATTTTCGGTTCTAGACTTGTCCCTTTCATTTGCTGAAGTTCTTGCATAAAATGATTTTTGTCTGCTTTGTTAAGGACGTCAGTGAAAGTTTCGTTCTTCTTGATAGATTTCAAAATATCCTCTTTCGGCATTTTGAAGTAAATTGATTTTAATTCTGTTGTTATTAA
>NW_017171958.1:0-207 GCF_001652005.2 Ceratina calcarata | reverse complement strand
AACCAAGTTCTAGCTCTGAAAAGGAAACGTGAGTTTGCATGGAAAAACCAAGTGTAGTTTGCATGGAAAAACCAAGTGACTGGGTTCGCTTTGTTGGACGATGCGGACCATTCGGAGCTTAACCGCTGTACTGAGCAGAACCACGAAACGTTATTGTTCCCGACGTGCGGGAGGGGCTCAGGCGTGGGCAATAAAAAATCGGCGGAT
>NW_017171957.1:0-207 GCF_001652005.2 Ceratina calcarata | reverse complement strand
GGTGGGAGGAAACATGCGTTCGAACTGCAAGCACCTGACCCGACCCAGAGGAGCTATATATTCGCGACCGATTCCGAGATGGACAAGAAAAGGTCAGGATCAAACATGACGATAAAAATTTACTAAGTATGCTGGTTATTACGAATGTGATGGTAGAATTTAGATTCCTATTTTAAAAACTAACTTTTGTCAGTACAATTTTTCATC
>NW_017171956.1:0-207 GCF_001652005.2 Ceratina calcarata | reverse complement strand
ATGTCCAAAATTTATTTTTTACAATGATTACTTATTCTGTATTTCGATTTTCAGGAAAATTGGCTGGTTTCCTTCCTCGAGCTGAATGGACTCGCTGGATTCTTCGTGTCTGGTCGTTTTTGCTCCTTTATGAAGATAAACCAAGAAATGCTTAGTGGACGAAAATAATGATCCCAATATGTGAATGTTAGGGATCTGAATTTCATG
>NW_017171955.1:0-207 GCF_001652005.2 Ceratina calcarata | reverse complement strand
ATTGTTATTATGCACGTTTTGTGGCAGACACTTTGCTTTCGTAGGTGTAGCTGGGATCCTGTACTGATTCTGCCTGCCCTTCTTGTTTGTGGCCAGCGTATTCCACGGTTGCTGGCTCCGCTGCTTGAATTTGATTGACGTCCCTTTCCGTTAGCTCCATTGAAAGGGCAATCTCCATTGTTTTATCGAATGATAATTCCTTGGCTT
>NW_017171954.1:0-207 GCF_001652005.2 Ceratina calcarata | reverse complement strand
TAAACAATTCAGAATATCAAAAGCTGAATGGATATTTCAATGTTTAAATCATCAACTAAATATTTATGTAAAACACATCTTTTAAATCGGTATTATAAATGTTTTATCTTGCGTAACGATCTGCAGTCTAACAACGAGAAATTGATCTGTCGACGATAATGAGTATAAGAGGAGTAAACCTTGCATTCTTATTCTCTTTCTGTCTGC
>NW_017171953.1:0-1223 GCF_001652005.2 Ceratina calcarata | reverse complement strand
ATCAGTGCAAACAGATGCGCACACGAGGCTTTGTCTTTTCGAACTAGAGCGAAAATTATTGGTATCAAGCGAACGATACAAATAGTCAAATACGAACCTGAAATCGACCTTCAATCGGAAATGGCCCGATCTTTACGCTGTGATAAATCGCCGATGAATATTCATCATCGCAGAAAAGGGTGTCGAGTTAGCAGCAGCGACCTAGCGTGAAGATCGACTGCCTCGTCGCTTTAGCGGCGACATGTATTAATAGAAACTCGTAAAGCTCTCGCTTAGCAAAATTGCAAAACAGAACGATTCCCCTGAAACAAAACTTGTACGCGTTTTACGCGTATATAAACGGGCGATGGAAGGAAAAAATTGTTTCGACGTGTTTTATGGGAACGCTATGAAACATTGCACGACGCAACGTCCAAACAATATTTCACTTTGTTTCGTAACGACACGATCGATCGTTAAAAATGTCGAGTCCAATTTAGATCGAATAATCATCGCAACGAACTTTAACCCTTGGTACTCACAATTAGAAAAATGTTTAAACGTTTTTTATCGATGCAAACAGTCACTCATGGAAAGGAAATACTCGAGATATACTTACGTCAATTTATTGATCTATAAAATTTATGAGTATTCGCACGTATCTACCAATGGAATTGACATTCCGTGCACAGATGGTTAATCAACGTGCCTGCGGCTAAGTTGTTGCAAAGTAATGAGTAGGATTTTTGTCGACGTTGTTCGATTTATATTTGCGATTGAGGTTCGCGCGTCAGGCCGTGGATCGAGAACCTGCGTCTCGCCGTACTAGGAGAAAAAGTACTCCGACGAGCGAGTACTGGTATCGCCGGCAGAAAACATTGAAACAGGCCACGGGACAATCGCGTTCGTTCGTGCGAATTTATGGCAACCGGTTTACCCGATTGACGATGGAATGTTGACTGCCGTTGCGCCTGTCAACCTGCTCTGAGGACTGACCACGACATAGAACTGCCTCGTTTCACAGTCTCTCTTTCTTTTCGCTTCGTCCCCAATGATCTTTCGTCCTCGGTACAAGGCGCTGATTTTACACTTTACGAACGTCGTATAGATAATTTTTAGCCTCATTGTTCAATATCTGATTTAATGCTATCAAGAAGCTTGACGAGTCGATTATGATTTGTGCAGAGTTTCCTCCGAAACATTGAATAGTTCTTTATCTCCTAAATTATGTGACAGTGGCAGTG
>NW_017171952.1:0-207 GCF_001652005.2 Ceratina calcarata | reverse complement strand
GAGGGGAAGCGAGCCGTGCGGGAAAGATTATGAGAACCATGATTCCAGGTTCCATTAGAACATCTGAGATCCACGCCCCCTGTTCGTAAATCGAATGGAGTTTAAATTAAACGCGCGTGGCTCAAGTATTGAAATTTAAATACAGTTTAAAGGAGATTTCGAATAAATGAAAGACCTTGAACTTTTTCTTATACATTCCTTTTATAT
>NW_017171951.1:0-207 GCF_001652005.2 Ceratina calcarata | reverse complement strand
GTTCCCTCTTCAGCGAACCCGGCGTGAAGGTCCGGACTTTAGATTGACGCATTCGTCCATCGGCCTTCGACGCGTTTTTCGAACCGGGACATCCAGGTCACCTGGACAGTACCCAGAACGCCGGATTCGCCTCTAGAGTTCTCTCCCACTACCGCAACTGCCGCATCTTTCTCAGTTTGTTCCGACATAGGAATAGCTTCTACGATT
>NW_017171950.1:0-207 GCF_001652005.2 Ceratina calcarata | reverse complement strand
GCACCGGACAGGGAGGAAACGCCCCGTCGCGATGCGCGACGCGGTCAGGGAGCGAATCGCAAATCTAAGAATCCTCCCAAACCAAAGGTCAAAGCGCAAGCGGCGTCTACAAGTAAGGCAGTAGCTTCGCACTGCAGGACGACGACCGAAAGAGCAGAGATTAATTCTGTGCTGTTGGCCACTGCCTATATCCGTGTATACGGACCA
>NW_017171949.1:0-207 GCF_001652005.2 Ceratina calcarata | reverse complement strand
ATGCAATCTATAAAACGTTCCGTGCACAATACTATATGTCACGCATAAAGAGGCGTTTGTATACTCGGTCCTAATTCGTTCCCCGAGGACCGTGGTACTAATTTCTTGGTCCTTGTAGCTGGTCGAATCGAACGGGGACCGTTGCGTGCTGAGAGAAGGCCGTACTCTCGCCGATGATTGCTGGGCGGGCTTGTCGGACAGGTCATA
>NW_017171948.1:0-207 GCF_001652005.2 Ceratina calcarata | reverse complement strand
TCAACCTCGCCCGGAAAGACCCATTTTCGGCCCTTGGTGCACAAAGTACTATTGCTCTATTGTGTTGCAAGTTTACATTAATTTCATGATTTTCCAGATTTGTGTACAATGTGTGCTTCGCCTTCCACCACTATTTTTCATGTAGCAATAGTACATCTCAAGTTAGCGGGACGCAACAGAAACTTCACTGGATTCGAATTTATGTGA
>NW_017171947.1:0-207 GCF_001652005.2 Ceratina calcarata | reverse complement strand
GTTTATTCCACTTAGCATGGAAAAATAAATCCGAGAACGTTTCGTGGATTATTGCTGTAGACTTTACTACTTGTGGTCAGACATGCACTCTGTCCGACTTCGAAGTGGCTTATCTACTTTAAGTCCTTTGCTCTTTAGCAGCTTCGCTTATCCGTAACGTAAATCTTATTACATACACGTCATCGAATTATGTAATTGCAATTTATT
>NW_017171946.1:0-207 GCF_001652005.2 Ceratina calcarata | reverse complement strand
TTAAACAAGAAAAACCTGGTTTATTTTAAACGTCTCTATGGTCGTCGAAGAATCTTAAGTTATCGCGGTGACTTTCTCGGAACCTCAGTACAGTCCCGAGAATATTATTATTTCGAACGATTAAAATTAAATCCGAGAGGCGATTTGGAAACTAACTTATTCCATTCTTAAACAACATTAGTCGGTACGATGAGTACATCATTATCG
>NW_017171945.1:0-207 GCF_001652005.2 Ceratina calcarata | reverse complement strand
CATGAAATTCAGATCCCTAACATTCACATATTGGGATCATTATTTTCGTCCACTACGCATTTCTTGGTTTATCTTCATAAAGGAGCAAAAACGACCAGACACGAAGAATCCAGCGAGTCCATTCAGCTCGAGGAAGGAAACCAGCCAATATCCCTGAAAATCGAAATACAGAATAAGTAATCATTGTAAAAAATAAATTTTGGACAT
>NW_017171944.1:0-207 GCF_001652005.2 Ceratina calcarata | reverse complement strand
CTTTTGGTTTGTGTATTTTTCAATGATGGAAGACCAAATTGCGCATTTTGTTCAATGCGCGAATAGGGATGTCGGCGGTCCTTACGACTAATGATAAAATTCTAAATATGATAAGGTCGATGGCTTCCGTGAGCGACAATGGAACTTTTATAATGACTGATAATGGAATTTGTAATAAATCGATGGTTCATTTATTTGTATCTAGTC
>NW_017171943.1:0-207 GCF_001652005.2 Ceratina calcarata | reverse complement strand
TTTTAATATATTGTTTAAACAAATGGAGTTTTTTAAACATTTCTACCACAGGTCGGTTCGGTACCAAAAAACACACACAATAAAAAAGATAGTATCCTCCTATACCCCTACTTTCCAAGATATTCCAAAAAGGTATTTTCAGCCCCAAACTTTGAGGGCTGTTATCACCTCTTCAACATGCACGATTGCCGATAAGAAAAAATACGT
>NW_017171942.1:0-1223 GCF_001652005.2 Ceratina calcarata | reverse complement strand
TAATGCTTTTAAAGGAAACATGAGGTCCTAATTCACCTGCCTTGAAAACATAGCAGCACAATGTGGGCATGTTAAGGTTGAATGAACTCCGTAAAATCTCCGTCAAATTTTCATAAATGTGATGAAAAGTTATATGCAATATTTGAAGCAATTAATAATAACTATTAGGAAAAATGATACTTAGAGAGAAGTTTATAAAATTGTTTAACATGTTTTTTAAATCATAGGGCATTTTCAAGAAATACAATAAAATAATGAAATTATTCATGTCCCGTTCCCCGTCTGACTACAGAGTTATGACAGGCAATATGTTATATGAGTAAACCTATTTCAGCCACATTCTACGTGTCCCAAACGTTCTACGTTCTTTTCTATGTCGTCGCTTATCATATCTAAGAAAGCATGAAGAGAAACAAATTGAAGACCGAGTAAAATGACGCGTTTTCCATTGCGCCATATATCCCGGGAGTCGTTCGAACAGCAGCAGCAGCGTCGACAGAGAAAAGGTGCATTGTCGCGCGAGAAGAGGGATTATGCAGCGTCGGAATCGTATCGATCGTGAACGGGACGCGCGACGCGGCGCACGTGTGTGTTCCGAAAGAATTGATATTTGGATGTCGGGCGAGTCACCGGCGCGGGAATAAGAAGTGGGACAAAAACACCGAAACGGATGTAGGTGGGGTGGATAGGTGGGTATCTTCCGAGCATCCAATATGTCTGTCGTCGACTTCGATTTTTCTCTCCGTATCTGGGCCACGGAGGTTATTACACCGTTGGTGTTCTATAACATGGCTCGCTCCGGGTATGTGCGCCCACCGCGCCACGCCGCGCCTCCTCCTCCTCTTCCTCCCCCATCCGCGGAAAAAGGAGCGATTATTACATCTTATCGCTTCTCCCAGAAAATTTTCACGGACCCTCCCATCGTCGCGTCGTCGCGTCGGCTTGAGGAATAGGTACCTCGGCATTTTCTACACGGCCATATGCTGCCGCGATCGTCCTCCGGCTGAATACATTTCCTCGCCGCGCTGTACTTATGAACGAGGGAGGAATCTCCTCCGAGGAGAACTTATGGAAAAGAATTTATGCCGGAGAATGATTACTTGGACTTGGATTAATTTCGATAAAAGTAGAATGCGAATATCGCGTGAATTACGATCCCCTTTATTATCAGATTTTAACAAATGCTACAGAAAAATTGGAGGAAGATATTTGAAATTAATGCA
>NW_017171941.1:0-207 GCF_001652005.2 Ceratina calcarata | reverse complement strand
GGGACATCGAAAATAATAAGCTGGCGAAACTTCTTCCGTAAGAATTATGACACGGGTTTTACCTGCGTACAATGTGTCTACGGCTGTGCTGGCTGCAAGTCGCGGAGGTAGCGAGTGTTTAACACGTGGGGAATGAGTATTACGAAATAGTTCGAGTATTCGCCTAACGCAAAGATGGTTATCCGCCGATTCAGATAAAAAGAGCGT
>NW_017171940.1:0-207 GCF_001652005.2 Ceratina calcarata | reverse complement strand
TACTTCGCCATGGAACCTTCTTAAAAAATTATGCGAACGCTCAACCAACGACATTATCGAGGAAGGCGTTCGCGATCTCGATCGACGATCGAAGAGCGATGAGTGACGTCGTCACCATGTCACTCTTTTTGAGCCCCAGCTTCTTCAAGTTGCTCTGAGTGTATGGAGGCAGAGCCCCCCGACTGCCCACCACAATCGGGAGTACTT
>NW_017171939.1:0-207 GCF_001652005.2 Ceratina calcarata | reverse complement strand
GTCATGATGCTCATCCATTAATTATTGTTAGAAATTCGGGATTTTATTCGAAGAATACGCATGGGTTACATGCGTTTCGTGGAAATTTTGCATTTATTTCAGGAAGATTGACGGTATCGTCAATCGCTGGGAATTGGATGTTCCGGGAATTAGTAGCATCGAGTGATAGAAGGAATGCGGAGACAATGGGTTAATCCCTTAAGCCGC
>NW_017171938.1:0-207 GCF_001652005.2 Ceratina calcarata | reverse complement strand
TATAATTGTCAAGCCATCAAATTCCATAAAGGTCTGGATTGTCCTCGAGCTAGCAGCGGTTCCAGTGAAAACATGAATAACAAAAATAAGAGATTTAAGGGTAATAATTTTAATAAAAGTTATAACAAGAGTAAAAATGAATCAGTTGCGATTATATAAGAGTAAGATGGAACAGAAAGGCTACAAAAATAAAGAGAAGGGGAAATT
>NW_017171937.1:0-207 GCF_001652005.2 Ceratina calcarata | reverse complement strand
GCACAAAAACAGGTTTTACTGTATGTGTATTTATTCTGATATACTGAGATTAAAATTATAACATATATGTGAAGTATTAGTGCATTATAAAGGACTTTCTTCAACAATTCTTTCCTTCGCGCATATGTAGCCAAATTCACTCTTCATGATATTATACTTGAGTTTCCGAGTGACTAGGAGCGTTCCGCGCAGCTTGAAAGGTGGTGT
>NW_017171936.1:0-207 GCF_001652005.2 Ceratina calcarata | reverse complement strand
GCGACGATGGTGGTTTCGTCAACCTCGGTAATCTTTTCTGGCCGCCCTGTTTCTGCTTGCAACACATTTTTTGTCTGCGTCGTAACGTCGTCGTCGGACTTCCAAGATGTCGCAGTGGTGCTAGTTTTATCGTATATCGAATGTTGCCCGAGTAAACTTCCCGATTCCGGTTCGCGAATGCTGTCCACGACCTTGACTTCCATCGAT
>NW_017171935.1:0-207 GCF_001652005.2 Ceratina calcarata | reverse complement strand
TTATTAAAGAAATATTTTTGAGTTTCATACAAAAATATCAATTACGTGCATAAAGCTAAAAAAGATAGTTAAAAACGTGTTGAAAGTCAAATTGTATTTGTAAAAACATAGAAGATGAATAAAAGGCGAAAACGGTTTTCAGGAATTCCGCGTAAACATATAACAGAACGTTAAAGTGTGTATATATATATATATATATATATATAT
>NW_017171933.1:0-207 GCF_001652005.2 Ceratina calcarata | reverse complement strand
GACACCCTATATTTGAAATTTTGTAGACAAATAGTTATTCACGCCAAATATGAAAGAAATTGAGAAGCTCGTTTTAGAGTTATTTCAAATTAAGGATGTATTGGCTATACAGTCAATCAAAAGTTTATGTACCTTAGAAAAACGCATTTCCAATAATTAAAAAGAAATCCGACGTCGGAAGAATAATGCTAATAATAAATAGCTACG
>NW_017171932.1:0-207 GCF_001652005.2 Ceratina calcarata | reverse complement strand
ACGGTTTCCGAAGGTGGATACGTATACCTAGCCATGCACTTTGCATGCCTTTTCTCTTGATCCTATTTTAGATGTGTTGATTTGTTCCATGTAGAGATCATGAACTATTCGTTTATAGGTATAATATTATGAGAAAAGGAACACTAAAAATATCGACTTTTTTTATATATGCATTCCTCTATCATAAACTCGTCAATTTGGCTGGTT
>NW_017171931.1:0-1224 GCF_001652005.2 Ceratina calcarata | reverse complement strand
ATGGTCGCGTCGTCCCCACTTTCCGGCGTGTACGGATGGACACGAGATCCCTGATGACAGCAGACCCTACAGACTTTCAGATAATTTGTGTATTGTACGCTAATCCTCGAGATATTTTTCGCTTATAAGGTAAGAGAATTACAAAATTATCCACTACTATAATACTGTGCTAATTCGTAATGTGTACTGTATTCTCTCATTAATATACTTACAGTTTCGTTTATTGGTTTTGTAACTGTTACACACTACTTATTAATACTCTAACTATACGTATATCTTTGTAGGCTGAATGTAAGTAGCGGTGAAGTTTTCTATCCTGTCTGTTCTAAAGGATTTCCATCTGCAGTTACAGAAAATTCCGCAAGTGAGTGTTTATCCTTTTGAATTGAACGGTAAGCAAGGAGTCATCGTCATCCTTCAAAGGTGAAAGCTTGGCGAGGAAAGGTGTTAGATTAGGTTGAATCGTAACCAAGGGGACAAGAACGATGTAGAAGGTGATCAAACTTAGTACCGTTTTCAAGATTCCAGAGCTTCAATTGATAGCGTTGTAGTTACTTTTTATATAGTGAAGCAAGTAACAATATTGTTGAGGAAAAATATTAAATTGTTATGATTTAGGCAAGTAAAGAAGTTGAATGATATTTAGTAAATGTCACGGGCCTCTTGCTGAATGCATGGGACCTATATTATCAGAATGCATTGGGCAGTCGTCTAATCTTGGATCATCAATAGTACTTTATCGGTTATTAAGTAAGACTAGGATATCAAGTATAATTTGTGGGGTTCACCTGGTTGTGGAAATATATTAAAGTGCACCAATTTGTTTATATTCTAATTTGAGTCTCTTTCCAGATATCTTGATGAACGTTGTGGCTCATTTGTGTAACGATAAAACAATTGAAAGAATTGGGTGTGTTAAACTGCCTGCAGTAATGGCCGGTGCCAGTGATGTAAAGGAGGTAAACGCTGTAGCTTCTGATGAGTTGAGATTTAATAGGTTACCAGTAATAGATTAATTAATAGGAGTTTTAAACCAGGCTCTAACTATATAAATTAATAGTCAGTTTGTATATTTCCTTACTTATTATATTATATTAGTGCCTCGATATTAATATGTATACAATAGTATATTTGTTTAGGCGGAACTATAAATGAGAGTTTAATCTGTAACTTAATTTGTTAAGGATTATTCACATTTAATTTAATGCAGTTCTATCGATAAGT
>NW_017171930.1:0-207 GCF_001652005.2 Ceratina calcarata | reverse complement strand
CAACGAAGCCTGGAGAGTTAATGTGTACAGATTTATGTGGTCAATTTGATGAGTCTTTGGAAAGAAGAAATACTTAGTCGTATTCAAGGACAGTTACACTAAATATCGCTATGGTTTTGTACTGAGAGAGAAGTCAGAAGTCAAAACAGTTCTGCCAGTAGTCATTAATCTCGCAAGTAAACAAGGACATCCAATAAAGGAATTATT
>NW_017171929.1:0-207 GCF_001652005.2 Ceratina calcarata | reverse complement strand
TCTGGAGAAGGGAAGGAGTCGACGTACACACACGTACAGAGAGTGAGAGGGGGGGGAGAGTGAATTCAGTTCAGTTCGAGCCACTTCAGAATCGCGAGACGCAGGCGCGATCCGACTATCGCTGGATCCGTCCTCCTCCAAGGGTGCACCATCATCCCTGCTGCTCCACTCTCTTCCTCGAATCCTCCGGTTTGTCTCTTCTCGTTG
>NW_017171928.1:0-207 GCF_001652005.2 Ceratina calcarata | reverse complement strand
ATTAGATCAACGTACCTAGGAAATGTAGCAAGTCCAACCTTCCATCAAGCCGAAGAAGACAACGTGAGAACCCAGGAAACCTGAAAAAAGAAGAAGAATTAGTAACTAAACTAAAACATAAGAAGTACACAAAAGAAAGTAGATGACAGGTCCGCCTCCTCGTGGCAGGGACGGAAACGGTCAAAACAACGACCGGCCAAGTGACCT
>NW_017171927.1:0-207 GCF_001652005.2 Ceratina calcarata | reverse complement strand
TTTGGAATACATTTAAATGAAGAAAAATCGCGAGATTTTGTTCGCCATCAATGGGTTAACAAATTTTTCATACGAAAGCTTCGTTGCAAAAAACAACTGAGTTTCTCTCGGTTTTACCGCAATAATTGGCAGTTGGCAGTAGTAAAACTTTAAAATTTAAACCGGCAGCGCATCTCCCTTCTCGAATCGTTTTCCCGACCACGAGGT
>NW_017171926.1:0-207 GCF_001652005.2 Ceratina calcarata | reverse complement strand
CATCAGGGGCAATGAAAAAGCTGATAGACTAGCGAGGGTAGGAGGTCAGACTAAACGATTAGCAATCGGACCTGAACCTTGGATCCCAATACCGTATGCGGTGAATAAGTATGAATTGAGGAAACACTCGTCAGAGAAATTAAAAAGAAGATGGGAGGATACACCAGACTGTAGACAGGGGAAAATAATGATCGGCGAACCTAATGA
>NW_017171925.1:0-207 GCF_001652005.2 Ceratina calcarata | reverse complement strand
CGCGTTGTCTTTTCAAATTTTCATTGTTTGCCGTTTCAAAGCGTCGGTCGGCAATTGACAATTTCTCAAAAACTTGCTGAAATTTTTTTTCAGTGAGAGACTGATGGCTTTTTATGGTATTGAGGATTTCTACTAAAAGGGAATTTTCCGAGTTTTGATTATCAGGAGTTAGTGATGTATTGGATTTAGACATTTTAGTAGATTCGT
>NW_017171923.1:0-207 GCF_001652005.2 Ceratina calcarata | reverse complement strand
GAACATGACATCGAAATAATGCTGTCTGGCGTAACAAAAGAACCACAATCGACAGGCGCCAAGACCTCTCACAAAAAAGGACAGAACAGCCGAAAAGTGGGAAAACACTAACCACGTTAAAAAACTTTTTACAGACAAACAAATGTACCACGTAAACTCATATCGTTTGTACCTAAGCAATAAAAGCCACCCAGTAAGATATTGGAC
>NW_017171922.1:0-207 GCF_001652005.2 Ceratina calcarata | reverse complement strand
CGACGATCACACGAAAAATATCGTCGCCAAGAATTCTTGAGGATTTCGATCTACGGGTCATAAAATTGCACTTTTGGTACCTAAGAAACTGCCTGAAAGTGAATAGCGGGGATTTAATGCTTCGTTTGTTCCTCGATCTGCCGGCTCTCGATAAAATATCATTGAGACCCCTCGAAGTCGAAATAAAAATATATACACATATATCAC
>NW_017171921.1:0-207 GCF_001652005.2 Ceratina calcarata | reverse complement strand
TGATTTTTATCAAAAAAGAACTTATTTTCAAAATTTCAGCCAATTCGGAGAACGGAAGTTTTCGGAAGTTTCACTGATAAAATGACAAATTTCCCCACGAAGAGTCGCAGGAGGCAAGTAGCCACGAGACTTCCGACGGCTGATAAATTGCCTCCGTCTGACCAAAAACTGGCTCTTCCACTTGGCCGGGCAGAAACAATAATAACT
>NW_017171920.1:0-1224 GCF_001652005.2 Ceratina calcarata | reverse complement strand
CGGTATGCGCTTCTTCTTCCTCTTCGTGAATCTAATCCCCGAAGCGGTGAAACACCGCCCACGCGAGAGCCGACCTGCATCGACATTTTCTCGCGTGGACCTCTCTCTATCTCCCTATCTCACTCCGCTAGAAAGTGAAAGAAACAACGAGGCGAGACAGAGAAATAGCAAAGAGAGAATGGGGAAATACCAGTTTTCGACGAGGTGACGCTGGGCGGCGGAAGTACCGTCACATACACACGCATGCCTCTAGCCAAAGACAATGACCCGGCGGTCACCATATTTCATTTAAATAAAATTATTTCGTAACGAGAAAAATCGGGCTTTCAATTAATTCCGCATAACAATTTTAAAAGAAATTGCTTTCATACTTTTAAATATCGTAGCAATTTTATGCGTTCAAAGTATTTTAATAATTTCAAATGTTGTAGCAATTTTACACATTGATCCTCTATAAGTAAACAGGTTTAATTAATTCTGTATATGAATTTTAAACGAATTTTCTTCAAGTGTTGTAGCAATTTTATGGCTAGATTCTCTTTAAGAAAACAGATTGCTTTCAGTTCTTTTACTGAAAACTGGAAAGCTTTGTAACAAACTCATTTATAATATGATGAATTTTTAACTTTAACCACTTATAATAATTTTCAATCGATTCTTATCCTATTTTATTTGATTTCTGGGACAATTAAATCAGTATTATTGGTTAAGCATTGAATAAAACAAATTTAAATAGGTATGATATTCTCCAAAGAATACATTTGCCTTGAACAAAACGTTTTATACATATACACCAATTTAATATCAATAGGAACTTCTTCGTTAGTTACTTGATGCTGGTAAAATATGTAACAGAATGGCAATTATTGATTATAATTATTCCTCTATTATGAATAGACTCTCGTCTCTTGAATCCAGAAGAGCTATACTTGACTTAGTGTTTATCTTGAAGATTATCAACGGTTTCATTCGTTGCCTGCAGTTTCTTGAATTAATTTAATTGCATGCTTCAACAAGAATTCATAGGCCTTCGCATCTTTTCATGACTGCTATTCAAATTCTCATTTTGATCCTGTGCAAGGTTAGCAGCTCAGACTTCTTTAATGTTTCTGCTCAGTCACTCCCAAGGATAATCTATAGGCAGTTTGTATAATACAAGGTCCCAAGCACGTCCATTATTATTAATATTATTACTATTATTATTATTATTATTATTATTATTAT
>NW_017171919.1:0-207 GCF_001652005.2 Ceratina calcarata | reverse complement strand
CACGTCTCATGATTTTTTACATGTTTCATCTAAATTTCAAAAGTTTCATAAAAATTAGTTAATATTGCTATAAATTGCAAATGATTAGAAATTAAGTCGCAGGTGTTCACGACTTTTGGCCTGCAACGGAGTGTGAGATAAATTGAAGAACTTTTACATATCTCGATGTGTTTAAGTTTTCATGCTTGCATCGATTTTTATGAAACT
>NW_017171918.1:0-207 GCF_001652005.2 Ceratina calcarata | reverse complement strand
ATAATCATCCTCCCTCCGTAATTTCTCGTTGAAACAAAAATTCGCATGATCAAACGGATGTATGAGTATCTTTCAAATATATTGCATAGTTCGTTTCTTCGTAATAATGATTCCTCTCGGGTCGAATTAGAACCGTCAGTTTCGGCTTCGTGCGAAATCATTGAGAGAATTTTTTATTGATATTTTATAGAAGCCACTCTGACGGCT
>NW_017171917.1:0-207 GCF_001652005.2 Ceratina calcarata | reverse complement strand
GCGATGTCGCCGAAGGTAGCCAATACTGGCTCGTGATTGATGTCGTTTGTCGGGGGGGGGGAACGTGCACGCGAACCGCTCGAGTCACTTAATCCTCTCGGTGTGGAGGATGCTATCTCTCAGAAAACGAGACAATAGAGGAGAATCGATCGGCGCGCGTAAGTGGGACATATGGCAGGCAAATAGGAGCGGAGGCAAAAACAAATA
>NW_017171916.1:0-207 GCF_001652005.2 Ceratina calcarata | reverse complement strand
AAACATTCTGCGGGCATCTCTATTCGTCCTTGGTTTTCCAAGGGAATTGGTTCTTCTCATCTGACGATTAATGTTGTTCATCCTCATGAAAATGTGGGTAAAAACGACATGAGTCGTTGAGTTTCAACAACGTATTTAAATGCGCTCGTATCATTTGCCGTGGTCTATCATATTTTGCAATTAGCAAATCCCAAGCTACCTCATAAT
>NW_017171915.1:0-207 GCF_001652005.2 Ceratina calcarata | reverse complement strand
GCCTGAGATACGCTTTCCTCTTAACAGCTTTGTTAAGTTGGTTTAATTCCGTCTGGTACGCCTTTCTCGCTCTATTCGTCTTTCTCTTCATTCCGGTTAGAGTTTCGGTCCACCAAGGCACGGATTTAATGTGCAGCTTCTTCCCTTTCATTGAGTCTCGGCAGGCAGATATCAATGCATCCTGCATCGCTTGGGCGGAGTTGTCGA
>NW_017171914.1:0-207 GCF_001652005.2 Ceratina calcarata | reverse complement strand
TTCATTTTTTTTTTAATTTTGACTTAGACCACTTTCATAATTATGGGCACATATTGCTTTTTCGACTCGCTTGTCGAATCCCTTTTGAATCTTTTTCGAATCTCTCTCACTAACTGACTAACTAACTAATTAACTAACTAACTAACTAACTAACTGACTGACTGACTGACTGACTGACTGACTGACTGACTGACTGACTGACTGACT
>NW_017171913.1:0-207 GCF_001652005.2 Ceratina calcarata | reverse complement strand
TTTGGAATACATTTAAATGAAGAAAAATCGCGAGATTTTGTTCGCCATCAATGGGCTAACAAATTTTTCATACAAAAGTTTCGTTGCAAAAAACAACTGAGTTTCTCTCGGTTTTACCGCAATAATTGGCAGTCGGCAGTAGTAAAACTTTTAAATTTAAACCGGCAGCGCATCTCCCTTCTCGAATCGTTTTCCCGACCACGAGGT
>NW_017171912.1:0-207 GCF_001652005.2 Ceratina calcarata | reverse complement strand
TCTTTTCTTACTGCCTTTAATTTGACTGGCGTTAGGCGCCTGGCTGGTTCCGAAAGGGATGGTCCCGTGGTAACTATGTGATGAAGAACTTCCTTATTATTGGAAGTTGTGGTATTTAGCGTAGTTATATGCGGAAATTGATGCAAAAGATAAGTAATCTCCGCGGGAGTTTTAATTGTATTTACGCCTATAACGGGTGAACGCTTA
>NW_017171911.1:0-207 GCF_001652005.2 Ceratina calcarata | reverse complement strand
CAGCAGCAATTATCCATACCATTTTAAAAAATATTGAAACTATAGTTTATTATCAAAAAACATTAAAAAAATATCAAACCTTATTATTTAATGATACTTACCTTATGATAATAAATAAGAAATAATATGGGCAGTAGATAATGTTACCAACAATCAGTAATTCTTATCGACAATTGTTAAAACACAAAAATGAATATTCGCCGCGGT
>NW_017171910.1:0-207 GCF_001652005.2 Ceratina calcarata | reverse complement strand
GTTGACTTGACTAGCCGCGGTACGAGTCGCTATAGGCAATCGGGCTTAATATCACGGATAGATCGGTGGCCTACCTAATTAATCTAGGTGTTCGGTACCCGCGTTACAATATATGAAAGATGCGACTTACGGGTCGACGGCGGAATTACGTTCCATGTACGTACGTACTACTCTCCTAACTCTTCGTGGCCACGCACTCACACTTAT
>NW_017171909.1:0-1224 GCF_001652005.2 Ceratina calcarata | reverse complement strand
TCATGTTTTCTGTATATTCAATATTTTATAAATGCAGTCTACCTGATTTTTCTCATAAGATTTAAATCTGGCAGTGAATGGAAATGTCAATTTACATTTGCTATCACAAATCTGATGAATTTTGTCGAAGTTGACTGCAGTGCCGATGACGTTGCTACGCCTACGTCGAACGATAAGAGCACACAGTTTATTGTTGGAAGCTTGACAATGTCAACCATGCGGATAATTAGGTTCGTAAACTCCCTTCCTTTCAAAATTCATGTGCCAGAGTTTGAAGCTTGACTATTATATTAAATGAAGCTTGGAAACCTCACCGCATGATTTCTGCGTTTTAATTAATATTTCTAGCTCTGTAATAAAGCTCAATGCTCATAAATGAGAAACAATAGCACACAGCACAATAAACATTATGTATGTTGTATATAAAATTTTGCTTTGTGAGACATTTAAAACTATGATGCAGAGTTAAATAAGTAATCTCTTTTATAATTATTATTGTTACACTCGTTAAGAAAATAAATCCAACTTTTCTGACTGTCGGTATTAAATGGAGCCATCAATATTCAGGTGTCCGTCCTGATTAATTAATTAGCCTTTATCATGCATATCGGTAGCAGGTGTCCTTTGAGGGTGCTCGGAATCGGCGGATTCACAGCGGCACACCGTCATAAATACGTACGCGCGTGTTAGTCAACAGGCCGCGCATGTATTTCCTTCCCTCCGTGCCCGCGACTCATTAATTTATGGTGTTACACGATCGCCGCCCAAATCTGCAAGCGTAACATCCATTTCCAGCCCAGCCTCTATTCGCATGACACCGATATTTTAATTATCGTCCGCGCATAACGACGCCCGTCGCGTCGCGTCGCATTAAACGTGCCTCCCATAAATTACAACGGTCAACGAATTTCGAACGCTCCTATTTGTATATTCCTTACTTATCTCGATCGTCTCCTAATAGTTTTCATGAATAATAAAACCTTGTTATTTATTATTAAAAATAATATAATTAAAACCGTATCATATAATATATACAGTGAATCAGTAAAAAATTATCAATATCATTGATTTCATTATAAACATTCACTTGATTTACGAAGAACCCGTTCATTGATCGAATTTGTACAGAGCATCTCGTAGTCAGATTATTAAATAACATACTTCATTTATAATTACATGAAAAATGTTCTTCTTTGTTCTCGAGGTTTTTCGAAATCTCGCGTG
>NW_017171908.1:0-207 GCF_001652005.2 Ceratina calcarata | reverse complement strand
GTTTACAACTACATTCCACAACTTCAATATTTAAAATACTGGCAGCTGAGTCTGTGTACTCTAACTCCAGACAATTCGCGCCTTTAATAGTTACTGTTAATCCAGGCTGAAATAGAAACTCGCGACCCAATAAGGGGTCGGCATAAGTCATTGTCGAATCAGGTACAACTGCAAATTTGACTGTGAAAATATTGCTCGGTATCGACT
>NW_017171907.1:0-207 GCF_001652005.2 Ceratina calcarata | reverse complement strand
GATGATTTAGATTCAAATTCGAATTTAGAAAGATCCGACTTGAATGAAGTGCTTTCAACGTTATCATGGTCGAAAAACGATTTCAAGCCCACACTACATGCATTTAACGACAACAATTCTGAAGTAAAAGGAAATTTAACTCCAGAAGCTATGCCTTTGGATGCTTTTCAACTCTTCTTTTCGGAAGGGTTAATTTCACATATTACT
>NW_017171906.1:0-207 GCF_001652005.2 Ceratina calcarata | reverse complement strand
TGGTCGTGGTCGGGGTCGCAGGACATAACGTAACGATTCGTCACATAGTTTCTACAATCACTCTCTTATTCGAAACATCAATCTCTAATACACACATACAATTGTATTTACTTACCTATAGACGTCTTATCATGTACTGTTGGTCGCGTGCGATGATACCACCTCTCTTCTTCTCACAGTTAGGATTCGCATACGTTTGCGATCCTT
>NW_017171905.1:0-207 GCF_001652005.2 Ceratina calcarata | reverse complement strand
TAGGAATTTGAATAATTAATTAATTTGTACGATATTTAAATAGTCTTGAAACTTAATTACTATTTATTAATGAAATCGAAGGAATAAAATTCGAATTTCATATCGATTGAAGAACTTGCTGTCTCTTCCGATTACTGTTATTCATTAAACATTTAAAAAATGTAAAAGGAGTTACATTTTCTAATGTTATTTTATATTGTTTAAGTA
>NW_017171904.1:0-207 GCF_001652005.2 Ceratina calcarata | reverse complement strand
TTATACGAGTTTCCAATAAAAATTTGAAACATGCTTTTTGCACATCTAAATAAGTTATACGTCGACCGCGGATTTTGTACATTTTTAACAGGGCTGAGTGTGCAAGGATTATAAACACTACATGTAATGTACAAACCCTTTTAAAAACGCGAAGAAAATTAAGATCCAGTGTTAAAAAATTTATAACATTTCGAAATGTGTTAGAAT
>NW_017171901.1:0-207 GCF_001652005.2 Ceratina calcarata | reverse complement strand
TTTTAATTATAGGAAATGCATTTTTCTAAAATACATAAACTTTTGGGATTGACTGTATAGTCAATACATTCTTAATCTTTAACGAGTAAAGTTGGAAGAGAATTGCATAGGACCTTTTTTGCGCCCGACAACTACAGTTATAACTTTTGTTGGGGGTATTTTTGTTAAATTTCATCAAAGAGGAAACTGTATAATAGAGTGACGAAG
>NW_017171900.1:0-207 GCF_001652005.2 Ceratina calcarata | reverse complement strand
GTGATTTTAAACAACCTTTTCCTTTGCAAAAAAGTTGTCCGAGCCGTGGTTGTCGAGTTATTAACAAAAATTACCAATCAACCAGAGCATTTGTATACAAGGCGTCCCCATTTTTTTTTAATTTTATAAGTAAGTAAAAATTTTATAAGTAATTTATAAAGTTGTTAGTTATTTCATTGAGTATGTTACATTTATTGAGCCAACGTA
>NW_017171899.1:0-207 GCF_001652005.2 Ceratina calcarata | reverse complement strand
GCATACTTGCGATGATAATCCTAATAAAGTATCCCAAGTTTTAGGTCTAGTATGGAATAGACAGTTACATGTGCTGTCTGCTAAGATTGCAGATGATAAAGATATCGACATGGATAAAATCAAGAAAAGGAAAATTTTATCGATGAGTCAATGGAATTTTGATCCATTAGGTTTTATAAGTCCAGTCTCACTTTGTCCAAAGATTTT
>NW_017171898.1:0-1225 GCF_001652005.2 Ceratina calcarata | reverse complement strand
AAAAATTGTTGAGCATGATGGCACGACAATAGCCGTGGCAAACAAGGAAAGAAGCTTATTTGTAGTAAAGCCAAAGACGAGTTCAGTTGCACTCGCAAGCTGTAAAGATGATGCAATTGTTGAATGGCATAGACGTCTCGGGCATCTTAACGAAGACGATTTACGAAAAATGGAGAAAAACAACATGGTAAGGGGACTTATCCTAAAATCAAAAGATCGAATGCCTGATTGTGAAATCTGTGTCAAAAATAAACAATGCGCAACGCCTTATCCAAAATCATCAACTACGAGAAGCGAGGAAGTACTTCACCGCATCCATTCCGACATTTGTGGACCAATGAGAATAAAGTCGATTGGAGGAGCAGTGTATCTTGCGACCTTTATTGATGATAAATCTCGTTGGGTCGAAGTAAGACTTTTGAAATCAAAAGGCGATGTCAAGGAAGCTTTTAAAATATATAAAGCATTGGTCGAAAATCAAACAGGAAAAAGAATTAAAATACTTCGGACAGACAACGGATTGGAGTACTGCGGAGAAGAATTCACAAGATACCTTGAAAATTGCGGTATAAAAAGAGAGAGAACCGTAGCTTATTCTCCTCAACAAAACGGCGTCGCTGAGCGGATGAACCGCACCCTGTTGGAAATGGCCAGGTGCATGCTATCTGATTCGAATTTACCTATGAAGTTTTGGGCTGAAGCAATAGCTACCGCAGCATACATCAGAAACAGATGTCCATCAAAAAGCCTAAATAATATAACTCCATTCGAATCATGGTTAAATTATAAACCAAGTGTTCGTCACGTAATGCCATTTGGATGTGTTGGATATGTTTTAAATAAAAGGCCAGGAAAAGGAAAATTTGAGGCCCGATCAGAGAAGTGCATATTTCTCGGGTATTCCAATGAATCCAAAGCGTATCGCATGTGGAATGTCAAAACTGAGAAGATCATTAGAAGCAGAGACGTAAAATTTATTGACTGCCCTTATGAGTTTCAGGTTGATGAAAAAGAACCAGAATTCTTCAATTTTGAGCTGTCAAAATCAGATGAAATAGTTCAGAATGAAGAAAGTGTGGAAAACATTAGTGACGATGAAACTGAGGTTGAACGCAGAATTGAAAACCGACGTGGACGTGGCAGACCAAGACTGATCCGAAGTGGACAAAGAGGTAGACCCAGAAAAGTTTACGCCTTTAATCAGACAAACGTTCATCAGGTGCAG
>NW_017171897.1:20223-24570 GCF_001652005.2 Ceratina calcarata | reverse complement strand
TAATGAAAGTAATAATAAAATGAAAGTACCAGGGCAAGAAGCTTCCTGGCCATTGTCCTTGATAACGTTCTCCCCTGCGGAAACGATCTTGTTCCACTCGACTGTGTTGGTGTAGCACAACGTTGGGTTCTTCTCGATCCGTACGCTGCCCCTCGAGATCTCCGTGAGTTTTTTCAAGCCGATCTGAAAAAAAAACGAGAGATTCATTACGCCATGGCGTGGATTCAGCCTTGATGCAAGAGGTAACCGCCAGCCAAAGGTCAAACGACTGCTTAATTCGATTGGTTAATTAACGTCAATTGACCCGGCGAGTCAACTGGCTCCTCCGTGCAGAGAACGCATCCGAGGGAAGCCCCACTGCTGCGAACGTGGGAATCGATCCGAAACGTAAATCGATTCGTTTCGCTCGTCTTATCCACATTTTCGCAGACTCACGTAGTACAAAATTAGTTTTAGCTTCAACAATTAGTTACATTGTATCATTTCTTCTTCTCATGAATCTTCGGGCTTCGTTTAGAGAAACACTAAATTCTTTTATAATTCCGATAATTTAAATATATTATTGCTCTCTCGTTATACCGAGCAAAAGTATTTCTCTTTTAATAAGAGAAAACAGTTCTGTTTGGCTATTCAATTTTTCGATCGAAGTTAAAAAGAGTAAAACGATACTTCCATAGGGGAATATTTGCCGATTGTATTTTTAAAAATAACATGTGGTGTCTGATATTTAAGCCACTCTCATCCTCTGGACAATATTTGCTCGTCAAATAGAGGTTTCGTTCGATCGACCCGCGCTTACTTTTTATTCTACATGTACTGTGTATATAGGGTGGTCCGTCAGGTATTACCACCTCGATTTTCATCGTTATTATTGTGAGTAGTATAGTCTGACGAACCAACTTGTATGACGTCAGGCATGAGAGGTCGTCTCGAATGAATTAATTAAAGAGCAATCAAATAATTAACACATCTTGTGCGGGCACTTTGTCGCCAAACCCTTACCGTGTAGAGGGCGATTTCTTTCGAATCTTTAGCGTATTACAACGTAATCGTGTCAGCAAAACGAATTCATAGGAATTCATTCTTGCAACGCACCTTTTGTATTTCTGCAACTCATGTTTATCTGATCTTATTGTAAAATCATCACAAAAACCCATCGATAACAATAATCCATCAATAGTCCGTGAAAAACGACTTTAGTCGCTTCCCGCGCAAGATGTGTTAATTTGATAATGTCTGGTGGACCACCCTGTATATGAATTTGCCGTGTACTTACTTCCTGTAAATTTTGCATCTCGTACACCATGAAAGCGTAATCCGTCAGCAGGATGTTCCCTCGGATTACTTCAAGATTCGGGAACAGATTGCTGAGGGTCTTCAAGCCGTTGACGCGGTAAAGTAGAAAGTATCCGGTGATCTCACGTAGTTTCGGATAGCTGATCTGTTTGAAATCTTTCTCGGAGTTGTTCTCGATCAGGACGATCTGTAGAAAACCTTCTATCACCTGGCAGTCCTTCATGATCTCGAAAGCGGCCGCGCTGTTACGAATGTCGATGCTTTGGCATATACCGTCGCCTATCGTCACGTTCTTTCGGCGTATCGGTCTGTACGTGGTCGACGGTTTCGTGCTCGGTTTTGGAAGGTTCGATTGTGTTCCTGGCTGTTGGGTCAATTTCGTGTTGGCTTCCGTAGATCTGCGATCATTTCGAATAACAATTCAATTCCATTAACGTAAGTGCGACGGGTATTCGGATTTATGAAAATTTTCTTTTCGAGAAATTTTCTTCGAGGATTTTCGAAATTTTCTTTTCGAGAATTCTTTTAGAGAATTTTCCTTAATATTAGACTTCACAGATGGTCTCAAACGTGTACGAATATTTTTAAGAATTGCAGTACTTTTCCCAGATATTAATGTAAAGTAACGTGCAAAAATCCTGATCATACTTCATCATCAAGTATATAAATTGTATTAGAGAGAGAAAGCATGTGATATCGAAGTACCTGGAAACATCGATGGCTCTACTGCCCCTGTAGGGTACGTGTTGTCCGTAAAGCGGCTCGACGAGACCATCCAAGTCTCTTTCGAAGCGTCCATGGGCCGTGGCTTCTTGCACGTTCCGGTCCACGTAATCAGCAGTCTTGAATGCGTGTTCGTTGTCGTCGGTTGGATTCGTCCTGAACCAGATTCCATCGTCCTGGCAACTGGCCAGCGATTCCGCGGCGCAGAGAAACGCGATCAACAGTAACTGTGCGATCCTCATCTTCTTGTCTCAGCCAATACTGCGCTGTCAACGAGGCGATCGTGAAACCTTCCTGAATTACCCCACCCTTTAGCGTATTCCGCCTCCGCACGCTTCTCACGATCGATCGATCGTCGACCAGGGACACTCGATGTGGTCAATAGTGGTTGTGCTCCCAAGTTCGATCTCGTTAAACGAATCAGATGATTTCCCCCTTTGAACCCGAAGGACCACTGCAGGTTGCACCGACGTCGATCTTTTCTAATCAACGGTGCTTCCCGTACATGTTGCAGCTCGTTGCTGCACTCTACTTCTCCCCACCTCTTTCGACTTTCTACTTTGCGCGAATCAAGTTCAGTTAGTTGCTATCAACGACAAACCTTAATCGTCGATTTTTTGGCTTCATACTCCTCCCCCTGGGGTGATTGGAAAGTCTGAAGCTTCTTGATAAACTTGCAAACTCTTCCACGTCGAATGTAAAGCGATCTTTTATTGTTCAAAACAGTTTCTTATTGAAGATGAAAAATTTCTTGGCCCACATAGCTCCTCCAGCAATGCCTGCAAAAAATAGTACAGATTTTATTTCATCGAATTGTGCAAATCTGATTCAGAAATGTGATTTTAATATTTTCTATATATTTCTATATTATATATAGTGTTTATATTCTGTGGAATTATTCGGCTCTTTTAGAAATGCATAAAATCCGCAGTTTAATGACTATTCGTTATCGTAGCCGAGGCGTGCTAAAGGCGTGCGAATAACTGACCACCACTTAACCCTTTAAGAAGCTACTCTAGCCTATTATTAATGCTCCCGCGCCTTTTGTTTTTCATTCGACGACTTCATTTTTTATTATAATATAAAAATCTAGTAGCTGTTTCATNCAATAATACTTAAAACGTGATCGATGCGCGATCGATGAAATTACTAATAATGATGCGGCGTTTCACGACGGTCGTGAACAAACAAATTTGCCAAAGAAGCTCGGTGATCAGCGACACACCTGGACGCTCGGTCTGATCATTAACAAAGCAGCATGCCTGGTCGCTGGAGAAATAAGAAGAAGAAGAAGTTGCATGTTCATGTTGCATCGAGGAAGACTGCAAATATTATCTCGTCGAACCGGGTAGCAGGATTCTCGAAACCGAGACGAGCTCCAGGCGAAAGTATCCCATAACTACAGCGAGTTTAAATATTTTGCTCGGTGCTCGATTGGCTGCGACCGTCTCGACAAGCAGAGCTGAGAAAACGGTATTGAACGCGCTCGCTCTGTCCCGTTACGTCCCTAAATTCAGTTTCAGAAAGTTGAAAACGCGTACTCCCCGTGCCGGTGTCGGACTCGAACATTGCAAGGTTCTCGTTAAGATTACAAGTTCTCGCGTGGGCGGGACGCGGTGCGACGAATACCATTGACGAGGAAATTCAACTCGTCGTTGAAACTACGTTGCAACGAGAGATCGGAATTATCCGCTTTTCACCCGAACACATTTGTCCTAATTAAAGCGTATGCAAATGAGTCGAACCTGGAACTGTACACAGCCTTTTTTAAACGGCGTCTGCTTATCGACTTTTCCACGGTTCGTTTATATTTATGTGACAAGCGCTATCGGAATGCACCGCTGTCGAAGCCGGGAACGAGTTCTCCGCGGCAAAACCGGAAAAATCGGAATTTATATCTTGGCTGGTTACGAGGATTATATCATAAAAATGTAGTTAACATTCCCGTTCGGAAATCTGAATACCGAACAAGATCGTATTGAAGTTTGGGGGGGCACTTCATTTTCCAATTGTCGGTAATAATCCACCACACCGTGGAACGTAATTAGCAAGAATTTCGTTGAAGCAGGTACTTCCCGATAATTAACAGCGGCCTACCAACAATATTGACGAAGCTCGTTCGACGAAAATGATTAAAATCAATATCACCAATGAAGTTCGAACAGATACTAATTAATGGTTGTTCTGTGTGTTAGTTAAAATAGCGACACGTGTTTGCAACTTTTTAAATAAAAATGAAACTTGCGTAGATAAGAAGTTGAGAAACTCGACTTGCAGTTAATAATAATACGTGTTCTCAGATTTACTCAAGTGGAACTACATTGCTGC
>NW_017171897.1:18478-19893 GCF_001652005.2 Ceratina calcarata | reverse complement strand
GAATATTAAATTGAAGGAAAAGTAGTGGCGATGAAATTTCGTACGAATGACTTTAATAATTGCTTTAATGTCTACCAATAAAAAAGGACGTGTAACTTCTTGCAGAGTAGAACAATCTTAATTGTGGACATTGATTAGAAGCTAGTGAAGATATTATCTAAAAGACTCGAAATTCCAAGCGTTTTCTATCATCACAACACGACTTGCGTATAAAGACTGTTTTGAAGCGAGGAATAACGCGAGATAAGAGGTCGTCGCCTCAATTAATTCTTCTCACACTCGAGTACACGAACGAATCCGAAATGTTGGGAAATAATACTGACACGAATTCCGCTCATTCATAAGTTCTCGTACCGATAACGAATTGATAAGCAGTAGATTGGTCCAAGCTCCGCGTTCCACGTCAGCCACTATACGTCGTGCAATTCGATTTAGACAATAAACTTCAAGAAATAAAAACGATTTTAGAAGCAATTTAGTTTTTAAAGGGCAGGTGATAAAAAGGGCGCAGATGTTATTACATTTATTACAACCAAGGTCCATTGAGAAATTGTATTTGTAACTTTCGCATTTGGACACGCGAAATCGGATTCAGACGGTAACTGAAAGTTCGTCGGAGCGTTCGATGACAAGTTGCAAACTTAATTACCGCGTCGAAGCGGTTTGGCACGCTCGCGGCTGGTTCTTACGACGGAAAGTGTGCCAACTGGGGATCTCACGGCCAAGAGAGCAGCGCGTATAAATGCTGCATTTCATCGTCGTGGTGTATGAACGTATTCTCAATACGAACAGCATTTATTAGCAACTTCTACGGTTTGCAATTTCGTTAGACTGCTCGCGCGTGTCGGCTGTGCTATCGAACATAGATTTCTAATTTTGTTTCCGCCACATTCGCTACCCTAGCTAGACTTGTGCTGTCTGAAGCTGATTTACTCCGCGTTTAAGCGTATGTTTGATCGAATGCTTGACCAATTCATTTGTACGGATGACTCAAGGAATCCAGGCCCATTTTGTACACATGTACGTAAAATATATGGCAAGTTCACTCTCTTTCTCTCTCTCTCTCTCTTTTTATATGTAATGCTTTCCATGCGTCGCGCTTACTTGGACGTTTCTATGTTTGTCGTCGGAGTTGATCAGGAATTACGTGAATCATCAGTACTACCGAGGGTATACTGATTACTGAATTGATAGGCAGTACATAATAATTATAGTTGGAAGTACAACTTTTGTTTGGAACTATTTCGTTGGAAAGACAAGTTTTTGCAATAAACGAGTTTACTCATTAAGTAATTACTGACGGTAATGAAAAGTATTTTTTTGTAGTGTAGGTACTGACGGCCTCTACAAGAAATATTTTATGTATTTTTCTTCTAACTTAAGTATTTAACGAGTTAAGTATCATTAATTGGCAT
>NW_017171897.1:17043-17633 GCF_001652005.2 Ceratina calcarata | reverse complement strand
TCGAAATTTCGAAAAATACTTCAAATAAAAGTTGTAGATACTACTATTACCTCCAGAAAAGGTCGTATACTATTTTTTTCTATCTCGAATACTTCAGGATATTCATTATTTCGTTTATCATTAATTACTCTTTAAAGAGTAGATTATACGATCAGGCGAGTATTTTGCTTTCTATTTCTTACTCCGGTTGCAATATGTTCTAGAGGCTATAAAATATTGCAGAAGTTTTCGTGTGACACGGAAACCGATAAGGCTATCACTCTTTAGTAACTTCTCCTCGGTGCCAGAACCTAGCATGCGACTATTTATAAAATGAAGAAAGAGCAGCCAGTAAATACAGAAAGTAGTACAGAGTTGCATTTTTAAAAGATAAACTCTTCACCACGTATCTTATCAAAATTTCAACTTAAGGGAAAAGAGGGAATGTATCAGAAGCGATGTACATAGGGTGCTTCCGAAATCGGGTGATTCCGAATATAAAACTGAGACGAGAATATAGAAAGAAGTTTTTAATTTCATTATAGTTGATACAATTTTAAAAATTCAATAAAAAACCAATTATAATTCCACTCTAAGTTAAGCGCATTAGA
>NW_017171897.1:14331-16500 GCF_001652005.2 Ceratina calcarata | reverse complement strand
TTCAAGGATCTTCAATTTTGAATCGTGTGTTAAATAATTTTTTGTACAATCAATGTAATTTTTAAAGACAGATCGTATAATTTTCGGCTGAACTACGTACGATTCGACGACTTCGGAAGCACCGCGTATATTTCGGAGCAGCCAATGGGAATTGGAAATGCCTGTTTCTCTACCGTGGCAAACATTTTTTTATCGTGTATTCCACTTCCGGTCACGTATTCGGCATAAACCAGAAAAGACATTTACTACGTAACACAGTCGTAAAAATAAATGCATGTTCCTCTTGGTGATTGTAAAAAGGAAATAAAAAGCGTCAAACCTCGTAAAAAGTATAAGCGTTAAACCTCGCGAAATTACTGAGAGCTCGAATGCTTGGTGGCACCGCCACCTGTACGTGCATAAAACGGCGGCTTTCAAAGTGTCTTTGACGAAGAAACGCGAGAAAATAGATGAGAAGAGAAGAAGGGACGGACGAATGCTAGAAGCGAAACGTTTAAAAGAACGTCAACAGCTGACTCAGAAGCAAAGCATATGCCAACCGGACCATAATTAGATGGACATGACGTCGTAACCTCGTGCCGAAACCTTCCACCGGTGGAATACGTGCATGCATTTTTCATAGGAACTCGGGTTCGTTTTAAGGATATATTACTGGCTCGAAATTGAGAATGAAAATAAAAAGAGATTCAGCTCTCGACGTGGAAGATCGTTCAGGCTCTGTTTGGAAAGGGGGACACGGGCTGAGCTCGCGGAACCGAGACAAATGCAAGCGGACTATAATACGGATTTATTTCTAGAAGCAGAAATTAGATTCGTGCGCGTAAGCACTCAGTCGCCGGTGGTAAATAGCGAAAGCTCGCGTTTGCACGACACGAATTGTATATCCGACGACGTTGACGATTGAACGTTGAGTGGAGAATAAACGACGGGAACAAAAATTGCGTCGTTCCGTCCGTCACTACGTCGGTTATCGAGTCACATCTTCATTTCTCATTTGACTCGACTGTTCTATACAGGGTGGACGAAAATCAACGGTGAAGAAGGGTGAATATTCGATCCTCCGGACGATACGTTATGATTCATCAACGTCAAATGTTACTCGTTGTTTTTCCCTCGCTGACATTTCGCTTAACATACAGCCGCATACAGGATTGCCGTGTGACCCAGAAAAATATCCACAATGTCAATCCCGATACGATTTGCTTTCACCTTAACTCTGTATGACGGGCGCACATAAAATCTGATAAATTATGAGAAAGAACGGGTGAAGCGGACGTGATGAAAAGGGTAGATTAAGGAAGATACGAGCAAGAAATGCTTTCGTCGAAGTTGGCCAAGCATTAAATCACTATCCCTGTACTTTAGCATATCCGTTATTATGAATTCGATCTACTTTCACCGTTTCAATCAGCACCAATTCCTGGAAATGTAACTCGGTGTTAGAAAAAAACGAGTTACGTAGCAATCGAACAGAAGTTCTACGATTGATTATTTTCGAGTGAATTCAGCAAGCAATCTGATCCATTTATTCCAGCGATTCCCAAAAGGATTCAGAGATCATTTGAACGGAGGTAATTCGTATCGCGGAAAATAGAAGCGAATCAGATCGAAACGAAATTCGCAATTTCCCACTGCGACTGCCTGACTCGTGTAATCAAACGATCATGATGATGATGACTGCGTGCTTTTCGAACGTCGCAATTTTCTTCTTTACGGCAATCACGGGTATGCTTTTTTTAGAAGCGATGAGAAAATTTCTACTTCTCTGGGGAATAAATATTTTCTTTACTCACCTTTCCAGCTGACTAGTTTCTTGTATGCTAGCGATTGACTGATAACGCGAAAACTAGGTTCTTACGACACAATGTTGACTTCGAACGTAAAATGATATGTTGTCAAGCATATTACGTAAACTATTAATAACTGTTTTGACGACGGGAAGGCCGAATTTCGTCAATGCCAATAAAATGCCGATTAATCATAGTTAACTCGTTAAATACTGACGTTTGAAGAAAAACAACTTTTATTTGAAGTATTTTTCGATATTTTAACAAAAAAAAAATTTTTCAATTTTTTTGAGATTTTTCCAAGGGGTACCCCTTCAATTTCTTCCAAATTTTCGTTTTTCCTCAATAACTCCCGAACGGATGGACGTAGGGGACCATGTAT
>NW_017171897.1:9625-13908 GCF_001652005.2 Ceratina calcarata | reverse complement strand
AGCACGTAGTTATTTATTATTAGCATTGTTCTTCCGATGTCGGATTCCTTTTTAATTATAAGAAATTGTCTAAGGTACATAAATTTTTTAGATTGACTATAGCCAATACATCCTTAATGGGGATCTTGCATGTAAATAACGACTCCGAATACCGGCCTTTAATTTTCATTCATCAATAAATCAGGAACGCAGCATATATTATTACCCTAATGAATAAAGAATGGGTCGACTGGAAGATTAACAGAATTTAAACAAACCGCTTCACGGTGGTCGCGATAACATTATCATCAGGGCAGCGAAGTGTTCATTACGTGTATCAAAACATTCATAACTATACTGTTGATTTTTCTGGATCGTCTCGCGTTACGTATTACGTTTCCTATTCGAAACTGACTTGTACTACAAGTACTACATGAATTATAATCGGACGTTTAATTTTAATCGTTCACGGGCAATTGTAATAACTGTGATTAATCTCAGCGCTCAAACGCCTCATTCATAGTTCTCAAATAATATCTGTTATAGTATATTCTCTGTCTATGTTTATTATTTCATTGTATCTTGCTTACGGTAGCAGCGTTTGCTTGTAGCTACAAGCTAATTCATTTTGCGTGCGGAATACACGGAAAAAAGAGTAGTCGAACGTAACATGACTCTGGTGTTTACCAAACAACCGAGTCATCTCATTTTATCTCTCTGTTACGCAACGTTCCCACTGGCGTTTTACTACCGTTCATCGAAACGTAGTTTCCATCAATGGAATTTCAGCACTTTTTCTGTTTTTTATGTAAATAAAGACGCGCGTGAAAGGCATCTATCGGATAGCTTCGCGCCTACCAGAGAAAATTTCCTATGAACTGCCTCAAGGCAATCAACGTTCTCCCACCGGATTTTCTAGGAAACATGCGTTAATTGAGCAATTACGTACAACTTCGGTGGGCGCCAATAATTAGGGATCAGGTTAAGTACTTTGAAAACAGGTCCGAACTTTGATTGATTTCAAACTCTCTATAAATACCTTGGAAAGTAGAGACAGAACATCTGAACCAGATAGTTCTGAATATCTCATAACTATTTTGGTAAACGGAAGTAATACTTGCGAGTATACTTCATGAATATTAAAAGGACTTATGCAATTACACTTGATTATTGAAATTAACTCAGATTCATAAGTATATGTACATACATCAAGCTTGCTCCCATCCCTACTAATAATTTTATACAAATTTATGCATGAATAATGAAATAAACAGAATGCATGTCAAGTGGCAGGTTTAACAGTAAATTAGGATTGGTTAGAATTATTAGTAGAGAAATTGAAAATTTTTTATGTTCGTTTATGTAAAATGAACGTTGAAAGAGAAATCTTGGATTAGGTTTCATTATTTATTCGTCTATCGGAAGCTACTTAAATTGTGCACTCGTGAGAGTATTATCGGATCGTTTCTCGTCTGTAAAAATGGTAGTCCAGACACCGAGAAGCAAATGACGTTCTCTTTGACACACTTTGGTCGAAGATTCGAATGGGACACGGTAGCTAGCAACTGTCGTGAAAACTGATGGAAGGAACGTGCACGGGTTTTTCACGCACGTACGTGCGTTTCGGTTTTAATCAGATACTTACGTTTCTGGTTGTAATCCGTGTTCGTTCTCGATGATGACACGTAGATAACACAATCACTACCGGAGCACCATTGCCGTATGTCCCACATTACTCGGCATGCCGATAGTTCGAAATCACTGTGCAAATAATAATCAGAGTGAGAATAACCACAGGTGTCCGATCGAGTTTTGAATCGCACATTACACTACGTAGGATTGGCTTTCATATAACTCCTGCGTTTCACTTAACATTTTAAATATAATATTATTATTCATTAGAAACTGAACGGGTTTTAGTATTACTTAGGAAAAATCAATTCCGGTTAGATTCCACGTGGAACTCGATGTCAGTTTTCTGCAGTCGGTTCGCAATTATAATATCAATTTTTAGTAGAAACGAAAGAGACTTTAGTTTAATTTCTTGACGAAATCGATTCCTGTTAGATTCTATGTGGAAGTCGATGTCAATATTGTACAATCGGGTCTCAATTATAATATCAATTTTTAGACGGAAGAGACTTTAATTTCACGTCTTCACAAAATCGATTCCTGTTAGATTCCACGTAGAGCTCGATGTCAATATTTTACAATCGGTTCTCAATTATAATATCAATTTTTATTAGAAACGGAAGAGACTTCTTTTCACTTCTTAACAAAATCGATTCCTGTTAGATTCCATGTGCAGCTCGATGTCAATATTGCACAATCGGTTCTCAATTATAATATCAATTTTTAGTAGAAACGGAAGACTTTAATTTCATTTCTTGACGAAATCGATTCCTGTTAGATTCTATGGGGAAGTCAATGTCAATATTTTACAATCGGTTCTCAATTATAATATCAATTTTTAGACGGAAGAGACTTTAATTTCACGTCTTCACAAAATCGATTCCTGTTAGATTCCATATAGAGCTCGATGTCAATATTTTACGATCGGTTCTCGATTATAACATCAATTTTTATTAGAAACGGAAGAGACTTCAATTTCACTTAACAAAATCGATTCCTGCTAGATTCCACGTACAGGTCGATGTCAATATTTTACAATCGGTTCTCAATTATAATATCAATTTTTATTAGAAACGGAAGAGACTTCTTTTCACTTCTTAACAAAATCGATTCCTGTTAGATTCCATGTGCAGCTCGATGTCAATATTGCACAATCGGTTCTCAATTATAATATCAATTTTTAGTAGAAACGGAAGACTTTAATTTCATTTCTTGACGAAATCGATTCCTGTTAGATTCTATGGGGAAGTCAATGTCAATATTTTACAATCGGTTCTCAATTATAATATCAATTTTTAGACGGAAGAGACTTTAATTTCACGTCTTCACAAAATCGATTCCTGTTAGATTCCATATAGAGCTCGATGTCAATATTTTACGATCGGTTCTCGATTATAACATCAATTTTTATTAGAAACGGAAGAGACTTCAATTTCACTTAACAAAATCGATTCCTGCTAGATTCCACGTACAGCTCGATGTCAATATTTTACAATCGGTTCTCGATTATAATATCAATTTTTATTAGAAACGGAAAAGACTTTCGTTTTACTTAACAACACCGATTCCTGTTAGATTCCACGAGTCCGACTTAACATCGTACAATCGGTTTATTCGAAACGTTCGCGTACACAATACAACGTATTACAAAATACGCGGTCCCTAATCTTCGTTTTTCCTCCTATGGCTCCGCGAAGAATTTCACAAGAGACCCGCGGCCGTTCCCGATATCCGGTGACTAGACGGCACGGAATTTCCATCGTTCTGCCGCATAGCTGAATGAATTATTTAGGGCAAGGGTAGAGTCGCGGGAACGCGGGCGCCTCCGCCAGGCGCGATGACTCGCGTCTATTTTGTAATGCGTGCCGTTCTGACACCGTAAAAATTGGAGTGTAAGGAGGAAATATGACTATGCGGAACCACTCCCAGGGGATTGAACCGTCGGAACGCCACCACGATATCTGTTCGTGGATCACGCGCCACTTGTTTATTTTCTCGTCCCACCTACGAACAGGTTGTTGTCGGTATCCACGCGATCGAATCACGTTTCCAATTTTAACAAATCGATCCGTGGGTTGGTTCAATGAAATCGCTCGTGCCAGTTTTATCAACGCGAGAATCGTTTTTCCCGACTATTCAATAAAACCGTCAACCACGTCACTGCACGGTAGTTCTAAAAAAAGCACGACCACCGTTTATTATCGGGTATAAAGGGAATGGAGAATAAACGTCGATATGAACGTCAATATAATTCGATGACGATGAATATATTTTCCCTCGTTGTTGAATATACCTAGTAGGCTGCCGAGTCGGAGAGAAACGGAGAAATAGAGAGACACGTGCCGGAGACAAAAGACGGAGTCGTATAGAAAGAAGAAACGAAAGGAGAAACCGGTCGGAAAGGAAACTATAATTGCGACGAACGACGTGAGACCGTTTCTTTCCTGCGGCCATTATCAAACGATAAGAGAAATGAAGACGGTCTACAATTCTACGAATCCAGATACGTGCGTACGATCGCGTGTAAATATCGCCACGTTTTACGCTTCGTTTAACACTAGATTGCCTAAGGAAGTCATTTTGACTGCTTTTCGGCACATATACAAATAATAATGCATAAATTATTTTTTTTTCCCAAGTGAAGTAAATTTTTTTTATTGTTAACATTTACT
>NW_017171897.1:7834-9321 GCF_001652005.2 Ceratina calcarata | reverse complement strand
TTTGGGCAATATAGGTATATACTAAGTTTCAGTCTTTCTAGTGTTAAAAAATAGTTTGAATCGAATCGTTTTCGAGAACAAGTCGGAGCGAAACGAGGCGCAGTTAATCGAGTTAAAATAACCCTGTTTACATTGGCACGGGATATAAGCGTGTTTGACGAACGAAAGCTGTCGATATTCAAATGTCTCTGAACGAATTCGAGTTTTCGCCGGATATTCGTAGAGGAAAGGAAGGGCCGGGAGAGAGAGATCGGGAGAGGCGATCGTTGGGCCGTATTGCGTAGTAAGCGCCTTGAATGGATTACGTCACGCGGCAGAGGCGAGCGTAAGAGAGAAAAACGTCGCGTCAGATATCGAACAACAGGACGTTCCACGGTTGATACACAGGGGCGTTCGTTATGTCGCATCGATCGGTGCGCGCGGGGTGCGCGCGTGCGTTTTGCATGGAGGACTTCGGCCCCGACCTCGACCGTTTTGTTGTCCGGTCACCGACAGGGGCCCCCAGACTCCAGGCTACCGTCGTCACCACGAGACGAAACGACTACCCGCAACACGCATCGCTCTATGAAACCCTATACGCGCGCTCGCGTGTGTATGCGCGCAGCACCGTTCTTCCGTCCGCTTAGCGCGTACCCGTGCGACGGCAGGACGCCGTGTATACCTCGAGAGTTTACCTCAGGAATGGATCAATCGTTGAAATAGGACAGCGAGGAATTTGAAACGCGGATAGCATCGTTCCCTATTTAGCGAACGCGTCTCGTTTATCAAGGAATTCCCGCGTCGCTCCCCACGTGTTTTAGCGGTCGAACGACACGGACGCGAGGTTCTTTATTTCCCGTCTCGTTCCCCCCTCGCTCGTCCGTTCTGATCTCACCGCTTCCTGTCTCTGTCCGACGATGTTTTCCTGTCTCCGTTCGCACCGATACGTCGTCGACCGAACTAAAGTCCTCTCGTCTCTCGTTTCTCGTCTCGTCTGTCGTATAAACTATAAACTTCTCCTGGTCTTTTGCCTCGGTTAGTTGGTTGGCTCTCGATTCCGTTTCGAACACGAGTTTGCCGAATCACCATGAAAACTGGCACCGCGTTCCACGTGGGTAAACGTGTCCCTTGAAAACACCGCCGACCCTCACACCAACGCGGACGCAACGCACTGCATTCCATTCGTAGTCGTAAAACGCATGACGCATTTACCTCACGGCAGTGCTTGCAGGCACCGCGAATCGCACCCCTCGCTCGTTTATCGTACAGCGTTAGCGCGCAACGACGTACTCGCGATGATTGGTAAACCACTGGTTAATAAAGGCAGCTCTCGGGAAAACGTAATGACGAAACGCACACCCGCATTCTGACGAACGGGTCAGCTGGTACTGATCCGATCGTGATCGAGCGCAGACTTAGCCACGGGTCATGACGCATCGTGGAGGACACGATCCAACAGCTTCCTCGCGTTTCGTTCGAAATCGCAGCTCGTGCGCCCTCCCGCGTAA
>NW_017171897.1:5595-6973 GCF_001652005.2 Ceratina calcarata | reverse complement strand
GTTAAAGGGTTAATTACTATTATTTATGTAGCAAAAAGGGTTCTACCTGTTAATAAAGTTAAAGTTAAAGTTAATAATTGGATAAAACTGCAGACTGCAAATTTCCATGCGAAATAAGACATTTATTCGCGTCCAATTTTCTCGTAATTGGATAAAATACGCAGTCTAATTATTATTAGGGACGAAGCCATGTGCCTCGCGAACAGATTCGAAGTTCGATATTAAATATAGGAATGATCAGAATAGGCAGTTTTTATAAAAGCATTTTTAATTACGTCTACATAGACGGTTGTCATCGAGAACTGAACATAAGTGAGAACATAAATATGTGAGAAGTTTCTGTAAAAGAGATAGATTAATACAGTTCAGTCTAGTTGATCTTCCTCTTCACAGTTGACTTAGGTATCGTCGTCCAACACAGTTTCTTCAATCCATACATCACTGATATCAACGTTATCACATAGAACGCTACCACGTCGATGGAATAGTAGCGAACGACGTTCATGTGTCTAAACGAAAAAGAATTGTTTTCAACGATCGATCGAACTTACGATGTGAGGAAACTACATTCGGATAAACACCTGGCGGAATTCTTCAAATGTTCGGCCCCTTTGTACTTGGCGACGTGTTCCACCCACCACGTAGCCAATTTCCTCGGACTGATCGGCAGATCTCGTAACAGCTTGCTCCTTTTCTTTGCTGCCATTCGATACGAATTGTTATGGGCCGCAGCTACTTTAAGAATCCCTTCTCGAAGGTTTCCGATCGACATTTCAGCCAAATCCATTACCAAGGCGTAGCCCAATTTCTCTACAAGACAAAATGCTTCAGACACTGCTCTGGTAAAAATTGTATTTGAGAACTTGAGGAATTATCAATTGAAAAAATTTTGATGCTACTCGACATCTCTGAATTTTTTTATAATTTTTCCTATATTATAACTACAAGTATTAACCTAATGTCTATATAATTAACCCTTTGACTACTGTTGGCGCCTATTGGCGTCCGAAACACATTGGCTTTCCGGTACTGTAGGCGCCAATTGGCGTCCGAAACATATTGGCTTCCCGGTACTGTAGGCGCCAATTGGCGTCCAAATCAAATTTCGCTTGTTCCGCCTATTTTAAAATTTTATAATTGGTCTTATGGTAATGTAGAGTAATGTAGAAAGTTATTTAAAAAAAGCTTAAAATTAATGTTCACTTCAAGTAATATTCGTTTAATGTAATAAATTTCAGTATTTTGAATATTTTAATATACTTCCTCAGAAATGCATGTCTAACGAAAAATTTCGCCGTACCCAGTGGACGTCTCGAATGAATTCGTACCGTACCGTACGGCCAGTGCGTGCCAAAGTCTGCCGTAGTCAAAGGGTTAA
>NW_017171897.1:1385-4588 GCF_001652005.2 Ceratina calcarata | reverse complement strand
AAATAAATAATTTCTCGATCGACTCACCGCGTTGTAAGAACGTTTCCAAATCGGGATTAAGCTGAGTGGCCGGGTTGCAATGCAGACACGCGACGTTGACGACGTTTGCCAAATAGGGCACAGAGTCAGCCACGGTGTAATGACTATTCTGCAGCGTGAGCGGAATCTCCGTAGTCAAGTCTCGTACATCTGGCAATTGACTCCCTATAAAATACACGATTCGTCCAAACGAAGGAATCAATGAAACCCATCGAAGATACGCACCTAGATATTGTCTCAAAACCGGTTGCAAGTATCCACTGATCATGATCCAGTGCATGAGTCTCAGCGTGAGGAGGCAGGCAACGTTCAAGAGACTTTGAAAGAAATTCATATCCTGCGTGAAGGGTTTGCCGAAATACGGCGTGACGGACCATGGCGATGGGTTCCCTTGTCGGCTGATCGAACCGCTGTACAAGGCTACCTGTGTTCATTCATCAAACCGGTTTCTCAGTACTCTTCGATCGAGATTGTTATCGAAACTTGATTAGAAGATAAATTAACGCATTCGCGACGGCGTTTGAATTAATTAATTACCTTGGCTTTTTGTATTCTTTTTGCACAATTTTTCACGGGTGTTCAAAAAGGTTACACAATGTTACAGTAACGATAGTGGCTTCTGTACCGACGATGAGTTTATTTTTCTTATGAGTTTATTTTCTTATGAGATGAGTTTATTTTTTTTATTTATTTTTCTGATGAGTTTATTTTTGTTCGCCTGAAGCTAATCCACGTGAAACAGATATTTCGCTCTTTGATACATGCGCCTAATACATATGCATGTACCACTCCGGTAGTTTGGTTTCGAGTATGTAAATGTTTTGCAAATATTTTTCTATTGATTAACTCGGGACGAGATATTACCGTGTTTAACATGATGGTGGGCACGTGCTCGCCGTGAAGAATTCCTAGAAGACACTCGGGGAAAGCTCCGTCGACGACGACGATGTCCCATCGCGCGTGAGGGTCGCCTTCGGGCTTCCTCAAAGAAGACACGGACGTCTCGTCGCGAAGAAGAGCCTCGCAAGATTCCCAGCCGTATCGCATCGCGTCCCATGGAGAAATAGGTAGTTCGTTACGAAATCTGGCGCCGACCAAATCCCATTCGGCCGTGTAATTTCCGACGTAAGCCTGGGCGTGAAATGTTTGAACGTCGTTGAACTTTTGCGATAAATATTCGAAAACTGTTAAGTAAATTAGTGGAAGTTGACGAGAAATTAGCACCTCGAGAATGGGTGGGACGATCTCTCGTAGTCCGTTGTTCGCGGCGGGTCCTGGAAACGCGCTCAAGAGGGTCACGTTGTGCCCTCGCGCCTTTAAACTGTTGCCCAACGCGACGAACGGTACCGTGTGAGATTTCGTGCCGCCCATCGTGGCCAGCAGGACGTTGAATCCCGTCGCCAGACGCCAGGATACAGCCAAGAGGATGACCACGCGACTCACAGAGTTCATCTTCGATTTTATAAATATTCAAAATGATTTTCTTCCCCTCTTCGATTGCCCCGATGATTTGGCGAATCTATCTGACGATAGATTTTATACTCGAATCACTCAGATCGATGTCGGAGTCCTTTGATACATAAATCATCATGGAAATAACACTATTTTCATTTCTTGGTAATTCCTCTTGCACAATCCTCGGTACGATCACTGATATAATTATTTATCGATTTCTTCGAGTCTTCGGTACAGAACGATGCGAACGTCTGGTCCCCGTAAGTGGAACCCTGGCTATATAAACTGGCCAGTCAAAATGCTCGCAAGACGGGAGGATCTATTATCATTGTAATGACCGGTCGACGGATCGCGTGAATTTCGTAGCAGTCTCGGGCGAGTAACAGGTGGAATCTTAAGTTGGCCACTCTTTTATCTTCTCGCGAAATAACCGGGCATAATCAAGTCAGTTGGTTCCTTTATTCCCAAGATTTCGTGAGTTCTGAAATCAAGGTAACTAATTTTTCTGGCACGAACGTTCAACAGGCACACGAGACTTTCACTAATAACGCGAGTTTCAAGTGCAAACAGACAATGGTACGATCTCTCGAGAATGTCGATTCGATCTTCTCTAATTGAACATTGCGGATTTTATCTAATGAATGTGTAGAAAATATAAAGAATCACATAATGTTTAAAATTTATTGAAACGTCGAAGGAACATCGTATATAATTTCAATTGAAACCATGAAAGTTTAATTGCGAGTTTGATAGGATTTACTCCAAGTAAGAAATGGAATTGGATATTGCGTCGGGACGGCGCGGGATATCTCTTTGAAATTGGAAAGAAGATGAAGTTTAAATGGAATACTAATTGCCCGGGATTGTAGAGACTGGAACACGTGAGATCGTACGGATTACCATGAGGAGAACGAATTACGATTTACCTTGCGAGATCAAAGTTTATCTCCCCAGTATTGAAATTGCCGATTCAATCTTTATTCTTAGAATCCGTATCATTTGCAATTCTCTATGAGACGAACACGGACTACCATGACGAACACCACTAGCAAACTCACACGTTTCAGTGTTTCCTATTCTGGCATCGTTGGAGCGACGAAAAGAGTTTCTTCAAAAATCATCTTTGAACACGGTGGTAGGCGATCCGGAACACTTTTCCTTACCTCGGCGCTCGCCCTCGACTTTCTTCCTTCAGTCTACGCTTGGCCAACGTTCGTAAACGTTCTCCCAACCGATTTAATCACCAGGAAATAATTATTATTAATGAAATAACGTTCGTACACGCTCGATTCATCAGCGATAATCGACACTTTTTAATGAATATTCACTTTGTTGGATCTTGATTGTATTCGGTTCGCGCGTGATTCGAATCAGATCGAATGTTTCGAGTTGTACTTGGAGCGAGAAAGAATCGACTCATCGATTTTCGCGGACCTTGATGCTCGACTACGAGGTACGAAGCTCGGATATCACCGAGCGTGAAAGTTTGACTGGCCAGCGGTAGCTTTAATGATCAGCTGTGCTCGAGAGAGAGAGTTTTGCCTCCCACCAGCACCAAGCACTTGCTCTTTGATGGTCCCCGTTCACAAAGATGTTCCGTAACAATAATAAGAAATGCAAACCGATACACCAAACTCAATATACAACGTTCACTCCTGTTTACGAAGCGTGAGATACTCCTAACTTCTTACAACCGGACGAATGTAGCC
>NW_017171897.1:0-727 GCF_001652005.2 Ceratina calcarata | reverse complement strand
ATTATCGAATACATAATTTTGCCAGGTGTACTCTTTATCAGCAATAAATTACGCTGTAAATATAATGGGGAAAAAGGGATCGTTGCGTACAAAGTTCACAGTTCAAGTAGACAGTTCAGTAATACAACCGGATAATAAACACCGGTGATAAATAACACAGCATGTTTTGCATGTACCTTATTTAACGTATCGCATAGCTATGTACGTGTCGTACATACGTATAGAATTTACGTATATGGACCGAATTTGCCGAGCCGGGTGACGGTGGTAGTGGCACACCCAAACTTCGATTCGCGTCTCGTAGCCTCAATGTACTCGAGTTTCTCTTTCACCTTTTTCTCCAAGACCGGGTCGAACTATTTTTACCAGTCGTGGAAATATTCGACCGCGAGAATAATTGGAATGACAGAAGAGCCATTAATAATTAAATATTGCCACGTGACACTTAAATATTAGTTTTGGACAAGACCTCAGATAAAATTGCTATTTTTGTATCGTAATGGTATTCATTTATTCTAATATATGCGCTCATTTCCTGTGACGTAAGTATTAACGAATAAAAATAGAAAAATTCGTAATATGTAGTCAACCTTAAACTTATAGCTGCAGACTTTGGAGCTGACATTTAATTTCGTTATCAACAGGCATTTCTATGCAAACCGAGGTATTTATCATGATCAGTTAAGAAAATGCATTTGTTTCATCACCGCAGTTTGCACTGTGGATA
>NW_017171896.1:0-207 GCF_001652005.2 Ceratina calcarata | reverse complement strand
GTGAACGTCCAAGGCTTTGTGATTTCCCCGTTTTCCTCCCCTTCTTTCTCTGTTTTATGACATTTTTGTCGAGTAGGTGGGGAAGTTTGTTAATACTAAGTAGTGGGCTGGAATTTGTCAACGGAGCTGTTGTTCATGTCCAGTTAGCAACAGTTATGTCAAAATTTACGATTTTATAAGGGTTTACGGTTATTGTCGGGGTTAAGC
>NW_017171895.1:0-207 GCF_001652005.2 Ceratina calcarata | reverse complement strand
ATGAAATCACTTGATTCCGTAGATAACTCTCGATTTGCGCTGTTTTTAAAGAATTATAAAGTTCATGACATGAATGAACCATTTCAAAAGAAACAGCTACGAAATTTTGATGCTTCATCGATACCTCCTTGTGCAGCTGAATTAAGACCACAATTTTTAAGATCGATATATATCGCTAGATTATGGAGCCACGCTCATAAGAAAATT
>NW_017171894.1:0-207 GCF_001652005.2 Ceratina calcarata | reverse complement strand
GTTCTGGCCACGTACTGGTCGAAAACTGTGCGCAAAAATTGTTAGTTGCTGTCCATTGAAATTTGGTTACTTACTAGTTAGCATATGAACATATATTTTTCGTACATGGATCATGATGTAATACACATCTCTTTTTCATTTTTTAAACAGGCAATGGTAATAGAAAATTCGATTCGCCATCAGATCAACAATGTACAATAAATTCTG
>NW_017171893.1:0-207 GCF_001652005.2 Ceratina calcarata | reverse complement strand
TAGCAATTTCCTTCATACTCTGAGTATTGCAATTTGCACTTAGTTAACTTTTATAACGTGATTTTCATGAACAATTCTGTTCATTGCTAATTTTATCAGTTGGTAGATTTTTATGCAAAATACATAATTCATAGTAGTCAGTTAAAATTATGAATATATATAATATAAAATTTCGCTTATCATTTAAACATTGCAACATAAATTGTC
>NW_017171892.1:0-207 GCF_001652005.2 Ceratina calcarata | reverse complement strand
ATGTTATATAAAGTATACGTATACATATTATATATTAATATAACAATCAATTATATTATATATGTACATAACATGAAATTAGCGAATAAGTAGACGTATTAGGAAAATTGAATATTCTTATTAATTAATTTATTTATTTATTTATTAACGAGTTCAACAACCCTTTACATATACATAGTATATAAATCGAGCAGTTAAGGCAAATAT
>NW_017171891.1:0-207 GCF_001652005.2 Ceratina calcarata | reverse complement strand
GGTGACGCGTTAATTGCGGACCAACTGGTAGTCAGCTGTCTTATGAGAAAAATCGTAGACAGAAAATTGTAGAAGAATCTGGACTCCATGTTGGACAGGAGCGATTCAGATTTGAGCTCATTCTAAATATCTAAATGCCTGAAATTATAGTCGCTTAAGTACTATAATGATTTGAGGACAAGGCAATAATTATAAGTTGAACAAATA
>NW_017171890.1:0-207 GCF_001652005.2 Ceratina calcarata | reverse complement strand
TTATAAATATTTTTGTGTACATAGAACGAGAAACAAAAGTTTCAATATAAAATCGCCCGGAGGGCCGCGTATTGGTCAGGTCTAGATCCCCACATTGAGGAACCGCATATCTCTATCCCTTGGACTCGCCGTAATTCCTTTCTCTCTCTCTATCTCCTGCCTATAGTATTTACAATATTCAATATACCATTGTAGAGCGCGGCGGTG
>NW_017171889.1:0-207 GCF_001652005.2 Ceratina calcarata | reverse complement strand
ATTTCCAGATTTTGGGAACTACAAGAAATTCCCGAAACAAAATTTTTATCGCAGGAAGAAGAAGAAGTAGAGCAGCATTTCTTAGATAATTTCAGACGTGATCGCAATGGTAGATGCGTAGTTAAAATCCCGTTCAATAGCAAAATTCGTAAGCTTGAAAACAATTATCAACTAGCATTAAAGCAATTTCATAGTATTGAGCGCAAA
>NW_017171888.1:0-207 GCF_001652005.2 Ceratina calcarata | reverse complement strand
GCGCGCCGCACTGTCGGTAAGGCAGAGCACGGCAAACTGGCAGGAGCCGCCACAAAATGCTTAAAACGATCTTAAGAATAAGTAACGATTCTGAATACCGGCCGTAGTCCTGTAATCATAGTTTAATGTTTCTCCTTTAGAAAAATATTAGCGGGACCGGAAAGTAACGTCCTTTTTTTTACATTAAATTCAAACAGACAAATTTTT
>NW_017171887.1:0-207 GCF_001652005.2 Ceratina calcarata | reverse complement strand
GAGTAATGATTATAACTTCTGAAACTTTTAACAGGTCATACATCCAGAGGAGTGAAGTAAAAGTCCTGGAATCTTTAACACTTGAAATAGAAAAATAAGGCATTCATTATATTTAATTTATCTCTTACTGTTATAATAATAATAATGGAGAGACTTAGAAGACTAAGAAGAAAACTGAGTTTATTTATTTTCATACTAAAAATCAGG
>NW_017171886.1:0-1225 GCF_001652005.2 Ceratina calcarata | reverse complement strand
TCGCCCAGGATAGATTGCTTATAAGCCCGTAGCTATACATTTTTTCAGTACGAGAACCGGTGCCGAACAAAAACGGTAATGTTATTTAGACTTTCCATTGAGGGTGGGGATAAGAACTTGACTAAACGACTGATACTTATGAATTGGTCCGTTAAAAAAAGAGATTTACATCTGTGGTTTGATTTCTACATTTAAACAGGTATACTGGTTGGGACTAGCTTGTTTCGCCAACCGCGTGTGTATTATAATTTTACAGGTTTCATTAAATTTGTATATTTTTTTAATAAATAAATTATATTAATTAATTTCATAATTTTTAATAATATGTATATATTCTCGATAGTAGATGGTATGATGATTCTTAAAACCCGAGTCCTTATAAAATCTTACTCACCCGTAAAAGCGTAGCTGTTGTTACCTTCAGACGTGTATGTATATTCTATTTCTACTCCACGTTCATACGATGTAGATGTGTTGGCTGGGCTGTTTTCCAGCGATGAAGAAATGCCACGCATGAGATGAGAGCAACGACACGCTGCGCTGGCTGTGTTTGAGTCACACACGTCCTGTCAGGATCGAAGTAAGTATAGGTAGTATGTAGGTAGATCGGCTCGTTGCTGACTGACCAGCTGACCCAACGACGAGTGAGAGTCGTTCCTGCCTGCGTCGCTTCGAATTTTATCTATCCGAACGATTCCCATGTAAATCCGGTAAAACGATATGATCGCCGCTGGTGGTACACATGGAATGCGTACATATACATATACATATACATATGTACATGTATACGTGAGCTGTGGACAGTGTGGACAGCCTCTTTCGTCAGAATCATTCTTATACATTACGATACGGTCGACGAAATCCATGAACGAAATCATCGCGATTTTTCCCATGTTTGTAACGAATGCGTCCTCATTTACGTTCGTCTCGTTGAGCAACCTGTAGCTAATGATTGCGCAACGCATACGCATACGTACGGTACGGGTACGCCTGGAGAAGTAAGCGCAACACGAATCAAGCGTGCTTGACTGACGTGACACGCGCTCCCCGCATATACCGATATACCGTCACGTTTTCCGTTACATTCCGATTACCAATTCGGACTCCCTTTGTTATGATTGACGACACATGATAGATAAAATTTTCATTTCTATTTCATCTCATATCAATACAGAGTTAAGGTCTTACAACTATAGTCCGACATTCATACTCTCTTCATCGTATC
>NW_017171885.1:0-207 GCF_001652005.2 Ceratina calcarata | reverse complement strand
GAAACCCATTGAGATATAAAGCTCGTTTGGTTGCTCGTGGATTCAGTCAGGAATATTTGGTTGATTATAATGCGACTTTTGCTCCAGTTGCACGCATTACTAGTTTTAGGTTTATTCTTGCGTGTGCAAACCAATTTAATTTATTAATTCATCATGGATGTGAAGACAGCTTTTTTGAATGGTAGTTTGAAAGAGGAAATATATATG
>NW_017171884.1:0-207 GCF_001652005.2 Ceratina calcarata | reverse complement strand
TCAAGCAATCAAACTTACAACTACCTGGGATAGAAGGAAGAGGTTATAAAAAAGGGAGATTACGATTAAAACACTGTAATCTATTACAAAAGCCGTAACTATTATCGCCTTTTTCGGCTTTATATGACCTTCAATGTCTTTGTGTTATAGGACGTTGAATTCGTTTTAAAATTCTCTATCATGATACGGAAGCAAAAATATACCGAT
>NW_017171883.1:0-207 GCF_001652005.2 Ceratina calcarata | reverse complement strand
GACAATATTTTGACTAACACGGTCGAACGCTACTGAACTTTTTAACAAAAAACGTTACCAGTGATCGAGACATTCGCTAGTGTCCAGTCTCCCGGAAAATCCGAATTTCCCCAAAAATAGTTGTTCTCCGCCGAGGATGGAGATTGCAAGTTTTTCAATTAATGTATCGGCCAATAATTTTACGCTTGGCCGTGAGAGAGAAAAAGA
>NW_017171882.1:0-207 GCF_001652005.2 Ceratina calcarata | reverse complement strand
GAAACCAAGGCCTGACGTACGACGTCCCAAGTGAATCTTTCTGAATAAACGGCTTGAAAAACGGTTAAAATCAGTGTCCGGTTCTTTTGCGTGCTCGTACCTCGATTCCGGACCCGTTAGGGGCCACCTATCCCCAAACAGATTGGCTGCGACAATAGAAGTCGCTGGACGTGATCCATTGGGGATAATGAAGACCAGTACGACGTG
>NW_017171881.1:0-207 GCF_001652005.2 Ceratina calcarata | reverse complement strand
AAGGTCAAAATGAATTATTTGCGTTTTATCTTCTGACAGGAAAAGGCCTCTGATTAACAATTCATTTCCTATTCTCTTGATTGCTTTTTCCAGTGAGTTCTTTGCTAGGTCCTTGTTTTTTTTCCCACGTCACAATTGCGATGTCGTCGGCGTACATCAAAATGTCAATATTGGGGTCGATTCTTCGGATTTTTCTACCAACGTCCG
>NW_017171880.1:0-207 GCF_001652005.2 Ceratina calcarata | reverse complement strand
AGTTTGGAGAACAGAAGAAATATATTTATTTCACATATAACGTTGGCCGATTGCGATAATATTCATCGTCGTCCTATCAAACATCAAATCAGGCTTCGCGACATACTTCCGCTCGGAACTTATAAAAATAGATTAGTGAAACATGCATGTGAAAATTCGTACAAAAGAAGGAATTTTTGGTATCCAGCCCATTTTAAGCCAAAATGT
>NW_017171879.1:0-207 GCF_001652005.2 Ceratina calcarata | reverse complement strand
GTATATATTTAACTATCGATCTTCGATCATTGATCATCGACGACGACGACGACGACGACGACGACGACGACGAATTGTACAGGGATTTATGAAAATTGTTTGGTTGAAAAATTATTATACTTACACGATCGTTACATGCTATCTACACTCTGTGTGTGTGTGTGTGTGTGTCTGTGTGTGTGTGTGAGCGCGAAATGTTACGCGTTA
>NW_017171878.1:0-207 GCF_001652005.2 Ceratina calcarata | reverse complement strand
TGTGTGCTACCTATGTGTAAAAAGTTTTGAGACGATTATGGAGTCTTTTTGTACGGGTTTTATTTGTATCCCTAATTACGATACCTGCAACGACGCTGCTTGTTGGCAACTTTTTTCGATATTGTGCGCTTCATGCAAAAGAATAACATTGGTCTGTAAATGTATGTTTTGTCCCTTTCGCGACTTTGAATTTAATAAGTAATTGTA
>NW_017171877.1:0-207 GCF_001652005.2 Ceratina calcarata | reverse complement strand
TACTACACAAAGTATTTATATGTATAGTACATACATACACATTTGCTTCTCCAGGATGCAATTTATTTAACAGTTTTGGGAACAGGACTTTAATATATAATAGGGGATCTAAAAAGAACGTAACATCACTGAAATAATTCAATTGAAAGAATTGTGTGATTCAGCTGATAATAAGTTTGAGATTCGGAGGCTCAGTTTCATTAACTT
>NW_017171876.1:0-207 GCF_001652005.2 Ceratina calcarata | reverse complement strand
GACTGCTATTGACATCAATATCATCTGTTTCGAAACTAATTTATTGTGTTTGTCCCCGACACGAGTCCCGAGCAAATTCTTTCTTCCTAAGAAACGTAGGAAGTGAGTGTGGATCAGTCAAAATTGAACAGAGAAGTAGGTACAGGTGTCCAGAGGAAATTATATCGAGACGAATTTGCGAAAGGCTCGGGAACGATAAATCCCGTC
>NW_017171875.1:0-1228 GCF_001652005.2 Ceratina calcarata | reverse complement strand
ATGGTATACATTATCATCAAATAAACATAATATAATACATATAATAAATATATAGTATATATAGAATAATAATATAATGTACAGAATAAATGCAATAAAGTGATGAAAAGAAAAGGAGACGTCATTCGTCGTCACTTCTTATTACACAACTTCTTATTAGAGAAAAATCACTTCCATCGCCCGAAGTATCTCCTGTGCTTTCTATCAATTGTGATGACACCTGTTTTATTTGTTCTTTTAATAAATCCTTATAACGTGCGATACAAGTTTTCAAGTATAGTTGAAAATTTGTATCTCGTTCAACATTCGGATCGTAATCATTCTTCAATGAAACTTGCAGAGGATACAATGTCTTCATGATTATTATTATCATTTTGATGAGAATCTAATGCTTCTCTAATTAACTCTTCCTTGTCAAGCATCAGTTATGATTCCTTCAGTATTGGCAAACCCTACATGGTGAAACTCTTCTCCGTCGACTGTATTTACTAAACGAACGATGTTCGAATATTCGATGGTAGTAAAATATTGTTAGTTTTAACACGATCTGGCCAGATTGCTTTCCAGCATGCATTCAGAGTTGAGGATTTTAACGTAGATATCGCCAAATCAATACATTTCACACAATCCATTATAAAAAATTGTTTCCAAATTCTTGTAACTCTGTACTCATCTAATAAATATGTGAACATTTTTGCTAGATACGAGATGGGAAATAGAAATCGATAAACAATTATTTATCTCAAGTAATAATTTTTATTGGTGCTCTCTGTATGCTGCTATAATTTGAAAATCGTGCATCTCTTTTAAAAAAGACGAAAGAGAAGTCGAGATCGGATTAGAAACCTGGCTCTCCGAAGCGGAAAACGGGTTTGGATGGAGGTGGAAAACAAAAGCTCGTTATAACTCGGATTTCGGAGGCGAAAATAACGTGATACCCTCCCGATATTTTTACCCGGAACTCAATCCACGCGAGAGGTTATGCAAAATCCCAGGCATCTGTCGATGAAATCCTCGCGGCTCGGCGGCGCGACGCACCGTCAGCCGTGAAATTTTCAATTTAGTTCGAGCCAGCCGGACCCGAACGGCTATCTCTATTTCCCTTCGACTATCCCACGTTTCCTTTCAAGATCCCGACGAGATTTTGGCTAAGCCATCGCCATTTATTCAAGTCATACCACTGTGAAAAATATTTTCCTAAGAATTGATGTTATATGATTATTTATTA
>NW_017171874.1:0-207 GCF_001652005.2 Ceratina calcarata | reverse complement strand
ATCTTCCGTTGCTGACGTTCGCGCTGATTATCAGTGGCGAAACAAGGGCACGTCCAGCTTATACGTGTCCGAGTCTCGGACGTTCCCCTGACCCTTATAGCTCTTATACGTAGCTGGTCGCCGGTTGTATAATCCCGGTAGGGTTCTTCAGGACATAGTCCGGGGTATTTCTGAATCGGGCCTGATCATAGTTTGGCGGTCAGATAG
>NW_017171873.1:0-207 GCF_001652005.2 Ceratina calcarata | reverse complement strand
AAATGGTATACACTAATTCTTGTCGAAACAGTTTAACAATCGTGTTAGTCTTTTTGACACGCGAACTCTTGGGTAATGTTTCAATCTATTAACGCGCGAGGCAAAATGCATTCTCCCCCGCAACTTCCAGCTCCATAAAAAAAGAGGGCTCTCTAAATTCGCCGGCCCCATTAGCTGACCACAAAAAATTCACCGAAATTCTAATTA
>NW_017171872.1:0-207 GCF_001652005.2 Ceratina calcarata | reverse complement strand
GAGCGGTCTCCGAGCCGGGATCGTGAAGACCGGAGACGACGCCGCCGTCGCTGAGGATACATAATATCTGAAGGAGGCTCCGACCGCCGGACGAGACGAATTAAGAGCGAGGCTACGGCGAAATCGTCCGGAGGAGACCAAGGAGACCTTGAAAAATAAACCAGGTTTTTTTGAAAAGATTATTGTTCCACTTTATTACAAGTAACA
>NW_017171871.1:0-207 GCF_001652005.2 Ceratina calcarata | reverse complement strand
TCTCTTCTGAATAGTTTTACATATTTATTTTGAGCTTCCATAGATTCTTCGGAAAAACTGCCTATTGGGAGAAGCATACTTCTTACTATTTTCGCTCCATGGATAAGGATCTTGTGGACGTATGGTGGTATATAATACCAATTATACTTGTAGACATATAATTTGGAAGTTTCTTCACAATATTTATTGTAGCAAACATGATTTATT
>NW_017171870.1:0-207 GCF_001652005.2 Ceratina calcarata | reverse complement strand
GCGATGTCGCCGAAGGTAGCCAATACTGGCTCGTGATTGATGTCGTTTGTCGGGGAGGGAACGTGCACGCGAACCGCTCGAGTCACTTAATCCTCTCGGTGTGGAGGATGCTATCTCTCAGAAAACGAGACAATAGAGGAGAATCGATCGGCGCGCGCGTAAGTGGGACATATGGCAGGCAAATAGGAGCGGAGGCAAAAACAAATA
>NW_017171869.1:0-207 GCF_001652005.2 Ceratina calcarata | reverse complement strand
GTGGAACTAAAAAATAAATACACAACATTTATCTATATGTCTAGTTCTTAAAAAAATTTCGGGGATAGACTGTTAAAATAAAGAATTGTCCCCGGAAATATAGAACGGATGGTCACTATAATTATACTTATATTAAATAACAAATAATAAAACTTTTTGGATTTATTTATGATTATTCTTTTCTCTTTACAGTCTATGTAAATAGCA
>NW_017171868.1:0-207 GCF_001652005.2 Ceratina calcarata | reverse complement strand
GCAATATCTCTTTTCTAACCTCTAAGACGTGCGTCAATTATTTAATAAAATATCGTACGCAAAAAGTCTGTTTTGTTTTGTTGTTTTTTTTAATTCTGCTGGTTTTACAGAAGGGGGCGACTGGAGCACGCAGGGTCTCGGTTTGCGTGGTCGTACGTACGTGTTCGTAGGTCGACGTGGAGTTTGTGTTGGTGGCGGCGACGAGCG
>NW_017171867.1:0-207 GCF_001652005.2 Ceratina calcarata | reverse complement strand
CACGTGTTTTAGAGCAGAATTCATGAGTTGTTCATACATATGTAGTACACAAGTCCACTTATATGTATCTCAGCCGAAGGTACCTAGAAAGTGACTTAAGTATATCCTCAAATATACCTCACAATTCCACTCTCCAGGTTGATATTCGTATAGTGTCCGTTCAAATACATCTTCTTCACGTGTTTTGAAGCAGAATTCATGAGTTGT
>NW_017171866.1:0-207 GCF_001652005.2 Ceratina calcarata | reverse complement strand
GATCGATCGTATGATCGATATTTGTATCACTTGGTCTCCCTCGTACCTTAGATAGGAGCAAGGAGTGGGAATGGCTAATTACCACCTCCGTTGCCCGGACCCGAAGGTAATTTCGGGAAATTTCGGACCTGTCGAAGGATCTCGCCGTATCACGAGATCAGTTCCGAGTCAGTAGATAGTGTACGAGGATCAACGTAGTAGAGATGG
>NW_017171865.1:0-1228 GCF_001652005.2 Ceratina calcarata | reverse complement strand
AAAGGGGGGGGGGGGAAATGCGAAGATCAGGACAAGCGTCCGTGTCTTGGCAGACAGTCATTCGAAACGAAACGGTCGTTCGACATCATTCGGTCAAAGTCAGTCAGTCACGCACTAGCATTTGCGTCGAGCTTGCGCATCAAAAGAACATAAGACTAACATTCGGGTCTTAAAAGTTTCTCGAGAACGGGACGCACACCACTCATACACGTATTCAAATTGTAAGCCGTAAATCATAATCGTAATCCGAAAGTCGTGAGTCGTTAATCGTAATCGTTGATTGTGGTCCTAATTCGCTGTTCGCTGATCCGTGTCTCGTCGCCAACTGTTCTTTTCGGTTGACTCGCGATCGGTCCTTGCACGAAAACGTCCTAACGTCCCTTTTTTAAAATCGGCTAATCGCGTCGCGTTCCTTTTCTTGCACGCACTCATTCGAATTAACGCTCCGCGAATTGCTGTTGTTCGCGTGGCCGTTTACGATTTTTTTTTGGCGACGACAGCAGTTCCGCTAGTCTTGAAACCTTCAAGCCGTTATTTCGTTCCCACAGTATTAACTCGCTTAATATACTACTGCGACGACAAGTTCTTGACTTTTCCGGTTGCCATTTAAAACGTTAAATCGCGTTCATTTACCGACTACTTCGTCCTCCTATGAGAGTTCAATCGTGATAAATGATTATTGCTGATGACAAATTTCTGTCGAGTCCGGAATAGTTTCTAAGCCATACATGGATGCATGGTGTGCGTTACAACAGGTTCATAAATCAAAATCAAGGGTTGGAATCATGCGGCTAAAAAAACAATGTTATCATTGAAAAATGAAATAAGATGAAACCATGCTTGAATACCTTTGAAGAGTTAAAGTTTCGTCGACCAATCGTCGTGATGCTGGCACTGAGGTTAACGATAAAGGTATTGCATATACACTATTATCGGGTCTTCCAGATGATTACAAAAACCTGAAGATGACACTGGTTAATCTTCCTGACGAAAAGTTCACGTCAAAGGAAGTAATTAGTACGCTTTTAGCCGAGTATAATAGGAAAGCATCGAGAGCTATGGAGAAATAAAACCAAAATACAAAAGAAGCATTATACGTGAACAGAAGGAACGAAGTACAACCTAACACGGACAACAGAAAGAAATTGTGTTACAATCATTGCGCGTGCGTGGGAGCATTAGGAATGCGAGGATTCGGTGTAATGTACGCACAGGTAGTCAGTGAGTA
>NW_017171864.1:0-207 GCF_001652005.2 Ceratina calcarata | reverse complement strand
CTTGGATTTTATGCTATTTTACAATCCTAAGAAGTAATATGCGGAATGGCTCGTAGAAATAGATAACACCAGTTATACGGACATGTGTATAGTATAAGTTGGAATTTCCGATACCGCAAATTGTAATTAAAATTAAAAATTAATGTTAATTAATTTTGTTAATTTGTAAGCCGTATCCATGCGGCCTTTCATGGATAATAAATTACT
>NW_017171863.1:0-207 GCF_001652005.2 Ceratina calcarata | reverse complement strand
TTTGTATACAATGTAATATAATATTTAATTAATGCATTTTTGGTACAATATTATAATAAATAAATGCATTATAAATGATTAATTCATCTATTAATAACAACTGCGATATTTTACATATTAAAAAATGTAATTTGATAGGAATTATTAATGAACAATTTGATGGATTGTTAAATATAATTTTTGACACATGATTTATTACTATAAATA
>NW_017171862.1:0-207 GCF_001652005.2 Ceratina calcarata | reverse complement strand
GTGTCACTCGTTTTCCATCGTCGGTTTCAAGCGAAGCAGGCGTAACCAGCCAGTCTGCTTCAGACTTGTTCAACCAAGATGGTCCAGAGAACCAGAGCTTAGAATTTAAAAACTCTTCGGCCTCAACACCACGCGAATTTAAATCTGCGGGATTGTGTCGAGTGGGAACGTGCTTCCACTCGGCGCTAGGCAAGGTCGTCTGGATTT
>NW_017171861.1:0-207 GCF_001652005.2 Ceratina calcarata | reverse complement strand
CCTCACGAGCCTCATCGTGTGCGTCGGAACGCCGACGACAAACGAGATCGCGTACCCTGCAACAGTCGAGACGCGAATCACATTCTGAAAACCGTGCACGTGGGAGGAGTTCGCGGGACAGATCGCGCAGTCCGCGCGGTGATAACCGACTTGATCGCGTTGAGCGTATTTTAGAAACATTGAGTACGCATAGTACGAATTCGCGTG
>NW_017171860.1:0-207 GCF_001652005.2 Ceratina calcarata | reverse complement strand
GTCCATTATGAAAGCCTTAATATCGATGCAGAAATATGCTTAAGGATCTATAGGCTATGTACTTAAACAATGCTTGCATGTTGAATTTTCTCTTGTGGTAATCAGCACTAACCCAAAGAAAACTTTCTGGTATTTGGTATGCATGCGCGAAATTGGAAGAAACAACTGACTTGAAGAAATACAAGCCTAAAAAGTCTGGAATTTTTT
>NW_017171859.1:0-207 GCF_001652005.2 Ceratina calcarata | reverse complement strand
AGGTTACGTAATGTAAAATAAAAAACTCATATTCATAATAGGGAGCGGATGGACTTGACAAAAAGAATCATGCTCCAACATTAATTTTTTTCGTATATTGAGTTTGTATCGATCTTTTCGCTCTTTACAGAGTTTAAGATTATGAAAGAAGGAGAAAGGGGAATTCGTAAGAGAATGAGCGTTCGGGTTGACACAAATAATTACACA
>NW_017171858.1:0-207 GCF_001652005.2 Ceratina calcarata | reverse complement strand
GTATAAAATAACGAGCTACGGTTTGTTCATAAATGTGGATTTCTTTTTAGAAACTAGGAAACGATTTCAATAATTCATCAACCGTTTTTTAATAGCTGCACGCAATTCCTTTCGTAGTATATAAATCTTTTTTTAATTCGTTTTCCTAATCACGTAATAAATAAATGAGAATTATTATATCTTACGTGTTTTAATTAATACAACGTC
>NW_017171857.1:0-207 GCF_001652005.2 Ceratina calcarata | reverse complement strand
TTTCTAAAGTGCATAAACTTTTGGGATTGACTGTATAGCTAATACATCCTTAAGAATATTCTGCAAGAGAAATGAACATTTAAGACTTCTGTTTTTAGTTTCTTACTTTGAATAGTAAAATCGTGATTAGATAAAGAATTAATCTCAATCCTTTTAGCACATTATAAAAAATTCAGTTGTGGGCCATTAAGAGATATTTAAAAATAT
>NW_017171856.1:0-207 GCF_001652005.2 Ceratina calcarata | reverse complement strand
CGGTTCGTCCGCCCCCCAGTCCGGTTACCGTGGCTGGAGAATTCTTACGAACTAGGCGGAGCCCATTTATCAAATCAAAGGGAATAAATAACGTCTCGGAACCTTGGTCTAGGAGCGCCCGGGCTAATCAAGACTCGCCATTCGGTTCGTACACACGAATATAGGCCGTCGCTAATAGCACCGGATTATTTCCATTGTTCTCGGTCG
>NW_017171855.1:0-207 GCF_001652005.2 Ceratina calcarata | reverse complement strand
TTTGAGTACCCACGATCGACCGTTAGAGCGCCGTGGTCATCAATCGGCGAGATCCCGACGACGAGTCCAGAGATGCCCGTACGGCAAACTGGGGCCCGTACGATGATCGACCAACGAGGACCGGCCACCTAGTAGTGTCACATTGTTTTGAGCCTTTCGACCCAAACGAGACTCCTGGAGATATCGTTGCCGCATTTGACTAGAAAG
>NW_017171854.1:0-1228 GCF_001652005.2 Ceratina calcarata | reverse complement strand
TGTTGAAGTAATAAATTACAAGTGTCATTTAATCAGCAATCAGTCGCTAATTAATCTCAATTATCAATAAGCTTTTAATACATATCTCTACACTTGTCATTTTAATTAATTTTAGATTCGAAGAGATTTAAAGATGCTACTAGATTAGATATTACCTAAAGCTTTTACTAATATTATCAATATTATTATATAAAAATATAGTAAGACTTTAGGAACAACCTAGTTAATGTTAACATCAATGACGAAACACTAGTACAGGAACTGATTCGATGGAAGTACAGGTTTGGATAGCAGCCTTAGGCAATCTTGTGCAATCTATGTATAACGGTGATTTATAATTTCGAGAATGACTTGATGTAATGAAATATGGAATGTACTAGTAATGTAAAGTACTGTAAACAATTTTACTGGTAAAATGCGGGTAGAGTATTGGCTGATATATAAAAAAGTTAGTACTAAAAATAGTCTGTCGGCATTCTTAAGATGAAGATAAATTCACCGTCCATTGTCCGGGTTATTTTCTTGCACAACTTGTATGTATTCCTGACGGAGATACTTATCGGTCGATCATTCGAAATCTCGTCACGAACAGAACGATGTATGTAGGTTCTGGACGAAATACAGAATACATATTTATTCGTCGTGTGCACCTCCTTTGCCTCCCGGACGTCTCCAGAATATTTTACTCATTGCCACCGATGAAGACTGCCGTATGTGTACGTATGCACCTAATGAGCATTCTGAGAAACCGTTTTATTAATCGTTTTCGTTGTAACCCTATGTTACACGAGAAATTTCAATTGTAAGACAAATTAAGTGGAGCTGGAGTTCTAAACGTACAACTCAACAAAGTATTTGTACTATGACAAAAATTTTGTACTACATCGATTATACCTTTTTCTATTCACAACATTGACTGTCTATGGCGAAATACGTTTAAATACATTACATCTGAACGAAGTGAAAGTATGTTAAAATTGAAATGATAAAAGAACCGAGTAGCAAAGTTAAAGTTAACTCGACAGTAAATTCAGTATATACTTGGAACTTGGAAAAATTGTCTTCTTCATTAAATATTAGACTTCATAAGATATCTTGTTTCTACATTTGCGTAATTTTACCCTGGAAACTTAGTAAGTCAAATGTAATGGATATTAAGTCGTACGGTCGTTAACATCCAGCATAAATGTAATAACTTAGCCGGCTCAATGACTTAACTACAACGACT
>NW_017171853.1:0-207 GCF_001652005.2 Ceratina calcarata | reverse complement strand
GTCAGGAATGTAATATGTGTCGTAATGGAAACCAATTCTCAAATATATACTATAATCTACATATTATTACATTTACAACTTGAATGCTCTATTTCAGAGAATATTATATTCAGAATCTTCCATTCCAACTTTTCCTACTTGGATATTGCAATGAACTTTTTATCCCCCTTTATGCTAAATGTATACGACATTTGCGGAAGATGAGGC
>NW_017171852.1:0-207 GCF_001652005.2 Ceratina calcarata | reverse complement strand
TTTTGTTGTATTTTTCTTTTGAGGACGCGGCCGTATTCACGGTCGCGTAAATAAATTTCAGTTTTCGAATTCTAAATAGAATTTACAAGTGTCTAATTATTTTGCATACCCCGCTTCTCCTCGCCTTCCGGACTCCCGTTAGAGTATCCTCTAACAATTAGAAAGCGTACCACAAATTCGGATTCAAATTAACGGAGTTGCAATAGT
>NW_017171850.1:0-207 GCF_001652005.2 Ceratina calcarata | reverse complement strand
ACTGCAAATAAAGAAGACAAGTATAGTTTTCCACGATATTAATAGTTTTTAAACAGGTGTTAATCATTAGTTCTTTTCTGAAATAGGATATGACCATTAAAAATTTCATTTCTTTCCGCGCAGGTATTGTGCAGACAACAAGAGAAACAACCAACCAAGAGAAGGGCAACTATATTTTCTTACCATTCTACGTACGTATACACATAT
>NW_017171847.1:0-207 GCF_001652005.2 Ceratina calcarata | reverse complement strand
ATAAATGGACTGTGTGAAATAATTTTTTCGTACAAAAATAACTAAAGGTGTCCAAGTTAGTTAATGACTAGGCTGCAGTTTTAGTTATTGACTAAAGAAAAGACTACGAGTAGTTACTAGATAAGATTACAAGTACTTACTAGTGAAGACTATAAGTAGTTACTAGGAAATACTATAAATAGTCACTAGTTGAGATTACAAATAGTT
>NW_017171846.1:0-207 GCF_001652005.2 Ceratina calcarata | reverse complement strand
GTAAATAAATATAATGCACTTTCTTTTTTCATCTCTTTTATTGTACAATATCCCTTGATTAATCAACGAATATACAATAAGGAATAAAATTAAATCACTGTTGGAGAATTTCATATAAATCGTTATTTAATAATGTAAATAATAAACAATGTACGAAATCATTTTAATTAGAAACAGAAAATGATTTATACAAACAGCTCGACTATT
>NW_017171845.1:0-207 GCF_001652005.2 Ceratina calcarata | reverse complement strand
ATTAAATTTCGTCGTATATCTGGAACATAATATACATTATGTAAAGTAATCCATGTTTTATTGCCGTTTACCAACGTCTTTAAGGTTATGTCTCCTTTTCCTTTCGCTTTCAGGGATGCACTATTTTGTTTACTGGGATCAGCTGCAGTATTTACTATTTCTGACTTCAATTCAACAAATTTTGTGAACCATTCTTTATTTTTGCAC
>NW_017171844.1:0-207 GCF_001652005.2 Ceratina calcarata | reverse complement strand
GAACTTTACTGACAGCTTGCGCAATTTTATCGCGACTAAGCTTTCCGAAAAGATGATTCAACTGTGAAAATTGGGTTTTGCTATCATTGCCTCGGCAACGTATGCTCCATCCCATTTTGTTACCAATTTCACATCTACATGATTTCGCACACTTTCCATAGTCTTGCCAAATACTGCATTATTCATCAATTTATACATATTCTTCTC
>NW_017171843.1:0-1229 GCF_001652005.2 Ceratina calcarata | reverse complement strand
CGTCGCTATCTCTCAACGCAGGTACTCTCGGTTTAAGCCTATTGTACTGATCGTATCGCATCAAACATAGATCGCTGCCAGTGTCAATCAAGGCGTTTACCTCACGCTCACAAATAAATACTTTCTTAAAATACTTATCACGCGGCAACCGTCGTACTGCTAAGCTCTCTTCGACTGCTGATGTCTTCTTCGTCGGGCAATTTGCTGCAACGTGTCCGAATTCTCTACACTCAAAACATTTCGAACCCCGGCTCTACATTGGGCAATCATAGAAAAAATGATCACGACCACCACGACTGTAGCACCTTTCCGGCGCTACATTCCTTGCTTCGCGTCTCAGGTGTTCATCATTGCGCCGCTGCGTCCCATCTTCTCGCCGTTGACTACCGTCCTCACGCCGTTGAACTCCGTCCTCTCGCCGTTGAACTCCGTCTTCTCGCCGTCGGGGCCCATTATCCTGCCGCTGGAACTCGTCCCATCGGCGGGATCCGGACGCTGCACGTCACGCCGCCACACCTCCACGTTGCATTCTGGTATTTCTTCGCCAATTCTCTTCACGTGTGTCCACACTAGATCTCGTACCTTTATACACGGTAGTCGACAAGGTCACCTCTTTGAACGCCTCCAACAGTAATGCCTCCGACTTGAACTTCTGTAACCTTGCACGGTTCCTCAGCGAATGATCGGGTATCCCATCAATTACATATTCTATGAATTCTTCTTCATCAACACCAATACGATTAGCTAAAATTACTTTGGAATGAAAATACTTCGCGAACGTCTCCTCTTTCTTCCAAATTCGACCCTCGAATTCCCTACGCACTGCTATCCGACTTCGCCTCTCACCAAAGACATCCTTCAATCCTTTCACAATATCATCAATACTCATGCCAACATGCTCCGGTTTTGAATGAAACCATTCTAGAGCCTGATTCTTCAACCATGACACTGCTAACAATTTCACAGCGTTGTCGTCTAGCTTATACGTTGTTCGCATCAATGCCAACTGTCTCTCCCACGCATCGAAAGTCTCGCCGTTACCGTCAAAGGAAACAAGTAAACGCTTTGCTGGACGAATATAAACAAATTTTTGCAAAGGATAAGTACGACGTTGGCAGAGTGAAGAATTATGAAGCATTTATAGATTTACAGGTTGAGAAATATTGCTACAAGTGACCATACAGATGCACAATTCAAGATAAAATAGAAATAGAAAACCAAATCACACA
>NW_017171842.1:0-207 GCF_001652005.2 Ceratina calcarata | reverse complement strand
ATAGATCGTAAACGGTCCTACGTAGCGAGCATCAAGTTTCCCAGTTCGTGGTTCTTTCAGAACGTAAACTTGATCGTTTAGCTTGAACGCGGCTTCGTTTGCCCTTTGGTCATATTGCTCTTTAGAACGAATTTTGCTTCGTTGCACGTTTTCCCTGGTTATTTCCCGGATTCTGTCCAGCGTTTGTATCAGGTTTTGTACATATGT
>NW_017171841.1:0-207 GCF_001652005.2 Ceratina calcarata | reverse complement strand
GAATTAAGATGATTAGAGAGTTTTATTGAACTCTGCTAATTTGTTCTAATTCTTTAATCTGATTCTAATTTGCAATCTGGAAATTTTAAAAAATTCTATAATACACTACTAATGTAGTAGTATGTCCCTGAATTTCTTCAGAATTTTTGATACATTAAAAACGGAGAAATAAAATCGTGTTCTAAGAAATCTGATTGCGAGCAAACA
>NW_017171840.1:0-207 GCF_001652005.2 Ceratina calcarata | reverse complement strand
TTACGGGATAATTCTAATCTAATTTGTTATTATGTTTGAATAATGTGCAGGAACGCCGTGATGCATGCATCTGTAGATGCAACTGTATTTCTGGTACACATCGCCGAGCAATACGACAACGTAGACGTGAACAGCGCGAAATAAATGACGAATTATGGGATTGGGTGGGTTCCTACGATTTGGAATATTTATTTGGTAAGTACTTAT
>NW_017171839.1:0-207 GCF_001652005.2 Ceratina calcarata | reverse complement strand
AACGGCACATTTGACCCCCTTATCCAGCTAGGCCCTTTCAGGATGTCGCTTTAAAAATAATTTGAACCACTTTTCTCCAGGTAAATTATCTTTAAAAGGATTAGGTCGACGAGCTTGCATTAAAACATTTCTTATTGCTTGTTTTACAACTTTAGGATGCATTGGGCATCCAATGCGAGCTTTCGGTACAATCCACTGAACAATTAT
>NW_017171838.1:0-207 GCF_001652005.2 Ceratina calcarata | reverse complement strand
GACGAGGAAAGATTATAAGGAATCCATGGGGATGTAAAGGCAAACCCAAAAATATTGAAATGAATCTTACAGAAGTGGTCGAGCCAAATACGTATGAACAAGCGATCTCACTACCTCAACGCGAAGAATGGAAGGATGCTATGAATGAAGAATTACAAAGTCTAGAACAAAGAGATACGTGGGAAATAGTAGACAAAGTTGAGGGTA
>NW_017171837.1:0-207 GCF_001652005.2 Ceratina calcarata | reverse complement strand
TCTAAGTCAATTTTGTACCAATTACAGCCGTATACATTGGACAGCAGCCAAACGTATCCTACGATATTTAAAGGGGACGATGAATTTGGGATTGGTCTTTGAGCACGACGACGCTGATCCATTGCGGGGCTACGTTGACGCGGATTGGGCCTGCTGCTTAGATGACAGGCGATCTTACACCGGCTTCTCATTTCTTTTGAGTAACGG
>NW_017171836.1:0-207 GCF_001652005.2 Ceratina calcarata | reverse complement strand
TTAATATTCTGTAAAAAAAAATAATTACATTCACAATCACCTATTTTAAGCATTTTGATTACTCAGATACATCTTTTCACTAATTTCATAATTCTTTTCATAAGTAAGACAGGTGCCTCAAGATAATTTGATTGTGAATATAAAAAGCTTCTCTTATCGAATTATAACTTGTAAGACTAGATATTCCTTACTATAATCATATCGAAT
>NW_017171835.1:0-207 GCF_001652005.2 Ceratina calcarata | reverse complement strand
GCAGAATACTTTTCACGGCCAACACGCTGTTAGGCATGAGAGCCACGACATTCATAATCTCTCACATTCGCAATAAAAGGAAGCTATTAAAGAAATTCTGCTCAAACTAACATCTGATGAAATGTTTCTTTAATCGAACGCAATATTAAATGTAAGTTTTGTCGTTAATTGTTTACATAAATATTCGTCAATAAAGTCGATGAAAAT
>NW_017171834.1:0-207 GCF_001652005.2 Ceratina calcarata | reverse complement strand
TAGAATAAGTTGGAGGATGTAGTATACGTTTGTTAATCGAAAGCTTTCTTCTCAAGGATTATAATAATATCTGCTCCAAATGTCGGAAACTTTCGAGATATTAATAAAAATTCCATTCAGGAAGTGTTGTCAAATGGTATCAACAATTATTTGTTATATTATTTGATACAAGTATTTAAAATAAAAAATTCTAATTCATAAAGCAGG
>NW_017171833.1:0-207 GCF_001652005.2 Ceratina calcarata | reverse complement strand
TGACGATAGAATAATTATATGAGTTTGTACAGCTAGTATCAACGAAACTGAGCCAACTATGTGCATGCGTTAGTTTCTCCTAGGGGACAAAATTCAAAACGAGTTATAATTAGTGTACGTCTGACATTTTCAATGCTCGATCAGGCGTCTACAAAATTGCGATTGATACTGTTGTAAGAACCATGATGTAAAAACATAAGGTGTGTT
>NW_017171832.1:0-1229 GCF_001652005.2 Ceratina calcarata | reverse complement strand
TTTTTGATGTATCTTGAGTTAAATAAATTTCTATTTCTCGTTTTTGGAATTTTTACGAATGATAGTTGTACATGTTTTGGGTGAATAAATAAATTTTGTATTAGTAATTATCTTCGTGTCCTTGGTCCTGGTGTATTTTCTTCTTCTCTATTTTTGTAGGTTCAATTTAATCGTGTTTGTTATTTTGCTGCAGAGATAGTTGTTCAATGTTTTATTTTGCGTGTTTCTTAGGGTATTCTGCAGGGTTCCATTTGGTATGCATGTTTAAATTCGAGTTTTTATGATTGCATTCTGTATTGAATATATTATCTTTCTTTCAACTGTTGGTTTTCTCTCTTTTTTGCTTTTTCCTTTGTTATTCTTTTAGTGTCTTATTAGTCTTACAGGAGTTTATCTCGTCCTTTTGATTTTTATCTGTCATTTTTATGTAATATCTTATGAGGAAGTGTGAATCTCTGATGCCTGTTGTCGTTTTCTTATGTTTGAGGTAAAATTTTTGTTACCTGATGTACAAGTTCCATATTTTCGTTCTTATGATTATCTTCCTTCGTCTCGATCTTATTGCTTCTTGGGGGGTTGGATGGGTGGTTCGTTTGTTGTTAGGGTTATTGGGAGTGGTTATTACTAGCTGTGAATTTTTGGGTAAGAATTGTTCGTTTTCATTGTCTACCTGTAGGTTTTCTCTCTTTGTAGTCGTGTTGGGTGTAATTATTGTTATTTATTTTGAATCGTAGTTCTCTGTCAATTCTATTTCTTAGTGGTTGTGTTATTTCGGGTTAATTACATGAATTTTATGGGTGAGAATTGTTCGTTTTCATTGTCTTCTTTTGGGTTTCTCTCTTTGTAGTCATGTTGGGTGTAATTACTATTATTTGTCTGTTGATTCTCTTCTTCCTAGTGATTGCATTGTTTCGGATTAATTACATGTTCTGCTGGGGTTTTCACATGATTTTTGTACTGAGTGGTATTATGATTGTCGTTATTTATGTGTATTATTAATCGGTCCTTGAATTTTATGTGTTAAGAGAGTTTCTTCATGCGTACGTTGACAGCATCCTGTATATGCCTTGAGAAATGTTTCCTGTGAACTCCGAATCGTTGACTTTTGTGTTTATGATTCGGAGGAAGCGTGTCTCATTTCTCGTTTCATCGGTCTCGGGGTGTTTGTAATGATTTGTCTTATCGTTTCTCTGGTCGTGTTTCATTATCTTCGTTCGCAGCTTTTATCG
>NW_017171831.1:0-207 GCF_001652005.2 Ceratina calcarata | reverse complement strand
TAGGGATATTCTGTATGACGGTCTCAATTCTACGCTGCCAAATCGCAGGTATGTTAGCCGCCCCGTATACTGCCCGTGTTGGGCGAATCGGCCCATGCGTAGGTGTATACAAAGTTAAAGCATGGCTAAATTCTTCATCCACCGGAAGGTGCAGGCATCCGTGATATCCAAGTGACAAAAAATTTTTGCACCTTTCACTTTACTGAA
>NW_017171830.1:0-207 GCF_001652005.2 Ceratina calcarata | reverse complement strand
TGTGTTGTGTACAAGTCGGAAAGAATTGGGCAAAAGAAAAACTGAATTTAAACTAGTTGAGCAGAATTCAGAGGCAAATATTATAAGGCATCGGATTGAATTATCAATCGTACTGACAGAGAAGTGTGGAAGCCGGAAATTGTATCTGAACTGGATCGAAAGGTCAGGGATAAGGAATTCTAACCTAAAAGAAGCGTGGTCGCCGAT
>NW_017171829.1:0-207 GCF_001652005.2 Ceratina calcarata | reverse complement strand
TCAACTAAACCCGACCTTCGTTTCGTTGTCGTCCTTAAAAATTCTTCACGTGCAGGACACTCGAACCGATGACAAGAGAGTCTCAAACTTACACTTACCAGATGCCAAGGCCGAATTGCCTTTTGTCGTGCACATCCTGCTTGTCCCCCGAGTTTTTGTTTTGTGAAAATTTGCCAGTGGGAAAGTGACAATGATCGTGATGATAAG
>NW_017171828.1:0-207 GCF_001652005.2 Ceratina calcarata | reverse complement strand
CTGGTTGAGATATAGAGGGCTAAAAATTGGGGTGAATTTGAATTTTTTATAATTTATCGAATCGTGCAAGCAGCCCTTCGGTTTCGGTTCAAGGGCACTTTTGACGCCCTTATTCAGCTAGGTTCTTTTTTCAGAGGTTAGGGTGAAACTACCCCTTAAGGACTTTATAAGTTTTTCTTAAGTAGGTTTCTAAGAATTTAACCAGCT
>NW_017171827.1:0-207 GCF_001652005.2 Ceratina calcarata | reverse complement strand
GGGAGTCGGGCGAGGACGGAAATCCGAGCGCGGGGGTAAATGGCCCGATCGGCGCTGTTATCGTTAAGAATCGTTGATTCGGGTAAATTGTGATCGGAAAATGAATTTAGGGACAATTACGATAGGTCGGCTTCTTAAGAAAACGCGGTTATTAGCTTATTAGTGATTAATAATTAATAGAATGCAGTTATTTATGCATTTATGTTT
>NW_017171826.1:0-207 GCF_001652005.2 Ceratina calcarata | reverse complement strand
GACAAACGGAGAATCCGGGGCCAAAACAACGAAGGAGACGACAGCGTTCTGGCAGTCGTTCACCATCACCGTCTCGCGAACGTGGCCGCGCCAAATCCTCACGAGGGCAGCGGTCAAGGAAGGACGAGGAGGCGGGCCTCGTCGAACACCTGATGAAATCGCTCGACTCCTGGAAGCATCGGTAAGTGACATTTGGATTCACATTTG
>NW_017171825.1:0-207 GCF_001652005.2 Ceratina calcarata | reverse complement strand
TTGATCGGGACGATTGTAATGTAAGAGACACCTGCGATAACACTGAAGTCCGGATGAGCTCTTATGCGCGGCAGTTTGTCCCAAACGTAATGAATATAGCTTGCAAATTGATTGAAGAGTACAATCTTTGGTATATATTGTAATTGCTCCGTAGTCAAATCGAACAGTGTATATCCGTCGATCAGTATGAATACCATTTCTGCACTG
>NW_017171824.1:0-207 GCF_001652005.2 Ceratina calcarata | reverse complement strand
GCGGCCAGACACAGGGTAAGGATCGGCTGCCACCATTAACGACTGCCCTGGTCGTTTCTCACGACAGATCCGCTCCACGTGCATGGTTGAATACATTTGTTCGCCTTACTATCGAACTTGTTATGGTACCAGCATAAACCTGCGCTATCATGACGGCACCGAGAGGCTGAACGAGACCGCGACCGCATATTTTACCAGATCGACGAT
>NW_017171823.1:0-207 GCF_001652005.2 Ceratina calcarata | reverse complement strand
ATTATAAACGTAATCGTTCAGAATAATACATATAGGGCGGTATTCAGAGTCGTTACTTATATTTACTATCGCCTTAAGCATTTGCTTAAGTCCCAGTTTCCTGTACACAACAGGAACTAGAAATGTGGGATAGACAAGGATAGGAAAACTTAAGACGATCTTAAAAATAAGTAACGACTCTGAATACCGGCCATAGAGGTGGATTTT
>NW_017171822.1:0-207 GCF_001652005.2 Ceratina calcarata | reverse complement strand
TAGTGGGTAAAAATCCCACATAACCCGTCTTCCCCCCCTAGGGAAGGCGGGTATCATTTCGAAGATTTCCCCTCCGTCATCAAAAAAAAAAAAAAAGGTTAGGTTGGGTTCCACGGACCTGCCTAGCTGATGTCAGCTGGGCGGTGAGACTGCCCCGACGTGGCGCGTCCCCGGGTGGCGGATAGGGGAACGCTCGCTGTACCGGTG
>NW_017171821.1:0-1229 GCF_001652005.2 Ceratina calcarata | reverse complement strand
TAATTGCAGGCCGAGCAATGCTCTTAAGCCATGCACCATTTCAATCTTCAAACATGAATATAATTCAATCGTCTGATTCTGATTCAGATATTCATGAGTGTAGTCGTAGTGATATTGAGTATCATGAAGATAGTATTGACGAAATTTTACAAGAATTGATTATTGATGAAGAAAAAAAAGCTGATGATACCGAGAAAAATACAATTGAATTTAGTGAATGGAGTGAATTTAGTGGTCGGCAGAAATCATTTTCTTCTCCCGAGACAGGCAGCCTTATTAGAGAATTACCTAGCGATATCAAGCCATATGATGTGTTTGAGCTGTTCGTTGATGACGAAATGATAGACTTGCTTGTATCAGAAACAAATAGATATGCGTAACAAAAATTAGATAAATCTGAGTTAAGACCATGTTCACGGATGCGTAAGTGGACACCAACTAATCCCAAAGAAGTAAAAAAATTCTTGGGGCTGATTTTATAAATGGGACTTGTAAAAGTAAAATTTATAGCTAATTCTTATCGAAAAACCCATTGTACAATTTTCAGTTACCGCGTACTCTCTCTAGTATGTCACGAAACAAATTCGAGTTACTACTGAATAACTTTCATTTTGCCGATAATATGTCCATTGCCTGCAATGATCGACTTGGAAAAATACTTGCACTTTTCGACAAACTGGAAAGGAACTATCAAAAAATATTCACGTCCGGAGAACATATTGTTATATGTCAACATGTTATATCCGGAGAACGTATTGATGAAACGTTGATTCCATGGCGGGGAAGATTCATCTTCAAACTTGTACCAAATAAAGCACACAAATGTGGGATCAAATTTTTTAAATTGTGCTCAAGCGAGGGATATACATGAGCAATGAAAATTTACTCTGGTAGATCAGCTGATGATATTAGAGAAACAGGATTAGCATACAATGTATGTCTACAACTTGCCCAGAAACTTTTCTACCCAGGACAAACATTATATATTGATAATGTTTACACGAGATATCTTCGGATAAAAGGCAATCACGCGTAGATGTTATAAATAATTTTAATTTGTGTTATTAACGCCTAAATCCTTGCGACTGAAGAGGCAAAGCAGAAAAATTGCTGCCTTACGCAGTAAAATTCGTACCCTCAAAAAAAAGAAAAGAGCAAAATTCAGGAAGAAGTAAAATCAAAAATAGCACATTTAATACAAGAGAGTGCCCCATTAATGAGCAAAGAGG
>NW_017171820.1:0-207 GCF_001652005.2 Ceratina calcarata | reverse complement strand
AAATTAATTTTTGATACACCGAGAATCGTCACTTCCCCTTGAGGCGATTCACCACGTGTCGAGAAGTCCTTCGCTTTTACCATCATATAGATGATCGTGGTATTGATCGAACTGTTCCCATTTTTTCTCAATTATTTCTAGATGGTTAGACCCGGAAGGTAGACTCATTGTAGATAGTTTGTCCGGAGTCAGTTGGTTAGATAATTT
>NW_017171819.1:0-207 GCF_001652005.2 Ceratina calcarata | reverse complement strand
CATCAAATTGTGGACTTTGTTGTAATTTATGTGATATATCACTGAAATTCAGGTTTTGTTGAAGAATACTTTTAACCATAGAGACAAAGTCTGCAAATATCTGATCGACGAGGGGCAAATTATCAGACAGCCATGAATACATATGTTTTACGCAAAGATTATGGGTGAATAATACATCCAGCGTTTCCAATTTCATGAATAAGGACT
>NW_017171817.1:0-207 GCF_001652005.2 Ceratina calcarata | reverse complement strand
TGCATTAAAAATTTCTTATGACTGAGAAAAACAGGTGGAACAATTTTATAAACCTTACTTCTCTATAATAATCATTTTTTATAAAAGTTCATTGCTTCAAATATTGAACGTACCTTTTAATTACATGTCTTAAACTTTTGGCAGAGATCTTACGGCTCGTACAACGTTAAGCTTTTCAGGAAACGACATAGACACTAAAAACGTCGT
>NW_017171816.1:0-207 GCF_001652005.2 Ceratina calcarata | reverse complement strand
GTGGTATCTTCGGACGTGACGATGTAGAGTGTAGGGCCAGCAACACCGTGAGGCATGATTCTTTTTGCTTTCCCTCCGTATAGCACGTCGTACTGGTTGAAGTGGCAGTAATCCTTGGGTATGGTTTCCCAATAGGTGTGTCCTCCTTCGGGGTCAAGACAAGTTTCTTGCTGCGAGGCGCAGTGAGTTCCTGATGGCAGAATAATC
>NW_017171815.1:0-207 GCF_001652005.2 Ceratina calcarata | reverse complement strand
CAGCAATCAGGATTGATCCACTAATCTCTATAAAACACTGGATAGTCGATGTATATTAATGATAATAGTCCCAATTTATATAACATTTCATATTTTCAATTGGGACCATTTTCGTAACGAGCCAATCGACTATTCAGTGTTATATAGAGATTCATGGGACTTACCGTCGTACATGATGGGTACACCAGTCTCGTAATAAACGAGCGC
>NW_017171814.1:0-207 GCF_001652005.2 Ceratina calcarata | reverse complement strand
ATATAAACAAAACATTCCAAAGAAGTTTCGCTCGGCGCGTTCTAAGAATTGGGGGGAAGAACAAAGCTTTATTTATAGAGTGTACGATATGTGATTACGTCATATTTCAACAGAAAACGTCAAACTATGTTCTACTATTTCGGGTAGCAATACGACTGTCAAACTTGAACTTTGTCAATAAGTAGTTACTTTTATAGGCGTCATGTT
>NW_017171813.1:0-207 GCF_001652005.2 Ceratina calcarata | reverse complement strand
TGTAAATATGCGCGTTGCTTAAATCCTAACAAGTAGTAGTCAATGTTTCACTTCTTATCATTTAATCTTTACATACTTAATTATAGTAAAAAAATTAGAATTTTACATTAATGACTCAAAATGATCAGCGTCATCGTTTGTAAGTAAGAGCAATGTAAATATTATAAATTTATAAAATTTATATGAAATATAGCAAGAAAAGAAGCG
>NW_017171812.1:0-207 GCF_001652005.2 Ceratina calcarata | reverse complement strand
TCAGGTGTCGCTACTTACACACTACGCGAGTCAAATGTATTACAATCTCAACAAACCATTTTTAACCACATGCGTTTGCGAACAACTGACTCTCCAAAAGTCCGGCTGGAAGAAGAACTAACTCCCCCGCTCGTGGCGCCAGACGGGCAGCTCCTTCGACCATATATACAAATAGACACGGCCTGAGATCATCTTGTTGAAGCAAAG
>NW_017171811.1:0-207 GCF_001652005.2 Ceratina calcarata | reverse complement strand
AGGGATGGTTTCAAGGATCTTTAATTTCTTAATAATTCGTTTTTATTTCGTTCATCTACATTTATTTGTCGGTCTCGATTTTCCGCTTTTTACCTTTGGTGTGGTTCTCCTCTTTCCTTTTTCGGGTGTTTCGTTTTGTTTCTGTTGCTCCACTGGGTGCGAGCTTTGCTGTAGAGCATCCGTTTCGTTATCCTTTTCTTGGTGGCT
>NW_017171810.1:0-1231 GCF_001652005.2 Ceratina calcarata | reverse complement strand
ATCTTGAGAAAAGTAAACATCGTATTTCTTAACTTTCTCATTGGGATCTCCAGTAAAAATTTGAAATTGAAGTATTGAACATAATTGAAGTAAATTATATGCATGTACGAAGCTACAAATAATTTCCATCATTTTTTACCTATAATTGAAATAAACTGAAGAATTGACTGTTTCGATGAGTCTGTTTTATGCTTCCACCGATTTTAATGGAACTTCTTTATATTATTATATAATTTATATCATTTAAACCTACAAACTATATACTTATATAATTTACTTAGATCTACCAACTGGATGACTCAAATTGTTGTTAGAGATTAAAAAATTAAATTTCGACTAATAAAAATGTCTAACAAATTTTTTTACATATTTCATTGAACCTTTTTGAGTCCAAAAAGTATGTTGTTTCATTTTGACGTGCATTGACTTAATACGTAGTATCAAGATGTTGTTTACAAATTACGGAACGAAGGGAAAGTCAATAAATGAAAAGGTGCGCTCGCTGTCATTCGCTTAACGCAAACGTTTGTTACCATTTGGATGAAAATTTATCAGTAGAACCGTCTGATCACTTTCACGGGAGCTTCTGAATAATAAACTGGCGATATTCAAAGCGCTTCTCGGGATCAAGAAAGCGTTCGTACAGAAGAGGAGAGAAGGTAGAAGATGGACGAGCCAGAGAAAATGCGAGATTTCTCGCGGCGAATCGGCATTCGTCCGATCGAAATGCTCAGCTTTCCGACCTCGTAGCCTCCAGTGAAAGTACTTCCGTTCTTTTCCAAAACGAGACCCGGTGACGCTCGGCATTAAGGATGCACGCTTCGGTACTTGCCGCCCAGCCGATTGCCTAAACACTCCCGGTTTTACGTAACGTCTCGTCCGATTAAAAAATAAGAGAAACCCAACGCGACGCGGACGTCTCGCGCCACTTCTTCCTCGTTAAGTCTTTCTTTTACTACCATTTCTCGTGTGAGATTCATTTACCTCTACACAGGAATATGTATAATTGAAATCAGTATGTCTTCTATTTCTGGGTTTCCAAGCTTCTTCTGTATCATAGAAGCATCAAATTCATTGCTGGAATCATTTATATGAAAGAAATCAATAAATATTCTATTTCTTTTTTCATTTGGATTTAGAATTTCGTATGGGATTTATTTAGCTCTACGTGAGTATATAAAATAAATCAATAAAGTTTCTATTTCTGGATTCCCAAGTTTTTTCTGTATCA
>NW_017171809.1:0-207 GCF_001652005.2 Ceratina calcarata | reverse complement strand
TGAGGCGTGGCTTTTGCATTGTCAACAAACAAAAGACCAATTAGAATACGCGCAGAGGCCGCGCAAAACCACAGCAGTGTTGGCTCGAATCGCGATGATCGACCGTGGACGCGGATGCTTCGCTTAAGGAGGTTCAGGGGTATCATCGGGGAGCGTGAGGGACGCGGGGAGGTGCCTATCCTTTAACATAGGACAGCAGCAGGGACG
>NW_017171808.1:0-207 GCF_001652005.2 Ceratina calcarata | reverse complement strand
TGTAAATTCAGAGTGGGTATAGAAGTTTTGGATAAACGAAAAATATTTTTTTCTCCTGGCACTATTGAATAATCTGGCTTTTGCTCAAAACAATCTTTGGTAAAATGAGCAGAACAGGTACGAGCTGTTTGAAATATTCAATATATTACTACATGATACTACATGTACTAGTACATTGTTTATAGATATGTTTTATAAATCATTATG
>NW_017171807.1:0-207 GCF_001652005.2 Ceratina calcarata | reverse complement strand
AGTATATACTTTGTCAATTGAATTTGGACTTATATATATTTCAGAAATTTCACACTCATATGTAATTAATTATTTGGTTCCTCCTAATATTACGTGAAAAATATGAGAGTCATATCATGGATTGAAATTCACTTGCTCGATTAAATTATATATTTTAACAAATTCAACAATCACGTGCATGTAACTGAATATTTGATACCTTCTAAT
>NW_017171806.1:0-207 GCF_001652005.2 Ceratina calcarata | reverse complement strand
ATTTTGATTCAAGATTTTTAAGAAATATTGTTGTATAAATATTGTGTAATAAGAAGATATCTAAGGGTGTTTTGTTAAGAGACAAGAATTGCTTAACTGGTAATGAATTGCTTAACTGGAATTAAAATTCTTAATTAAAGAATAATCCAATTGTAGAGTGGAATATAAAAACATACAGACTTTAATTGTTAATGCGGAAATTAGAAA
>NW_017171805.1:0-207 GCF_001652005.2 Ceratina calcarata | reverse complement strand
AAAGCGAAAGCTAAACGAGTGTCGAGCTAATTACTCCTAAATATGTACATGTTTCCTTTTTTTTTAACAAACGATCATCGATCTTCTTTTAAAATGAAATTTTGCATGACCAGAAAACGTGTGTTCAAACGAACGTTCATCGCCTATTCGTAAATGCAACACCATGTATTCTTACATTCGGAAACGTGAATATTTACTACGAAGAGG
>NW_017171804.1:0-207 GCF_001652005.2 Ceratina calcarata | reverse complement strand
AAGCCAGTGACTTTTTTAGGGTACTTTCGAAGTAATCTTTTTCATAAAGAATTTGTTTATATAATACTTACATAAGAATTTTTCAAACACATGTAAATTTAGTCAATGTATATGAGATTTATTATTACAAAGAGAAACGAACTTCTTTCGAGTTGGAGGAACCTTTTTATAGGAGAATGGAAAATGGAAAATGCGGTGATTATAACT
>NW_017171803.1:0-207 GCF_001652005.2 Ceratina calcarata | reverse complement strand
TTTTTCGAGTGCTGAATTTAATTCCATGAAGCGCTTTTTGATTCCGTGCGAATTAATTATAACGTAACTTGAATTAATTTTTTTAAACGCTTTTTTATTATATTTATTATAACGTTGTTTCCTAATCATTTTTTATTATTTTATTTCATTATTTGAAATTTCAGGGAAGTTCACTCCGGTTCTTAATAGGTCGATTAGAACAGATGT
>NW_017171802.1:0-207 GCF_001652005.2 Ceratina calcarata | reverse complement strand
AAAATTGAGGTACGTAACAATTAGAAGAGGAAATATATATTTCTATTCAAAATCTTTAGTTAGTGATACTTTATAATTTTTCGTTAGAATTCAAATTTAGAGATTTAATACTTTATATTTATTCATGTGATATCACGAAGCTTATGACTCGTCCCCCCCCCCTTGTCACACGGTGTCGCACTTTGTTGATCCCACTCTTTAATGTGT
>NW_017171801.1:0-207 GCF_001652005.2 Ceratina calcarata | reverse complement strand
GAAGAATAGAATCTCCTTATCTTAAATTGTATGCTGACTAATAAATTCTCATCAACAAATGAATGAAAATGAATATTTTCATTTTTATTTTACTGCCTATGAAACCACGCGTAGGGCTCGCGCCCTAGCCACGGCCAGGTTGGCTCGGATTCTGACGCTCGGCCGTGGCATAGCGCGGGCCCTACACGCACTCTTATTGGTCAGTGT
>NW_017171800.1:0-207 GCF_001652005.2 Ceratina calcarata | reverse complement strand
ATCATAGAAAATATTGGACGCTATGTCGTTTAATTAATAATAAATGAAATTCATTCTTCTGATGTTATTTTATATTGTATACATTTTACATAAAAATAAATCAGTATACTTATGTATGTACCTTAATATATAAATGGATTGACGTATGCAAAATCATAGAAAATATTGGACGCTATGTCGTTTAATTAATAATAAATGAAATTCATT
>NW_017171799.1:0-1231 GCF_001652005.2 Ceratina calcarata | reverse complement strand
TGATGTTTCCACTTACACGCGCGCCTATGTCTTGCCTACTTTATCTATACTAACTCTATGGTTGAATTTCGGAAATCGGAATCTCTATAAACATATTATAATGTGTTTCTTACATTATTGAAAATTCCCATAAATGCATAAACATCCGTTGTCTCGTAATTGCACATTCTGTAATCAAAGATAACATACTGAACGTAAAAATAGGGGGGTGAGTAAAAAATTATGCACATTGTCGCTGTATACTTTACTTTAAGCTATTTTTAAGAAAGACAAATGATAGTTTGTCCGGAAAGTTTGTGCCGATTTTTAGTGGGTGGATTAGGACAGGACTGAGTATATCAGATTGATTGAAAACAAATGACACGCCTATGTGTTCTAAAACGTGATTTTTTCAGGCATCTTTAGAAAAAGTCATTATTTATTGAGTGACATGGTCGACATAGCCAATCGATGGCTGGCCCCTAGTCGAAAACCACGTCCTCGTATTGGGCCTATAACCAGGGATGGGATAATTTTTCCCTTGGCCGGAAAGAGGGGACGATGCTAGTGGGGACTGGTACTTGACGGGGGTATGCTAGGCATGGTTAGCGAAGGAGCATGAGGAGAATGATAGTGGGGATCGAAATACGGGCGAAAAAGAGGGGAAGCGAGCCGTGCGGGAAAAATTATCCCATTCTTGTCTATAACAGGTTTTGATAGTGGATGAGTCAATGACTTATAGAGTACCGCGAGTTAAAAAAGGCATTCGTGTTCCCCTGTTACTGATGCATTGCGCTTTAGCTGTTGCAGCTTCCACGTCTACTGATCTTGTTCATGGTCAGTTGGCGGTTCGGCCTTACAACCCGAGCACAGCATTTTTCGCTGTATGTGATGTAGCAAGCCATGTTCCGTAACAGCTGTTTTCGGTGCAACGAAATAGCGATTCTCGCTGTATTCCTCGTCTCATTCGATTACGACTGAGAAGAGGAACCAAACGGGGAGATTAATTACCTGAAATTTACAATCTACGCTTTAAACAATTTTTGTTCCGCCGATTTTGTGTACAATAACTAATACGCCTTTTCGGTGTTATTTTTCTTTGCTTTTTATAGTGACCGCCGTTGGAAGACTGAGCAGCGATGAGACAGCCTAGCCCAGTGGTGGGCGAAGTACGGCCCGCGGGCCAACTCCGGCCCACGAAATTATTTAATCCGGCCCGCCGAAGACCCATCGACATGGATAGTATATGGCC
>NW_017171798.1:0-207 GCF_001652005.2 Ceratina calcarata | reverse complement strand
GGCTGATCTATTCGTGCTCTCATTGATCAGTATTCTTCGTTAATAATTCAAAAACATTGCCTCACTTTGCATTTTGCCAAAGAAAATTGTTGTTCAGGGACATTTCCACAATCACCCCTTTCCGGCTCTAACACTTTTTCTGAAATACTCTACATAAGCACATATAATCCTAATTATTCAACTTAAATCTCGAGCAGACATTTTGAA
>NW_017171797.1:0-207 GCF_001652005.2 Ceratina calcarata | reverse complement strand
GTTTATTCCACTTAGCATGGAAAAATAAATCCGAGAACGTTTCGTGGATTATTGCAGTAGACTTTACTACTTGTGGTCAGACATGCACTCTGTCCGACTTCGAAGTGGCTTATCTACTTTAAGTCCTTTGCTCTTTAGCAGCTTCGCTTATTCGTAACGTAAATCTTATTACATACACGTCATCGAATTATGTAATTGCAATTTATT
>NW_017171796.1:0-207 GCF_001652005.2 Ceratina calcarata | reverse complement strand
GCGGGACTGTCCTAAGCTCCTCCTTCGCGTAAATACTAGCCGATCAAAACTCCTGGCTGAGAACGACGCTAAAAATTATACTTAATTTATCCATTAAAATGAACGTTCCTTTTACTAATATGTACTTAATTCTTATACTTTGTACACACGTGACATACTATGTTCATATTTGATCAAAATCTGTAGTCTACTTATTAGACATTGAAT
>NW_017171795.1:0-207 GCF_001652005.2 Ceratina calcarata | reverse complement strand
GAAAACGGAGGACTCGAGGACGGTCCGCCGGACGCGGTAAATTTCCGGCTAACCCGGACCTATAGAGAGCCTCCAGGAAAAGAAAAATCAAAGGTTTCAATAAACCAGGTTCTTATTTTGATAATCTGCTGATCGAGTTATTTCGAACACCCGTTCTAACGGCCGAATCCCGTTAGGGCCACCTATCTCTAACACATACTATAGATT
>NW_017171794.1:0-207 GCF_001652005.2 Ceratina calcarata | reverse complement strand
CCCCGGCATCTGAGGGTGGAACTGTGCGCCATGCAGCCGGGGCAACATCGATAGCTGCAATGCCTCTCAGCGGGTATTCCGGCCAGCTCTCTTTCCGTTATGTCAGCAACGTCAGCGTGCGTCAGGGCATAATAAGCCTTACCGGCAGCCAAACCTGGCGGGGCTGACGCTGGTCATGCCCCGCGAAACACGGGCAACAGTGCTCTG
>NW_017171793.1:0-207 GCF_001652005.2 Ceratina calcarata | reverse complement strand
TGAATATATTTATTATACAGAATTATTCTTTAAATCTTTTCGTTCTGTGAATAGAAAGAATTTTAATTTTGAATAAATGAGTTAATCTTTGCAAGAAACGTCGTAATTACTATAGTAACATTATTTTATTCTTCCTCGGATACATTTATTATACAGAATTTTTCTTTAAGTCTTCTTTTGGTACTCTTAATAAAAAAGAATTTGTAA
>NW_017171792.1:0-207 GCF_001652005.2 Ceratina calcarata | reverse complement strand
TTCAGCATTTTAATTTTCTGGATTACGTAAACAACGAATCTGAATATTACTTCGACTACATGCAGCACAGCAAGTTTTCTTAACCGACGAGCTGTATAACAAAACACTGATAATAATTTTTTTTCGGGTAAAAAGAAATTGGAAGAAACAACTGACTTGAGGAAATACAAGCTGAAAAAGTCTGGAATTTTTGACACTTCTTAGAAT
>NW_017171791.1:0-207 GCF_001652005.2 Ceratina calcarata | reverse complement strand
CAACACCAGCGATTGTTTGAAGGTCACACAAAATCGCTGATTCAGCAATTTTGAATGTCGCACACGTGCGCGTCCACCCTCCCCGCACACCCGCGCGCCAACAAAAATGCTGAGTTATCCCCCCGCCCCGCACCCCCCTCAGCACTTCCGGATTAGAAACCGCCTACTACACCTACTATTTTTAAACTTAACGGTATCGCACATACA
>NW_017171790.1:0-207 GCF_001652005.2 Ceratina calcarata | reverse complement strand
GCCACCGATAGGTGCCGTGGTGGTGCCGACCGCTCGCTCTGTGCACGCGGCTTAACACTAAGGGTGGGTTCGTGAAATGATTGAGACGATTTAGGAAACACACTATACATTTATTTAGTACCAAAGGAGGGCGCCGAAGGCGCTGATGACGTTGACGTTGGCCTCGGTACCGCTGGGCTTCTACAAACAAATTGCCGGACTTAATGC
>NW_017171789.1:0-207 GCF_001652005.2 Ceratina calcarata | reverse complement strand
GTTCGGCTCGGTTTATTCCGTCCGGGCCCCCTCTTCATTGTCTATTGTCGATTTGCCGGGACGTGACTTTCTCTGGCTCGGCGGGGGTGCACGTGTGCGCCATGTCTTCGGCGTTGGCGCCCGGTTCTTTCTCTGGCTGGCTTTCTAGGACTGGCTGTTCTGTCTCCTCGATTTCCTTCTTGTCTCGCGGCCCTGGCTCGTTTTCGT
>NW_017171788.1:0-1232 GCF_001652005.2 Ceratina calcarata | reverse complement strand
GGATTTCTCGTTTGTGCATCATTTGTCCAGCCGGTTCTTATGCTCGGATGGTTTTATAGATTTATTTTGACATATTTGAATGCTTTGTCAAGTAGGTTTTTCTGTGTGAATTTATGTTTTGTTCTTTTCCGGTTTTTATTGTAATTTGTATATTTGTTTGGATAGTGTGGTTTCGTTTTTCTCTTATTTAATCCATTTGCTGTTTGTTTTATCTTTATTTCTTTATTTGTTCGCTTTCTTATTGTCTGTTTATGTTCCTGTTTTTCTTTTATTTCGTCTTTTACAAGGACTTTTGTAGTTCGATGTACGACATTGATCTAGTTAATTCCATGCTCAAGAAGTTTGTGATCTTCTTTTTGTCTTTTATCAATAGGTTTATTGTTTTATTTCATTGATTAATTCCTTTGAGGAATTTTATTACTTTGTCGTATGATATTTGGTCGATTCGTTGTTCTTTAAGGTCTAGAGTATCAAATGTCTCCCTTTTTCTTTCAAGTTTCTTTCAAGATTGTTCCAGTTAATTCCATGTTTGGGAAGTTTGTGGCTTTCTTTATATTTTAGAAGGTATGGTATCAAGCCCGATCTATGTCGGGGCTTGTAAATTTATTTGCTTGATTTTTGTATTATATGTTGCTTTCTTTTGGCATTGTCGAGGTAGATGTTTCATTTGAGGTGTGTGGCCTCGTGTTTTCTTTTTCGATGTTTTATCGCTTGTCTGTTTTTGATGTTTTCAGTTTGTTGTCATTCTTTCCTTTATTATTCGGTCCTTTGGCTCTTATTTTTCTTTTTCATTTCGCCATTAGAATGTTGTGTCGTTGACATTTATGTCTGTGTTTCGTTGGTTTTTCTTTTATGATGCCTTCGTGTGTTCATCTTTTTAGTTTCTTTTTCGGAAGTTACAAACATTTTCTAGTATCGTGAGAAAATGTAGTTTATCTTTGGGTTTTGGAGAGTTTGCCCAGCGGGTACTGCTTGGAGGCATGGTCTTGATTGTATTTTTTGGTATGTCTCTTTGTTGGTTGAACTTTAAAGTATCTAATTGGGTACTGTATTTATCGTGAATGTATCTGTCGTTCTATACGGTGATTTTTGGCTTCCAGTACGTTAATTTTTCATCCACGTATTATGTGTTTTCTTTTGATTCTGCAGTTTTATGTCTGCAGGGAATCTTGTATGTTAATGCATAACATTGGTCCAGTTAATTCCATACATGAGAGGGTTATGTTCTGAGT
>NW_017171787.1:1278-1944 GCF_001652005.2 Ceratina calcarata | reverse complement strand
TATTTATAATCATTTTTATTATGAGCAGAAGTCAGTCTAATTGTTTAATGGTTTGTTTATTAAAATTGTAGTGGAATGCCTTGGTATGGGTCAGTGGTGAAGCAGTGCGCCTCGCCGATCAGTCCAGGTGTCGACGAGTCTTTAACATGCGGTAGAAAATTCACGGTGCAGCAGCAACAGACTCAGAAGAGCGATATCGAGAATAATAATCAGCAAGGAGATCAGTCTTTCTCTTTGGATGTTGCTTATTATCCTAGGAGGACGTTGAGGTTTAGGGTTCCCACCGTGCAGCCTCAAGAGGTAACAATTACACAATTTTACACAATCTTTCTACGACTTTCTCTTTTCTAACGAATGTCAGTTAATCTAATTTAATTAGAGGCGCGTCAATCAATTTAGGCGCCAAATTCAATGTGCTCAAGGATACTTTTCTTACAAATCCTCGAGTGTTTAATGATTGCTGGATTTTTGTTGCAGAATATTTGTAAGATTAAACATGGCGTCGATTACTCGGAGTACACGTTGCACTTCTATCGGGACTGCGAGGAATAATATTGAGGGGTGGTCTGAACTGAGGGTGGATTTGATGCAGCAGGATCTCCTTGTGCCTTCGTAATATATTTCCCACTATCGTCAACGATGAAACCCGAAGCCTTATATATAAAT
>NW_017171787.1:0-242 GCF_001652005.2 Ceratina calcarata | reverse complement strand
GTAACGTATCTATATATTATCAAATAAATCTGTAGCTGTATTTTCTATATTACTACAATACGCAGTGGTGGAACTACAATAGAGACTACTAAACGGTGATCGTATGATTTTACGATTGTTTTAAATGCAGAAAGAATTTGTTAATCGATGGGTGAAAATTAAACAATTATTTTTACTATCGGCTGATGACATGATTCAGTGTAAAATAATACTGTACAAAGTAATTTAAATTAATTTCGAAC
>NW_017171786.1:39440-47344 GCF_001652005.2 Ceratina calcarata | reverse complement strand
GTTTGTGTGTAACGATAACGATTGTATTACGTATTTTACATTAAATAAACAATATAAATTATTACCAAAAATTTGAAAAGCCCAGGAGGCTTGAACGTCAACTGGACAGTTTTCCGAAAAGGCAGAGCACAGGTCCAAAACATCTTCCAAACTTAGTAAATTATCCTTTTTCGATGAAAAGACACGATATATAGAATCGCGAAACGGGGAACACTAAAATAAAAGTTTAATAATATTCATTAAACTTACTTTCAAGTAAAATTGTATAAACGATTTATGACCTTGCAATCTCTAAATTTAAGAATTTTGTACAATTCGTATTTGCATTAAAGAAATCTGAAAAATGCAGCAATATTCAGTCTATCATTGGTTATCACTCTGAATCTTTTCATCATTTTTGACCTAACTGAATTGAAGAAATTAAATACCATAAAAATGGCAAGTTTAAACAATTCTTTGAAAAATTTACTTGAATTTGTGGTAAGATAATATCAATTTCTTCCAAAGTAAATCGATGCTGAATATTTTTCACCAATGTCCCAGGATTTATATCATGAAGTAGTTTCACAATGCTAAAAAAACAATAATAATTAGTCACATTCCTCACAAATTAATAATAGAAATCGTTCAATCAATGAATTAATTACCGACGTATTTCGCTTTTTCTTAAATACGTCAAATCAACATAATTTTCCAACGTCTCCTTGTCTAAAATTTTGTTGAACAATTTATTACACCACATGATAGAATAAATTAATAACAACAACGTCCAATAAAAATGCTTTAATAGAAAGAATTTTAACGAAATAGAAAATTCACCTAAGTTGTACCAACTTTAGCACTGAACAATGTTTATTGTCAGTCAATTTAACGAGTCTCTTATCAGTTTCTTATCAATGCAACGCCGTAGCTATCATTATCAATTATCATTTATCAGTCAATTGCGAATGAGTAGAATTGCACACTGCGTTGATGCTTTTGAAAATTATTCAGAAAATATTGGATTTACGAAAAAATTGTAAATGACTTTTTTGTAGGTGATAGAAGTACCTACAACTTATATTTAAAACCTTTTTGCTAGCATCAATAATTAACGAGTTATTTACAATTAAATCGTATATCTATTAGTTAGAAGCTAGTGTTTCATACTTTTGATGATTATCCAAAAAATATTCGAGCTGCAAGAAAATTGCGTATGACCTGATTTGTAGACGATAGAAGTACCTACCAACTTCTGTTTAAGATCTTTTCCACTACGTTCCATAATTAATGAGTTATTAACAATAAACTGCTACTCTCTCTAGAAATCCTCTAATATTGAATCGGTTTGATATTCGTGACGATTACTCAAAAAATCTTACAATAATTTGAATTATCGAAAAACATAATTGATCTTTTTCGTAGATATCAGTAGTACCTTCAATTCACGTTAACAACATTTCTTCGTAGAACCAATAATTAACGAATTAACTAAACAAAGAAAATTAAGTATTCAATTTTTAACACTTATTATTGAAGAATCACTTTTAGGGATTAAAAGTCCTACCGGGAGTCTGGAGTGAGAAATGGGTTTAAAAAACAAATTCACTCGATTTAATTTAAAAATGAACTCAATTCATTAAAAGAAAGAATTTGAGTGTTCAGGAGCGACGAAGCAACTTGCGATTCCTGCTGTGCGGACCTGCCAAGAAACTCAATCACTGGTCTCCGAAAGATGAAAAAATGAGAATTGTTAGTGATGCATGTTGACATACATTCAGACAACTATTTATGAGATAATTCCATTCGCAGGAGTTAATAGACTGTATAAATGAAGCGGGATTCTTAGTACCTCCAGTGCTCGACACAAGAATAGATTTTTGTAATTCTCGTGAGCGAGCAGAATGGAATAACTTTCACTTGTCGAACGAGTAATCGTCACACCCGATGCCTGGCCCTTTCTTACAAAATCACAGACTGCAGTTATAGACTGCTCAAACTCTGAATTCCAATCGGAAGTTACCACCGCTGGGTTTCGATCGTGAAAATGCTCGAAAACCCGTTGAAGAACCCAAGCGAGTTTGCGTCGAATACGTTATTCCAAACCACAATTCTCTACCGACTTATACAAGCTTTCCAAATCCCGAAAACCTCGGATAGGGAACTGTATCGCGTAGACTACCGGTCTACCGATCAACTTCGACAACCAGGAGTCCAAGGAAAGGAGCAAGAAAAACCGTACGCTCTTTTCTAGAATATCCTTAAACCTTAACCTCGTGTGTGCCCTCCGAATCGTTGCGTGTCTTGCTGGGGACTCGCCCCGCAGAGCGGGACTCTTAACCTTAACCAACCTTAACATCCTGTCTCCAAGCCACCAGGTGGCGTAACAGGGACAGCATAATTTTTCCCGCACGACTCGCTTCCCCTCTTTTTCGCCCGTATTTCGATCCCCACTACTATTCTCCTCATGCGCCTTCGCTGACCATGCCTAGCATACCCCCACCAAGTATTGGTCCCCACCATGGTCGCGTCGTCCCCACTTTCCGGCCGAGGGAAAAATTATGCTGTCCCTGTGGCGCATACACTTGTGGAGCGTAGCTCCTAGGCAGGGATGCCAGAATGTAGGATTTCTTCTCTTCCCGAGCTCTCCCTACTACTGCATGCTGCTGTGTGCTCAATGTGCTCTTCCCACTTACATATGGCATTATTAGACATGTTCCCAATGATCATGGGTAACGTAAGTGGGGGCAAAAAAAAATAGTGGGAGACAGCTCGGGAAGAGGAGAAATCCTACATTCTGGTATCCCTGATCCTGGGTTAGAAGCACTCGCACAACAAAAACGCGTTACGGCCTTGGTTGTAAGGCAATTCCGATTTAATTGGGTCTCAAACAGCACTTTTTACCACCAAAGGCAAAGAGATTCGACCGCCACATGTCCGCAATCTCGGTAAAAGTGTCTAATTCATGCATTTATTTCATGCAACGTAAACCGTTCAGGTGCGAAAGCCACACTGATCACAGCAATCGTACGTCCAGCTGACTGAAAAACTCAGACTCGCTGTTCTCGAAAAGTAATTACGACAGAGAATTCCTCTGTCATAAATCAAAGCATTCATCCATGCAATGTTTGATCGCTGTTATGATATGGCCCACCTTAGGCAGTCACAATCGAACTGAAAATTTTCAACGACGTAACGAAATCGTGGAACCACGATTTTCTACGACTCCACAATTACGGATATATCCGTCTTTCTTCTATTATACAGGGTGTCCCAGAACTAGTGTTAGACCAGGAAATGGGGAGGCACTGAGGTGATTTTAAACAATATTTTCCTTTGTCAAAATGTTGTCCGAGGCGTGGTTGTTGAGTTATTTACGAAAAACCCAATAAGGGCGCTCGTATAGCGGGCGGCCAGGAGCGTGACAACTGCCTCGTGCGTTGTCGTGCCCTTCTAACGCGCTCGTCATGAGAAGATAATATATGAAAGAAAAGTTGCATGCGAATATGACTAACAAATTCTTTGAATGTTAGAGAAAAGAAAGCAATTAGTCGTTAGTTACGTTCACTGAATAAATGTAACATACGAATAAAATATCGGCCCTCCCCCCCAAAAAGATTTGGAGGAATCTCTTATTATGTTACAAGTAAAGAGGAAAAGTAATTACAAAATTTTGGACAGGTCCATTTTCGAATTTACCCCATTAACAATCAAATTGTCCCCATGTGGGGCATGGGCACCATATTGGGAAACACTATCTTAAAGTGTACATATGCAAAACTTGGCGCAGATCGATGAAGAGGTTTTAGGTTTTATAAAGTGATACTTTATTTTATTNGTCGGAGAGATCCGCATAAGTTTTATGCGCCTCCGCAAGAATTGAATGAAACAGGAGACTATTTCCAGGTGAAATTAACAGTCAGTTAATTCCCCGAAAATAGAAATAATTATGTGTGTTCGCGAGAATTTCCAATAAAAGTTACAGTTAAGCCGAATTGTTATAACTCGTGGTCTATTTCTTATAGCCGCGAGCCGTGACTCATATGGCCCTGGGTTATGAGTGCAAGGAAGATGCCTAGTTGTTAGAGAGAGAACTGCGTATCGGCACTTCGGACCGCGGACGGTTTCGATGATTATTGTTTCGTAAGGTATCGTATGCGTACCATCGCCTGCGAAGGCTCTCGCTAGACGAATTTAATTCGCTTATGACGTCGAGGAATTCCGTCTACTATTCGGATTTAAATCAGCTGTTCGCTGCGTATTGAGAAAATCTTAATTTCTAGTGCAATATATCGGTAACGATACATTGAAGATCTCTCTTTTACACTCGATCTCAGTATTCGAGCGTGTAACGGATGCAATAGACTATGATCCGAAACCCGATAACTATCTGGCGACAGCAAGACGACACCCGTCGGGCACCCAAGTCCCGACCTTGGACGCAGGTAGGAAAAACCAACTTTCGGTTTTTCCTGGAAAAGCGGGCCACCAACAATTTATCCCTCCTTCGTTAACTTTTACCCTATTGGGCGCCTCTGGCACCCAAAAACTGTATAAAAGCCGTACCCTGGAAAGAAATAAATGTTAGAGCAGTTAGAACCTTCATGAAGACTACTTCTTTATCCACCATACCGACTAAGTCTCTACGGAACTCTCTCGCAACGATTAAAACAAGGAACAAACTCGTTTTCGGCGTAACAAGCGAGATTTGAAGGCGTTTCCTTCAGTCTTCGCTTGAAGCGAGTTTCGCAGGTCGAGCAGTGCATTTCGGTCGGGACCGTTTAAAGTCGGAAGCCCTTTGCCAGTGCGGTGATCGAAGCTGCAACTTGTCACGGCGTCGTGATTATCATACTCGCTCTGTAACGATCCGTTGTAACCGGTGTTCGCCGGTGCATCCTCCTGTGTCACGACATACCAGTATCGGCCCGGGACCCCGGTCGCAGTTGTAGGTCCACCGAGATTTTTCAAAGGAAAATAGCCTAGCACCATTAGTGGCACGACGTGTTCGTAACTGAGCTCTCTGTGGATTGTATTTCGCATACTTACAACACTCCGATTTTTCCAAGGCAGCACTTCAAAGATACTGTCGTCGGCACGAGAGAAAGAGTTGTACTCTGATCGTACCGGAGAACTCTACAGCCCACACCAATTTTAACGATCTTCGTTTTCCTTCTAATTACAGAGACTCATAAAGACGAGATTTGGTGAAAGTGCACCTGGGACAGGGTTTTAACTCTCTGGTCCGTCTCTATTATTTTTTTTTTATAAAAATCTCTGTTCAATTAAATAAACGGTGTTGGGGTTTTCAAAGGGAAACGCTTGCGTGTGAGTTATTTAGAAATTTCCGATTCTCATCTTCCCGGCATTCCGTTAGGGCACTATCCCTAGCACTTATCTTTGTTTGGATTATTGATTAGAAAACTTTTTAATTCAAATATTTTGAGTGCCTCTTAATTTTTATTCCGTTATTAGCAAAACTCTGAAAACTTATTTGTACAAAATATTATTAAAGTATGTTGTTCTACTTTGCGTCATTTACTGAAATAAATAGTTAAAGAGTACAATTAAAGGCTATAAATTTGACATTTTGTTTTTAGATTTGTTTGACTATTTTAAGGAGCGTTTCTTGAACCTTTTCGATCATTTTTAAAATCTTTAGGTTAAGATATTTTTAGACCTCCGGATTCCTCCGGAGCCCCTTGGCTACCCGGGGCCCCATGCGACCGCTTAGTCCGTTTACCGCTTAATCCGGCCCTAGTAGTTAACATTATTTGTAACGCAATTAATAAATTTGGGTATGCTTCCGAAAGATTGTTTTTTTACAATGTACTTCGTCGCATCTAGTGCCGAATAATTGGCTTGCGTTATCGATCGGAACATCTTAATCTCTTCAAATATTTCAATTCCGTCCAAATCTCCTTCCAAATGTAAATGAAGATCTTGACATTTTAATAAATATTCGTCATATAAATTCGCAATCTCATTCATACATAGAAAACCAAAAATATTCTAGTGATTTGTATATAATTCAAATCTACTTTTAGATGATACTGACATAGTATCTATTACTTTTTAAAAAGTAATACATACGGAAGTATTCGCTGACCGTCGACGATTCATCAGGACCTTCGTAATCAATAATTTCTGCTTTTTACCCTTGTATGATGACTTAAAATCTGGTACTATGTCTGTTTCCTTCGCAACTTCATTTGTTTCAATCATGACTTCGCTGAATCCTGCATTTCTATAGAAATCCTTTCAGATGCTTTGTGGCCAAATCTATTTGTATCTTTTGATTTTGCAATATTTTGCTGACGATATTAATTTTTGATAATATTTCGTACCAAATGATAAGACGGCAATAAACTCAAATTCATTTATCTTTCGCACTATAGATAAAATCTCAATTTTTAATTTATTATCAGATGCGTTATTGTCAATTCCGTTCAAGGCATTTCGAAATTGGCGAACTTGAAAGCGAATAGCCCTTACACTATCAATACGGTATTCCCATCTAATTTCCGATAATGGTTTAGGTGTAATTTTTTCAACATATTTTCTTATAACATCCCAACGCGTTGTTGATGCTGCAAATATGGTATAAATTTTTTGTAAAATACCAAAAGATATGTACTGCTTGTGTTGAGGATATTGCTATATCTCCCAGTAACAAATTCAAATTATGACTACCACATGGTACATAAAATACTTTATGATTTGCATGTAGTATATTCACTTGTACTCCCTGATGTATTCCCCACATATTGGCACTGTTATCATATTTTAATCCGCGACAGTCAGATATTTTTATTCCCAATTGATCCAGTATATGCATAATGATTTTGGATAGTCCTTTTCCTGTTGAATCGTGAATTGTTTCAAATTTGATAAAATGTTCGTTAATTTCAATATTATCGTCTGTTATGTTAACGTAATGAAGAACAACCGATAGTTGCTCTGGATGGCTCACATCTGGTGTACAAACCAATAAAATGGAATAGTATTTTGCTTTCTTTATTGCATCGATAATTACTCTTTGTACTTTATTTGCCATTGCATTTATTAATTCGTTTTGAATTGAGTGAGATAAATAATGATGGCCTCTTATGGCTGTTCTGTTTATGTGGTAAATTAAAACAGAATCAAATTTTGCAATTAACTGTATTAGACCCAAAAAATTACCACTGTGCTGTGTGTACAAAATATTGGAAGTTCCTCGGAAAGCTAAATTATGTTGCGCCAAATATAAAATAATTGCAGTTATACTTTGGACAACCTATTCGCATCGTGCCGTTTCAAGTTTTAAAAGTTTTTCGAACTCTTTATCAATTAGATTGCTAGTGCGAAAATTTTGTTCAATCTGAAGTCACTTTATTTTTTGTATACAGGGTGTCCCAGAACTAGTGTTAGGCCTTGAAATGGGGAGGAGCCATGGTGATTTTAAACAACTTTTTCCTTTGCAAAAAAGTTGTCCGAGGCGTGGTTGTCGAGTTATTAACAAAAATTACTATCCAACCAGAGCGTTCATATACAAGGCGGGCAGGAGCGCGATAACCGCCTTGTGCGTTGCCGCGGCCCGTATGCCACGCTCGTGACGAAAACATAGGATTAAAACAAAACTTACATGCAAGAGCAACTAAGAAATTGTTTAAATATTACAGAAACAAAGAAATTAGTCGTTAGTTACGTTCACTGAATAAATGCAACATATTCAATTAAATAACTAACAACTTTATAAATTACAGAGTAGCTAAAATTATAAAAAATGGGAAGAGAATTAGAGTTAAACTTAATCGTTCGTCTTTAAATTCACCTGTTCCTAGAAGAATGTTACTGGGTCAATGTGCCGAACCCCGGTACTTGAAGATAAAACATATGGATAGCAGAGTTCTGCATAGGACGGAAAAAGGGGCCGATCTCCTCGC
>NW_017171786.1:30756-38177 GCF_001652005.2 Ceratina calcarata | reverse complement strand
GCGAGGAGATCGGCCCCTTTTTCCGTCCTATGCAGAACTCTGCTATCCATATGTTTTATCTTCAAGTACCGGGGTTCGGCACATTGACCCAGTAACATTCTTCTAGGAACAGGTGAATTTAAAGACGAACGATTAAGTTTAACTCCAATTCTCTTCCCATTTTTTATAATTTTAGCTACTCTGTAATTTATAAAGTTGTTACTTATTTCTTGAGTATGTTACATTTGTTCAGTGAACGTAAGTAACGACTAATTGCTTTCTTTCCTCTGACATTTAACCAATTTGATAGTTCGTTTTTGCATGCAATATTTCTTTAATCCTATGCTCTCGTCACGAGCGTGGCATACGGGCGAGGCAAAGCACGAGGCAGTTACCGCACTCCTGCCCGCCTTGTATACTCGTGCTCTGATTGGTCGAGGGATTTTGTTAATAACTCGACTACCACGCCTCGGACAACTTTTTTGTAAAGGAAAAAGTTGTTTAAAATCACCATGGCTTCTCCCCATTTCAAGGACTAACACTAGTTCTGGAACACCCTGTATACACCCCCCCCATGTTCCCCTCTCAGCCTCTTGAATCAAGTGACCCCTCGTCTAAAATCCTACCTCATGCTCCGTCCTTTAGGTTCATGTTGTACACCAAGGGCTGTAAATGTTCTTTTTCCAGGCGAGGTTGATGTTTGAGTACCTGACGATTCAACAGCTCGTGTTCAAATCATCATCCGAGCCTGGAAAAGCCCATTCGGCCTGTGTTGTTCACCGCATTTTTTTACAAAAAGGACATAAAGAAGACCATTTTCCGGCGTCTACAAAGTGGATCGAGGACGTAGTTTCTGGAGTCGTTCACTTAAGGGTGTACAGGAGCGACGGGTCAACTCCGAATTGATCTTGGAGACCTCGTGCGGAGAACCTGATAAACTCCGAGTAAAGAACAGACTGATCCTTGTCTCTCCTGTATTGTTCTGTCCGAATCCGAGCTAAAAATCCTTTTCGGCCGCCTCGTGGCTATCACGGCGGTAACGTTGTAACTTTAGACGGTGCCCGCGCTTAAAAATTGTAATAAATTTTCATGAATACATGAAAAATTATAGAAAAAGGGATATTTATAAATAAAGAAAATTTGTAAACTGGAATAAAACCCTTATTTATAAAAAAAAAGACAACAAAGCAAAGAAGTTTGTAGGAAAGAGCAAAAAAAATGAAGAAATAAATTACTAAGATATGAGATATGAGAGAAGTTGGAAAAATAGTTCAGCGTTAAAATGATTATTTCATTATTTATCAGAATAGAAATAGTTAAAAAGTCTGTGTAATAGAAATATCATGAATAATAGCAACCTATCATAATAATAGCGATTAATGATTTAAATAATCTCAGAGTAATGTCTATGATAATTAATTGAATACTAACGTCTGAACAGTAAAATTGACAGATAATAAGAACAGTGCAATCGTTTTCGTACCTAAATTTTCCTAAAGAAGAAACATCAGATTATTGAAAGAGGATCAGGAACAGGTGATTATACACAACAGGATTATATAAAACAGGATACAAGAGTATGAGTAACAATTTGTGTTCGGAATTGTAAAATTTAAGTAGATCTCAATTTAAACTGAACTAACAATAAGCAACTACGTCGCAAAGTTACTTCAACCGTGTAACGGGAAGTAAAAATTGTTTCATTTGCGATTTATTTGCTATTGTCTCTTTAATTTCGATCGATTAGAAAAAATGCATGAAACATTAAAAGACAATAGACAGTGATTATCCATCGTTATAAACGTTTCTACGTATTTTCTCTTTGTATCATACTTATACCATGTTTTCATAGAATTCTTGTTTCATTCTGCTTATTTACTGTACACACATAGATACACGAAAGTAATGTAGTGCCAGATATGCGATTGTGAATAATACTTTGCGACGCAATCACTAACCCAGTTCAAATTGCAATCTAATTTGCAATACATTCCTTTTGTGTGTCGATAAATTACGTATAACGTTGAATTAAATTTTGTTTTCCAAATAAATATTGCTATAAAATTAATCGTTAAAAAAAAGTTCCAGTAATAAAGCGCGTACGCACGAATGTTGCTTTATTATGATCTTTCGCAATCGCATACATGTCACAATTTTTGTTAGACACATTTTCCACAATCATTTAGTTTAGACATTTGTTTTATATAAGTATCACAATAAACATAAAGCAAATACTACATCGTAAACATATTCAAACCAGAAACAAAACAAGCGCTGCTGCGCATGAGCGGCTACACAAAGAAAGAGATCACTATTTGCCATCTTTCTCTTTCTACCGTCCCGTCAATTTTTCAGCCCGCTCACGCTGTCTTTATTTATTCTTATGTGTATATGTCTCAACATACTACAGCATGTTCGCACTTCAGTATATTATAGTACTGGGAATTCAAACGAACCGAATTTACTGATTTTCGCCGTGGCGTGGCGTTTCGATGAGGCGATGGGGCAATATTTCCTTATAATTTTTTATCCTAAATGTTCCTTGTAGAATCCCACACTTCTGTATTCCCCCTGATTTTCTAATTTCGCTTTTGAAAGTCCAGAAAAACATATTTTTAAAGATGAATTTCATGTTCCTGGCGATTTTTCCAAAAAATGGCTACATAAAGATCATGACATTCGTTTCCTGAACAAGAATATCTAAACTTTATCGCATTTTTCTCCAAATTATGTCCAGGGAACGTGAAATGCGTTTTCGTAGTTCCCAGTTTTTCCGCCAGGGGTACTAGTTTGACTCCTGTATGCCCTTAAGTGTATGACATATTACAAGCACACACACACATATCAGCTACTGTGGGCCATGTGTTCTATCTGTGAGTGCCGAAGGTCGTCACATTGAGATTCTTCTAGGAGCAGGTGCATTTACCAACGAAGAAGTAAGTCCAGATCTGATTCTTTTCGCATTTTTCATAATTTTGCCTACTCTGTAACTTGTAAAGTTGTTAGTTATTTTATTCGTATGTTACATTTATTCAGTGAACGTTTCTTTTCTCTAACATTCAAAGAATTTGTTAGTCATATTTGCATGCAACTTTTTTTTCATATATTACCTTATCATGACGAGCGCGTTGGAGGGGCGCGGCAACCATAGAGATAATATATCTCTGTGGCGGCAACGCACAAGGCAGTTGTCACGTTCCTGGCCGCCCGCTATACGAGCGCTCTTATTGGGTTTTTCGTTAATAACTCAACAACCACGCCTCGGACAACATTTTGATAAAGGAAAATATTGTTTAAAATCACCTCAGTGCCTCCTCATTTCCGGCTCTAACACTAGTTCTGGAACAGTCTGTATAATTTCTCTCGCACCTTCTCATACATCTGAATCGTAGTAATAGTCATATCGTATGTAGTACGTAGTATGCAAGTACGATGTGAATAACTCTAATTCAGCGTTTTATTTTTATTTTCGCGTACACTGAGTTAATCCTAACCTGGGTTAATCCTTATCACGGGTCTCTTAGAAGTCTATCGTCAGGCTATTGAATTATGTTATGAATAGGGCTTGATATTCCTTCTATTATTCGATGTTACAGATATTATCAAATTCCTGGGGATTAACATGACCGTCAATCTTTCCAGGAACGAATATCCTAATACGCACGAAAGCGCATGCAACTCATTCGTATCCTTTGCCTTCGTTTCATTCGAATTTCCAATAATCACATTAATAATACATTTTACAACCTTTATAAATTTTGCAAAACTATTAAAACAACTTAATTTTATTAACAAAACTCATGGACCTAATCTAACATAACCTAACTTAATAAACGACGCATGTAATAATAAATTGTATATATAAGTGTAAGTAAATAATTCGTTACGAGAGCACAGGCGGATACTGTGGGCCGATGCTAATTCGATTCTCGCCGATCAGCGCTGACAAATCTAATCGGCGTTCATCAATTATTTGCGCCCGACTCTCTTTCCGGTTATCCCCGGGTTTCATCGGTTTCCGGGTAATCTCATTTTTCAGGACAGGCATTCCCTTTAGGCGGCTGCACGCATACAGTGGGTACAAAAAGTATTTACTCCCCGAAAACCGCATAGTTGATATTCGAACATTTTTAAAAACACAATTGGCTATCAAAAGATCTGAAAAAATTCTAATTGTTCTACTATATTATGTACTATGTCTCTGAATTTATTCAAATTTTTTCATTCATCCTATCCCGAGAAATAAATTTTAATGCAATCTGTGGGTCAATATTAACTATATCAAACTTTGAGAATGTTTTAATAATCCTGTACGCCACCAAAAGATCTGAAAAAGTTCTATCGATTCTATCACATCAAATACTATATCACTGAATTTTTTCAGAATTTGTCATTCATCCATATGGGAGAAATGTATCACAATTGAGCCTGTGACTCAGTATAATCCATCTAAAACTGAGAATTAAAAAAGTTTCAATATGAAAGTTTGAAAAATCCCCATACTAGTAACAAATCTGACATAAACTCCTCAAAGTTTTTCTTAATTTTGTATCAATTAAAAATGGCGGAAATAAATATTTGAACCATCGACCAATAGCGTTCGACGCTAATTCACCATCGTTGGAGTGTGACGGCGGCAGAAAGCCAGTTGGGGAGGTGGCAATAATTATCAGAGAATTGCACCAGGGGGACACGGTTATTGTTCTAAATTCAGAGGTGGGGGCCGGGTGGCGGGGGCGAGAGACGCGTGATGATAATGGTCCAGTGGTCATCGTCGTAGTACAGTCATGTGAGAATGACGGCAGGGACATGTCAACATGGCGGGCCATGCGTCATCGGATGTCCGTCGCACGTAAACGTTTGTTACCTCCCATCACCATTACCGGTCCATGCTGGCTTTCCCTTACCTCATTTCATGCTCGACATTTTTTCTCATATTATTTAATGGAAGAAAATTTCTGCAAAATGCTGGCATTTGATGATACACTCGAGGTACCATTTTACCATCTTTTCAAATTTTCTGACTCTTTTAATATAGTTTTCAAAGAGAAATTTCATTTATCCTTGCAATGATTTTCAAGAAAGAAAAGTGAATATTTCGAAAAGTATGAATGATATAAAAAAATGTTTGATACAAAAGTTGTATAGTAATACGGGGACTAGATTATATTGTCCTTTATTTGATCTTGAAATGACGTCGAAGAAGCCTATGAAGATAATTTTGTGATTTTCATCCAGAACCTATATTTTTTATTACATATTCTCAGTATTCGCATGTACTTGAACGTAATTTTATCATGAGCCCTCAAAGTTTACGTTTATCTTCGTGCATTATATAATTTTTTTCTCCAATCGTAGTAACCAAAAAATCGGAAAAATATGGTACATTCTCTACGACTATGTGGATATTTTTTAATTTTCTCAAAAAATTTCGTTCAGTAGAAACAGCGAAAAGAAATCCGAAATGATGGACAATTGTGTTATGGAATCGGAATTGATGTGATAATCAAAATTGGCGTCGTAATGCTTGAACTGACTGTACGGCCGTGCGAGACATAGGAGGTAGGCGTGAAATTTAAATTTTTCCAATAGCCGCCCGCTAATTCCCTTGATCCGTTCGGAATTCCTATCACCCGCTCTTCCCGGTTTCATCCGTTCCAGCTACAGTTAACGAAGATAACGCGTTAACGATCTCCCGATTCTTAATTGCCCGAGAACTGACCGATCATACCTCTACTTAAACGATTCATTCCTCGGAATTAAGCCCTCCTATACTTTCTTTATTGCCGCGTAGTTGCTCATGTAATTTAAGATTACATCGGTTTTTAGAGAAACTGACAATTCTTTTCGCAAGTTGGGATCGAAGGAAAATTATGAAAAAAATTAGGGTGACCGAAGACAGTGTTCTGAATATTATAGAATTTTTTCAAACGTTTTGATTACTTATTGTTTATTTAAATAAATTATAAATCTCAGTTTCGATATGAAATGAATATTTATAAAATCTTTTCACAAGTTGGGATAGTAGAAAAATTATGAAAAAGTCAGGGTGATAGAAGACGATATTTTATGTATTATGGAATTTTTTCAGATTTGTTGATTGCATATTATTTATTTACAATTGCTAATTCAATTTCTTATGAAATTAATGTACAATTTCACAATTTCGATTCTAAGTCGAGCAATAAACGTCGTAGAATTTTTCCAGATGGAGTCTTCGGTATATTTTCAACGAATTTGACTCCAGCTCTTAGCCACTGTTGAGGCGACATGCTCTCTGGAAAATTAATAAACAATTATAAAATTTAACCTAAAATTACTGTAAAAATATTATATAATTAAAATGCAAAACATAATATATATTCATAGTTTAATCTTATTTAATTGAAATGTATTAATTTAACCAGTTTTGTCCTATGTACGACTTACTGCTCTGTATCTAATCCTGGCATAATTAAAAACTCAAAATTCTGAAAAAGCTTATAATTTAACAAATCAATGAACCAATCAATTAGTGAACTAATAAATCAATGAATCAATAAATCAATGAATCATTAAATCAGTAAATCAGTCACTCAATCAATCAATCACACATTAAATCAGGCAAACGATTAGTTAGTGAATCAGTCATTCAAACATTAAATTAGCTATACAATCAGTTAGTGAATCAATCAGTCAGTCAGTTAGTTAATTGGCCTAATAGACAATCATTTAATCATTAAATCATGCACAGCGATGGACCTAAAAGACGGTAGCATGAGGTAGGGTTTTAGACGAGGAGGTGCGTGATTTAAGAGGCTGAGAAGGGAAAAAATTGCTGGTCAGACGTTAGCGCCATCTATAACATTCCGCGGTCTACTTAGGATCTGTTGCACAGCTTCGCGCATGCCCATTGTTTGCATGGCCATGTGAGCATGCGCATATCTATCTATAATACGTATTTTCAACTGTAGGGTGCACTAAAAATAGCCGGAACTTGTAGGGTGCACCACAATATGACCAGCAATTTGCTGCATGGGGAGGGATGCGCATGTGCCCATGGGTCCCATGGGTCTGCACTCCTCCTCACGCCTTATCGCGACAATGCTCCGACCTTTAGGTCCATGATGCACAGCTGTATGTTCTATGGTAGATTTGTAGTTACTCACTCTTAGCGAATTCAATCATGTCATTGGCTGTTAAATTTTTCCCAGGTTGCCTCACGATGACTGCCATTGGAAGTTCCCCGGCGGCTAAGTCAGGCTTGCCAATCACCGCGACGTCCTTCACACCTGGGTGAGTTAGCAACACAGCTTCTATTTCCGATGGCGACACCTGATGCCCTTTGTATTTTATTAATTCCTTTATTCTGCCTGCAAATTGATTATACATATTTATGATTTCCTATACTTGTATAATTGATATTTAATGATAGTCACTTGGATTCAAAAAAGATGATGAAG
>NW_017171786.1:23290-29380 GCF_001652005.2 Ceratina calcarata | reverse complement strand
AGCATGCATCGCGCGGATTCCACTAGCGTTCTGTTTTTACACCGTTGACACCGTTTTGTTGTGGTGTATGCACCGTGGTCAAGCGACGACGGATTCCGGAACTTTTGAGAACATTGTCCATAGCTTCATTACAATATTCCTTGCCATTGTCGGACTGGAGGGCTTTGATTTTGTGTCCTGTCTGTGTCTCCGCAAAGTTTTTGAACTCAACGAACCTGGAAAGTACATCACTCTTGTTTCGAATAAAGTAAACGGTACAATAACGACTATAATCGTCGATGAAAGTTACAATATATTGTGCACCGCCTTGTGATTCTATACGCATGGGTCCGCAAACGTCACTGTGAATGATTTCGAGCAATGCGCGAGAACGTTCGGTTCGCGATTGAAACGGTAAGCGTGTCAATTTCCCGGTCAAACACACCTCACACGCACGCATATTTGCAACGCCAGTAAAATTCAAACCGGACGCGATTTGTTTGTTTTTCATCAGGTTCATGTCATTTGCGTTCAAGTGTCCCAAGCGTTCGTGCCATATTTCCGCACTAGATTTAGTCACTTTGTCTGCTACGCACGCCTGTTGTGATTCTTGTCGAACAAAAAATAAATCGCCTTCGCGATCCGCAAGTAATACGACCTGTTTTTGAGAGTCTCTTACGACCGCTTGATTTTTGGAAAAAAGGATTTCATTACCTTTATCGACGATTTTAGAAACGGATAACAAATTCACTCTCAAACTCGGAACGAGCAAAGTATCCTTAAGCTTGAAAGATTGCTCGACTTCACCATTTGAGGCTGACAACCGAACAGAACCTTTTCCGGTTACTTGCGTCACTGCATCGCTTGCTAGTTTGAGTCCACCATTTGTCTCTTCTGACTCAATGAACAAATTTTTATCGTTACACAGATGAGACGTGCAGCCACTGTCAAGACACCATTTGGACGGTGATGCACTGTTCGTCGACGATTGTAAACACTCTACAATAAGTGTCTGTTCGACAACATTCGCCTTTTGGGAGGCTGTCTTCCTCTTCGCGAAACAGTTCGCTGTTTTGTGACCAACCTTGTGACGATAACCACACTTATATTTGATGCGTTTGTCGTTCAAAATTTATTTGCTGCTGTTCTGTGTGTCAGCACTGGCGTGTGGTTTTCGCGATTGTCCGCCAGGAGGGCCATGCCTTGCAAACATGGCGCCGTTGTCGTCATCTTTCTCCTTCTGTTTCCTTGTATCATCTATTTCGATGATTTTTATACGCAAAGAATCGGGATCGGGTAAATCGTCCCTGGATAGCATCGCGATGCGAAAAGTCTCGAAACTAGCCGGTAGACTGTTCAAAATCATCACGGTGAGCAGATCGCCGTTGATTTCGACGTTCATGGCTTGAAGCTTATCGATGGCGTCATAGAATTGCGTCAGATGCGTTCGAACGTCCATTTCTTCTGCCATTTTCTGTTGCGTGATTTGATTCAGCAATGCTGCCTTTTTTGCAGGACCCTTCGATGCGTAGACAGTTTCCAATTTTCTCCACACATCATTTGATGTCACGCATCCACGAATTTGTTTCAGCTCCAACGGTGAAATTGAGAGAACGAGGTCTGATTTCGCTTTGCGATCCGCTGCAATCCATTCCTTGTGTCGAGCTTCCGATCTTTGGCGTGCTTCGCCTTCACCGGTTACTACTGGCATCGGTATATCGCCCGAAACGTACGACCACGTGTCGTTTTTTATTAAAAGAGCTTCCACTTGAATTCGCCACGTGTCATAATTATCACGCGTAAGCGCTTCTATTCGCGTGGAGTTTACAGTATTCATTTTCAATTTGTTCGCGTGTCACTGGGTCGAAGAATTTTCGAGAACGTTCTTTATGTTACGTATATCACACAAAAGAAAAATCTACTTCAATACCCGTAGTGCCTGGGCCCATAACCTATTGAGCAAATGGCAGGGCAGGAATTACGAACGATAAAATGAAAAGAAATATACTTTATTAGAAACTGACCGTTGTGAGTGTTCGGATCAGACTGACCAAGAAGGCGCAGTATACATAGTGGTTATGGAGAGGGCGCACTTAACCATAAGACAAAAAATGTTAGATGGCTCCACAGTGTGAAGAAACACGGAACAATTGTCTCTTCAACACTCTCCCTCAATTTTACCGTGTTTATCACAACGAAATACACCTAGACCAAAAATACACTTTTCATGTTTCGCACGAGGAAGTGCTTTTGTCAGAACATCGGCCAACATTGACTCGGTGGACAAGTACTCCAGTACGATCGGATGATCCCGGAGAACTTGGCGTATAAAATGATGGCGCACATCTATATGCTTAGTTCTCGCGTGGAAAAGTGGATTATGCGCTAGTTTTTGAGCCCCTTGATTGTCGTTGTACAGCTTGAGTCGAGCAAAGTTTTGAAGGCCTAGCTCTTTAAGAAATCCTAAAAGATGGACACCTTGTTTTGCGGCATCGCTGATGGCCATGTACTCCGCTTCCGTTGAGGATAGAGCAGTCGTACGTTGCTTCTTGGATTCCCAAGCGACAACCGAACCTGCGAGAACAAAGGCAGATCCAGTGAAAGATCTCCGGTCGATAGTACAGTTCCCCCAATCGGCATCGACATAACCAATCAGTGTTCTTTGGCTCTTCTGGTAGACGAGACCGTGAGTTTTAGTCCCCTTGAGATAACGAAGAATCCTCTTTGCGGCCAGCCAATGAGTCTTCTGATAGTTGCAGTTGAATTGGCTTAGCACACTCACAGCATGTGAGATATCGGGCCGTGTCGCCAAAGCAATGTACATCAGGGCACCGATGAGTTCTCGAAACGGGAAGTCCGAACCCACGTTCTTATTCTCCATTTCTTCTGTAGTTAATTTAGCTCCAACCACCAGCGGTGTTTTCACAGGTTTGCAATTTTCCATGTTGAATCTCTTCAGAACCTCCTCGATATAGCGTTCCTGAGACAACGTCAGACTCTCCCTTGCTCGAGAGATCTGAATACCGAGGCAGTATTTAGCCATTCCGATGTCTCTCATCGAAAACCTCTTGGATAACTGAGATTTGATTTCCTCAGCACGTGTTGGATCATTCGATGCAATTAGAATGTCGTCAACGTACACCAGTACAATCGTTATGCTTTTCTTCCTTTGATCAACATATACACAAGGATCTGCATTTGTAGGCACCTACCCGATCTTGTCAAAAGCTTCATTTAGTTTTATGTACCAGCGACGACCAGCTTGACGAAGTCCGTATAAGGCCTTCTTGAGCTTGCATGTGTATGCTCCGTTCAAAAGACGCTGCAGCATCACCTTTGCCTTGTCCGCAACGATGCTATTTTTCTCTCGGTGAATGATTTCTCTGAGCATCTCATCCAGGAGATCCGGAGAACTCATATAAATATCAGTGTCGATGTCTCCATTGAGATAAGCGGTTGTGATGTCCAACTGAAAAACATCAAGATTAAGCTCCACAGACAATGCCATCAACAACCGAAAAGAGTCGAGTCTGGCTACAGGTGCGAAAGTGTCGTGGAAATCTATTCCAGGTCTCTGCGTGAACCCTTTGGCTACGAGTCTGGCCTTTCGACGTTCCAGACTACCATCAGCATCGTATATATTTCGAAGCACGAACCTACAACGCACAACTTCTTCGCCGTCAGGCTTATTGACCAGCTCCCAAGTATCGTTAGCAACGAGACTTTTAATTTCAGAATAGATAGCTTCTTTCCATTCGTCAGCATCCGGGCCATTCAGAGCCTTAGAGAGCGGCATCTCAGATGCATTTATTGCGAAATTTGCGTCATGCCACTCCACTTCGTCATCATCACTCGGCGATTGATGATTGCGATTTGGATTCGTATTCCAAGAAGCTTCGTTTGTGGAATCCTCGTCTCCGTCATTCGATCTGGCGCTGTCTTCGTTAATCCTGACTCTTGCAGCACGACTTCTAGTGATACTACCACCTTCAACATGTTCTTCCGTAGCGTGATCAAGTGCACCTGGTACCTGACAATATACCTTCGACGGGCGACCGCGATTTCCGGTACGTACAATACGTGGCCTACCTCGACCGCGTACCGCCGATACGGTAGAACTACTGGTAATTTGATCATTACTGGTTTCTAAATGAGCTCCCGAATTTGTTGCAGAATTATCCGCCAATCCTTCATCATCGTTTGATGCATCACACGCAATACGCTGATTGGAAAAAATCTCAATACTTTGGCCTTCCGAAAATCCCTCATTATCTGACACGAATTCCTCGAACTCTGTTTCCGGCTCGAATTCGTTTAAGAATCTTACATCACGCGACGCTACGACCCTTTTTTCACCCGGAATCCAAATGCGATAGGCTTTTCTTTCCTCCGAATAACCAACAAAGATCCCTTGCTTCGATCTCTTGTCAAATTTTCCTTTATTCGGCGTTTTGTCAAGAACGAAAGCTTTGATGCCAAAGATTTTGAAATAACCTATGAAAGGACGTTTTCCGGTCCATTTTTGATACGGTGTGCCTTCGCTCAAACTTCGCGTTACACATCTATTTTGAATGTGGCAAGCTGTGGCGATTGCTTCTGCCCAAAAAGAAGAAGGAAGTCCCGACTGCAGAAGCATGCATCGCGCGGATTCCACTAGCGTTCTGTTTTTACACCGTTGACACCGTTTTGTTGTGGTGTATGCACCGTGGTCAAGCGACGACGGATTCCGGAACTTTTGAGAACATTGTCCATAGCTTCATTACAATATTCCTTGCCATTGTCGGACTGGAGGGCTTTGATTTTGTGTCCTGTCTGTGTCTCCGCAAAGTTTTTGAACTCAACGAACCTGGAAAGTACATCACTCTTGTTTCGAATAAAGTAAACGGTACAATAACGACTATAATCGTCGATGAAAGTTACAATATATTGTGCACCGCCTTGTGATTCTATACGCATGGGTCCGCAAACGTCACTGTGAATGATTTCGAGCAATGCGCGAGAACGTTCGGTTCGCGATTGAAACGGTAAGCGTGTCAATTTCCCGGTCAAACACACCTCACACGCACGCATATTTGCAACGCCAGTAAAATTCAAACCGGACGCGATTTGTTTGTTTTTCATCAGGTTCATGTCATTTGCGTTCAAGTGTCCCAAGCGTTCGTGCCATATTTCCGCACTAGATTTAGTCACTTTGTCTGCTACGCACGCCTGTTGTGATTCTTGTCGAACAAAAAATAAATCGCCTTCGCGATCCGCAAGTAATACGACCTGTTTTTGAGAGTCTCTTACGACCGCTTGATTTTTGGAAAAAAGGATTTCATTACCTTTATCGACGATTTTAGAAACGGATAACAAATTCACTCTCAAACTCGGAACGAGCAAAGTATCCTTAAGCTTGAAAGATTGCTCGACTTCACCATTTGAGGCTGACAACCGAACAGAACCTTTTCCGGTTACTTGCGTCACTGCATCGCTTGCTAGTTTGAGTCCACCATTTGTCTCTTCTGACTCAATGAACAAATTTTTATCGTTACACAGATGAGACGTGCAGCCACTGTCAAGACACCATTTGGACGGTGATGCACTGTTCGTCGACGATTGTAAACACTCTACAATAAGTGTCTGTTCGACAACATTCGCCTTTTGGGAGGCTGTCTTCCTCTTCGCGAAACAGTTCGCTGTTTTGTGACCAACCTTGTGACGATAACCACACTTATATTTGATGCGTTTGTCGTTCAAAATTTATTTGCTGCTGTTCTGTGTGTCAGCACTGGCGTGTGGTTTTCGCGATTGTCCGCCAGGAGGGCCATGCCTTGCAAACATGGCGCCGTTGTCGTCATCTTTCTCCTTCTGTTTCCTTGTATCATCTATTTCGATGATTTTTATACGCAAAGAATCGGGATCGGGTAAATCGTCCCTGGATAGCATCGCGATACGAAAAGTCTCGAAACTAGCCGGTAGACTGTTCAAAATCATCACGGTGAGCAGATCGCCGTTGATTTCGACGTTCATGGCTTGAAGCTTATCGATGGCGTCATAGAATTGCGTCAGATGCGTTCGAACGTCCATTTCTTCTGCCATTTTCTGTTGCGTGATTTGATTCAGCAATGC
>NW_017171786.1:0-22498 GCF_001652005.2 Ceratina calcarata | reverse complement strand
AACGAATTTGACTCCAGCTCTTAGCCACTGTTGAGGCGACATGCTCTCTGGAAAATTAATAAACAATTATAAAATTTAACCTAAAATTACTGTAAAAATATTATATAATTAAAATGCAAAACATAATATATATTCATAGTTTAATCTTATTTAATTGAAATGTATTAATTTAACCAGTTTTGTCCTATGTACGACTTACTGCTCTGTATCTAATCCTGGCATAATTAAAAACTCAAAATTCTGAAAAAGCTTATAATTTAACAAATCAATGAACCAATCAATTAGTGAACTAATAAATCAATGAATCAATAAATCAATGAATCATTAAATCAGTAAATCAGTCACTCAATCAATCAATCACACATTAAATCAGGCAAACGATTAGTTAGTGAATCAGTCATTCAAACATTAAATTAGCTATACAATCAGTTAGTGAATCAATCAGTCAGTCAGTTAGTTAATTGGCCTAATAGACAATCATTTAATCATTAAATCATGCACAGCGATGGACCTAAAAGACGGTAGCATGAGGTAGGGTTTTAGACGAGGAGGTGCGTGATTTAAGAGGCTGAGAAGGGAAAAAATTGCTGGTCAGACGTTAGCGCCATCTATAACATTCCGCGGTCTACTTAGGATCTGTTGCACAGCTTCGCGCATGCCCATTGTTTGCATGGCCATGTGAGCATGCGCATATCTATCTATAATACGTATTTTCAACTGTAGGGTGCACTAAAAATAGCCGGAACTTGTAGGGTGCACCACAATATGACCAGCAATTTGCTGCATGGGGAGGGATGCGCATGTGCCCATGGGTCCCATGGGTCTGCACTCCTCCTCACGCCTTATCGCGACAATGCTCCGACCTTTAGGTCCATGATGCACAGCTGTATGTTCTATGGTAGATTTGTAGTTACTCACTCTTAGCGAATTCAATCATGTCATTGGCTGTTAAATTTTTCCCAGGTTGCCTCACGATGACTGCCATTGGAAGTTCCCCGGCGGCTAAGTCAGGCTTGCCAATCACCGCGACGTCCTTCACACCTGGGTGAGTTAGCAACACAGCTTCTATTTCCGATGGCGACACCTGATGCCCTTTGTATTTTATTAATTCCTTTATTCTGCCTGCAAATTGATTATACATATTTATGATTTCCTATACTTGTATAATTGATATTTAATGATAGTCACTTGGATTCAAAAAAGATGATGAAGAAATTGGAAATGTACGATGTATGAGAAATATTAGGGGATTTTTCAGATTTTTAAACACAAATTGAAGAATTCCCCTAGGAAAATGCTAAGTTTTTATTGGAAATGAATCCTAATATCAGCGTAAATTCATACGAATTTCTGATGTGCAATTCTGTTTAGTGACGATGATGTTTTATCTTATTTGATCGATAATGTCAATGGGTTCTTCATTAACAAAACCCAACTGTTCCAAATCGTAGGAGTCATTATTTAATATCTTCCATTCTACTGGATGAAAAATATAGAAAAATTCAAGGAGACGTCCATAGGTCTTATGTTTGGTATTTTCTCATAATCAGAATTTTTGAATGAAAATTTCATTTTCAAGAATTCGTTTCCGTTGACGGACATTGAGAGTATAATTTTCATTTACAAGCGTTCGTGCCATATTTCCGCACTAGATTTAGTCACTTTGTCTGCTACGCACGCCTGTTGTGATTCTTGTCGAACAAAATATAAATCGCCTTCGCGATCCGCAAGTAATACGACCTGTTTTTGAGAGTCTCTTACGACCGCTTGATTTTTGGAAAAAAGGATTTCATTACCTTTATCGACGATTTTAGAAACGGATAACAAATTCACTCTCAAACTCGGAACGAGCAAAGTATCCTTAAGCTTGAAAGATTGCTCGACTTCACCATTTGAGGCTGACAACCGAACAGAACCTTTTCCGGTTACTTGCGTCACTGCATCGCTTGCTAGTTTGAGTCCACCATTTGTCTCTTCTGACTCAATGAACAAATTTTTATCGTTACACAGATGAGACGTGCAGCCACTGTCAAGACACCATTTGGACGGTGATGCACTGTTCGTCGACGATTGTAAACACTCTACAATAAGTGTCTGTTCGACAACATTCGCCTTTTGGGAGGCTGTCTTCCTCTTCGCGAAACAGTTCGCTGTTTTGTGACCAACCTTGTGACGATAACCACACTTATATTTGATGCGTTTGTCGTTCAAAATTTATTTGCTGCTGTTCTGTGTGTCAGCACTGGCGTGTGGTTTTCGCGATTGTCCGCCAGGAGGGCCATGCCTTGCAAACATGGCGCCGTTGTCGTCATCTTTCTCCTTCTGTTTCCTTGTATCATCTATTTCGATGATTTTTATACGCAAAGAATCGGGATCGGGTAAATCGTCCCTGGATAGCATCGCGATGCGAAAAGTCTCGAAACTAGCCGGTAGACTGTTCAAAATCATCACGGTGAGCAGATCGCCGTTGATTTCGACGTTCATGGCTTGAAGCTTATCGATGGCGTCATAGAATTGCGTCAGATGCGTTCGAACGTCCATTTCTTCTGCCATTTTCTGTTGCGTGATTTGATTCAGCAATGCTGCCTTTTTTGCAGGACCCTTCGATGCATAGACAGTTTCCAATTTTCTCCACACATCATTTGATGTCACGCATCCACGAATTTGTTTCAGCTCCAACGGTGAAATCGAGAGAACGAGCATTCCGAGCTTTGCGATCCGCTGCAATCCATTCCTTGTGTTGAGCTTCCGATCTTTGGCGTGCTTCGCCTTCACCGGTTACTACTGGCATCGGTATATCGCCCGAAACGTACGACCACGTGTCGTTTTTTATTAAAAGAGCTTCCACTTGAATTCGCCACGTGTCATAATTATCACGCGTAAGCGCTTCTATTCGCGTGGAGTTTACAGTATTCATTTTCAATTTGTTCGCGTGTCACTGGGTCGAAGAATTTTCGAGAACGTTCTTTATGTTACGTATATCACACAAAAGAAAAATCTACTTCAATACCCGTAGTGCCTGGGCCCATAACCTATTGAGCAAATGGCAGGGCAGGAATTACGAACGATAAAATGAAAAGAAATATACTTTATTAGAAACTGACCGTTGTGAGTGTTCGGATCAGACTGACCAAGAAGGCGCAGTATACATAGTGGTTATGGAGAGGGCGCACTTAACCATAAGACAAAAAATGTTAGATGGCTCCACAGTGTGAAGAAACACGGAACAATTGTCTCTTCAACACTCTCCCTCAATTTTACCGTGTTTATCACAACGAAATACACCTAGACCAAAAATACACTTTTCATGTTTCGCACGAGGAAGTGCTTTTGTCAGAACATCGGCCAACATTGACTCGGTGGACAAGTACTCCAGTACGATCGGATGATCCCGGAGAACTTGGCGTATAAAATGATGGCGCACATCTATATGCTTAGTTCTCGCGTGGAAAAGTGGATTATGCGCTAGTTTTTGAGCCCCTTGATTGTCGTTGTACAGCTTGAGTCGAGCAAAGTTTTGAAGGCCTAGCTCTTTAAGAAATCCTAAAAGATGGACACCTTGTTTTGCGGCATCGCTGATGGCCATGTACTCCGCTTCCGTTGAGGATAGAGCAGTCGTACGTTGCTTCTTGGATTCCCAAGCGACAACCGAACCTGCGAGAACAAAGGCAGATCCAGTGAAAGATCTCCGGTCGATAGTACAGTTCCCCCAATCGGCATCGACATAACCAATCAGTGTTCTTTGGCTCTTCTGGTAGACGAGACCGTGAGTTTTAGTCCCCTTGAGATAACGAAGAATCCTCTTTGCGGCCAGCCAATGAGTCTTCTGATAGTTGCAGTTGAATTGGCTTAGCACACTCACAGCATGTGAGATATCGGGCCGTGTCGCCAAAGCAATGTACATCAGGGCACCGATGAGTTCTCGAAACGGGAAGTCCGAACCCACGTTCTTATTCTCCATTTCTTCTGTAGTTAATTTAGCTCCAACCACCAGCGGTGTTTTCACAGGTTTGCAATTTTCCATGTTGAATCTCTTCAGAACCTCCTCGATATAGCGTTCCTGAGACAACGTCAGACTCTCCCTTGCTCGAGAGATCTGAATACCGAGGCAGTATTTAGCCATTCCGATGTCTCTCATCGAAAACCTCTTGGATAACTGAGATTTGATTTCCTCAGCACGTGTTGGATCATTCGATGCAATTAGAATGTCGTCAACGTACACCAGTACAATCGTTATGCTTTTCTTCCTTTGATCAACATATACACAAGGATCTGCATTTGTAGGCACCTACCCGATCTTGTCAAAAGCTTCATTTAGTTTTATGTACCAGCGACGACCAGCTTGACGAAGTCCGTATAAGGCCTTCTTGAGCTTGCATGTGTATGCTCCGTTCAAAAGACGCTGCAGCATCACCTTTGCCTTGTCCGCAACGATGCTATTTTTCTCTCGGTGAATGATTTCTCTGAGCATCTCATCCAGGAGATCCGGAGAACTCATATAAATATCAGTGTCGATGTCTCCATTGAGATAAGCGGTTGTGATGTCCAACTGAAAAACATCAAGATTAAGCTCCACAGACAATGCCATCAACAACCGAAAAGAGTCGAGTCTGGCTACAGGTGCGAAAGTGTCGTGGAAATCTATTCCAGGTCTCTGCGTGAACCCTTTGGCTACGAGTCTGGCCTTTCGACGTTCCAGACTACCATCAGCATCGTATATATTTCGAAGCACGAACCTACAACGCACAACTTCTTCGCCGTCAGGCTTATTGACCAGCTCCCAAGTATCGTTAGCAACGAGACTTTTAATTTCAGAATAGATAGCTTCTTTCCATTCGTCAGCATCCGGGCCATTCAGAGCCTTAGAGAGCGGCATCTCAGATGCATTTATTGCGAAATTTGCGTCATGCCACTCCACTTCGTCATCATCACTCGGCGATTGATGATTGCGATTTGGATTCGTATTCCAAGAAGCTTCGTTTGTGGAATCCTCGTCTCCGTCATTCGATCTGGCGCTGTCTTCGTTAATCCTGACTCTTGCAGCACGACTTCTAGTGATACTACCACCTTCAACATGTTCTTCCGTAGCGTGATCAAGTGCACCTGGTACCTGACAATATACCTTCGACGGGCGACCGCGATTTCCGGTACGTACAATACGTGGCCTACCTCGACCGCGTACCGCCGATACGGTAGAACTACTGGTAATTTGATCATTACTGGTTTCTAAATGAGCTCCCGAATTTGTTGCAGAATTATCCGCCAATCCTTCATCATCGTTTGATGCATCACACGCAATACGCTGATTGGAAAAAATCTCAATACTTTGGCCTTCCGAAAATCCCTCATTATCTGACACGAATTCCTCGAACTCTGTTTCCGGCTCGAATTCGTTTAAGAATCTTACATCACGCGACGCTACGACCCTTTTTTCACCCGGAATCCAAATGCGATAGGCTTTTCTTTCCTCCGAATAACCAACAAAGATCCCTTGCTTCGATCTCTTGTCAAATTTTCCTTTATTCGGCGTTTTGTCAAGAACGAAAGCTTTGATGCCAAAGATTTTGAAATAACCTATGAAAGGACGTTTTCCGGTCCATTTTTGATACGGTGTGCCTTCGCTCAAACTTCGCGTTACACATCTATTTTGAATGTGGCAAGCTGTGGCGATTGCTTCTGCCCAAAAAGAAGAAGGAAGTCCCGACTGCAGAAGCATGCATCGCGCGGATTCCACTAGCGTTCTGTTTTTACACCGTTGACACCGTTTTGTTGTGGTGTATGCACCGTGGTCAAGCGACGACGGATTCCGGAACTTTTGAGAACATTGTCCATAGCTTCATTACAATATTCCTTGCCATTGTCGGACTGGAGGGCTTTGATTTTGTGTCCTGTCTGTGTCTCCGCAAAGTTTTTGAACTCAACGAACCTGGAAAGTACATCACTCTTGTTTCGAATAAAGTAAACGGTACAATAACGACTATAATCGTCGATGAAAGTTACAATATATTGTGCACCGCCTTGTGATTCTATACGCATGGGTCCGCAAACGTCACTGTGAATGATTTCGAGCAATGCGCGAGAACGTTCGGTTCGCGATTGAAACGGTAAGCGTGTCAATTTCCCGGTCAAACACACCTCACACGCACGCATATTTGCAACGCCAGTAAAATTCAAACCGGACGCAATTTGTTTGTTTTTCATCAGGTTCACGTCATTTGCGTTCAAGTGTCACAAGCGTTCGTGCCATATTTCCGCACTAGATTTAGTCACTTTGTCTGCTACGCACGCCTGTTGTGATTCTTGTCGAACAAAATATAAATCGCCTTCGCGATCCGCAAGTAATACGACCTGTTTTTGAGAGTCTCTTACGACCACTTGATTTTTGGAAAAAAGGATTTCATTACCTTTATCGACGATTTTAGAAACGGATAACAAATTCACTCTCAAACTCGGAACGAGCAAAGTATCCTTAAGCTTGAAAGATTGCTCGACTTCACCATTTGAGGCTGACAACCGAACAGAACCTTTTCCGGTTACTTGCGTCACTGCATCGCTTGCTAGTTTGAGTCCACCATTTGTCTCTTCTGACTCAATGAACAAATTTTTATCGTTACACAGATGAGACGTGCAGCCACTGTCAAGACACCATTTGGACGGTGATGCACTGTTCGTCGACGATTGTAAACACTCTACAATAAGTGTCTGTTCGACAACATTCGCCTTTTGGGAGGCTGTCTTCCTCTTCGCGAAACAGTTCGCTGTTTTGTGACCAACCTTGTGACGATAACCACACTTATATTTGATGCGTTTGTCGTTCAAAATTTATTTGCTGCTGTTCTGTGTGTCAGCACTGGCGTGTGGTTTTCGCGATTGTCCGCCAGGAGGGCCATGCCTTGCAAACATGGCGCCGTTGTCGTCATCTTTCTCCTTCTGTTTCCTTGTATCATCTATTTCGATGATTTTTATACGCAAAGAATCGGGATCGGGTAAATCGTCCCTGGATAGCATCGCGATGCGAAAAGTCTCGAAACTAGCCGGTAGACTGTTCAAAATCATCACGGTGAGCAGATCGCCGTTGATTTCGACGTTCATGGCTTGAAGCTTATCGATGGCGTCATAGAATTGCGTCAGATGCGTTCGAACGTCCATTTCTTCTGCCATTTTCTGTTGCGTGATTTGATTCAGCAATGCTGCCTTTTTTGCAGGACCCTTCGATGCGTAGACAGTTTCCAATTTTCTCCACACATCATTTGATGTCACGCATCCACGAATTTGTTTCAGCTCCAACGGTGAAATTGAGAGAACGAGGTCTGATTTCGCTTTGCGATCCGCTGCAATCCATTCCTTGTGTCGAGCTTCCGATCTTTGGCGTGCTTCGCCTTCACCGGTTACTACTGGCATCGGTATATCGCCCGAAACGTACGACCACGTGTCGTTTTTTATTAAAAGAGCTTCCACTTGAATTCGCCACGTGTCATAATTATCACGCGTAAGCGCTTCTATTCGCGTGGAGTTTACAGTATTCATTTTCAATTTGTTCGCGTGTCACTGGGTCGAAGAATTTTCGAGAACGTTCTTTATGTTACGTATATCACACAAAAGAAAAATCTACTTCAATACCCGTAGTGCCTGGGCCCATAACCTATTGAGCAAATGGCAGGGCAGGAATTACGAACGATAAAATGAAAAGAAATATACTTTATTAGAAACTGACCGTTGTGAGTGTTCGGATCAGACTGACCAAGAAGGCGCAGTATACATAGTGGTTATGGAGAGGGCGCACTTAACCATAAGACAAAAAATGTTAGATGGCTCCACAGTGTGAGGAAACACGGAAGAATTGTCTGTTCAACAGAATTTTAACGTAAGATAGAAAAGGAATTTTTGAAAATATTCACCAGTGATGTAGAGCAGTCCGTTTTCGTCAAAATATCCTAGATCCCCAGAATGTAGCCACTTATCTTTGTCAATCGTGTCAGCAGTGGCCTTTGGATTTTTGAAGTATCCCACCATAACTTGGTCGCCTTTTAGGCAAACTTCTCCAATTTTCCTGGGTGGTAGAGCGGCGCCTGTGATCGTGTCCACTATTTTACCTTTGAATCCGGGCATTATTGGGCCTACAGTGTCGTCAATGCACGATCTCTCACTTAGATTTGTGATGATACTCAGTTCTGTCATTCCATAACCGTTGCGGACGTATTTTATTCCCGTTAACCTTTTGACATCGTCAGAAACCTTAGAAAAATGGGAAATTTTGAGATTTTAATTCAATTTTGAAATCATATATCGAACTTGATTCGTTTTTGAAATTGTAGATCGATTTTGATTCGTTTTTAAAACTTAAACTCTACATTAATTTCTTTAAACTAACGAAAATACTTACGTCCTTCGGCAATGGTGCAGCCCCGCAAAGAATTTCTCTGACACTCCCAAAATTATAATTCTTCAACCTAGGATGTTTCGCCATTGCTACCAAAATTGGTGGTACGATTGGCAACATAGTAACCTTATATTTTTCAATGGTAGCCAGAAAATCGTCCATATTGAATTTCCTCATAAGGCAAATGGCTGCACCCGCGTCTATACTTGTTATTATCATACCAACGGCATAGCCATGAAATAGTGGAAGGAACAACAGTGTTCGGTCCCCATTTCTAAGTTCCAACAATGATGGCGTCCTACTAAGTGTTGTTCATTTACAGTAGCGAATGATAACAGAGAAAATTTTATTTTTGAGTTTATACAATTTTTGAATTCTTATTCTCATTTATTAACATTAATATTGCACATTTTGTGTTTCATTAATATTTGTGTCCAATTTTGAATTTAAATATTGCAGTTAAATTTTTATATGGCATCAGAATTTTAAAATGACAACAGAATTTCTATTTAATTAAAAAATGGGGGACGATGCAATTGAAATTCATTTTTCGAATTGATATAATATGTATTAATGGATTTATTTTAGTTTTGGGTTTCATTTTCAATATTTTAAAATGGCGGACATTAGCAAAGAAATTCTCGTCTTTCTTAGTTGATAGAATCATAACTTAATATTATATTAATTAATTCAATTGAAATTGATTGAATTGATATAACTATAATTTATTAACATTATTGTTGCATATTTCGTGTTTTATTTATTTCCATAATTAATACTGAATTTAAACATAAAAATCAATTTTGCAATTCGTTGTTAATGTTTCAAAATTGTGAATAATTTTAGGATGGCGATCAATTTCAAATGGACGCATGATTCTAAAGTCCTTATTCGCATTCTCACTCACCTAAAGCTGTAAATGAACGTGACTAAATTTTTGTGCGACAGCATCACGCCTTTCGGAAAACCAGTAGTGCCGCTGGAACAAAAAATGGCAGCCACTCGCCTGGCATTATCGTCGATGAATTGAGGCACGAAATGTTCAAAATTGACTGCGTCTTTCTGTTTCTCCAAAATTTGCCTCACTGTTATTATGTTTTTGTTAAGTGGCTGATCCTCCAATTGGATGATCTTCAAATTCCAGTTTAGGGTAGCTGCGATTTTTGATAGCAAGGCCTCCGTTTTTTGGGAAACGAAAATTATTTTGGGTTGGTATAGTTCCAACATGCGTCTAAACTCTCCTGTTTGGAACAAAATTTTTTAATCACATTGGTGTTTATGTAATGTCGATTAAAATTTTGGAAATTTCATGAAATTTGTACAGTTTCTGTTCTTGGTTTTGTTTCTGAGTTTGGCTAATTTTGACTCAAATTTGAGTTTCCAATTCGATTACAGGATTTTATTTCGTTTTTGACTTGATTTATATTTGATTTTGAAATTGTGTCTCAATTCTGTTAAATGATGGATTTTAAGTTGAATTTGAATCGCTTTTTAATTTTTACTGGATTTTTACTCTTTTTTAGTTTTGATTTTTAACTCAATTTTAGTTCATCTTTATTCTCTCTTAATACATTTTTAGTGCGATTGTTATGGTTGAAATTTAACTCAAAGACTTACTCTCAGTGTAATCTGGATTTAACGGTGCGAACGTGGCACCAGTAAACAAAGCTCCACACAGTGCTACCACATAATTAGGGTGATTTTCACTAGTCACCGAAATTCTGTCCTCCAGTTTGACTCCATAATCCTTCAATGTATTACTCAAAATTATACTTTTTTCCAAAATATCTCTATACGTGTACACTTGGCCAGTTTGAGTGTCGATCTAAAAGATAGAGAAAAAGGGAACACGTTTTAACTAAAACTAATTTAATTAAAACTAAATGAAATACATTTTTTACTTTAAGCCTCATTTATTTATTTATTTATCTACTTATTTACTTATTTATTTACGAAATTACACAATCTAAATACACAAATAAAATATAATAATATTATTCTACAATTATCAATTTTGTTGAAATCTACTTGTTTTTTAAATTATTAGTAATTACTCAATATAAATAAATGAAATTTATTAATAAATAAAGTGACCAATATATGTTAATAATCATAAAAGATAGATAAAATTCTACGAAATTTCAGACGAAATGTCTATTGCAAAATTGTAACTACTGCAACAATTTATGTCCTACTTGAAGGATCTGGCTTGCGTTCGCCCTAAGCTTGTCTAACAAATATTGGCTGAGGGAAACGTTCGGTACGTCGTTTAAAGGTGGAGCATAAACCACGTTCTTCTCCATTCTGCTCCTTTAGTTTCTCCACTAATCACACTTCTACCTAACAAAACAATAAATAGAATATGACAACATTTATAATGAATAAATAATAAATTCCACAGCCATTGACTGGTTTTATTCATGTTCAACTTTTTTTTACAAATTCAGTTCGTAACCGAAAAATCTGAAAAAATTCTACCAATTCTACCATATGAAATACTATATCTGTAAATTTTTTCATAATTTTTCATCTACAGCTAGTAACAACGAAATTGAGCCAGCTACGTGCATGTGTTAGTTTCTTCCAGGAGAACAAAATTCAAAACGAGTAATAAGTATACATCTTATTTTTCCGATGTTTGTTCTGGCAACGGTACTGTTGGATTTTATTATAATTTTGACGTGTCAAAATAAAAAGAATTTTAATGTAGGTGGTGGTAATGTGCGTACGTTAACATTATTTTTATTTTGACGCGTCAAAATTATGTTAAAATCCAACAATATCAATGCGAGATCAAGCATCGAAAAAATAAGATGTTGACTTATTACTCGTTTTGAATTTTGTCCCCCTAGGGGAGACTAACACATGCACGTAGCTGGCTCAATTTCGTTGTTACTAGCTGTACCAGAAATGACGAAATTAAATATTTAATATACATATAGCACACTCAATTCAGTTGAGTAACAAACTATCTGAAGGTTATTTTACCCATGCCAACCATAACGCCTTCCGGCGTTGTTGCATGCGTGTTTCCGATACAGTCATGTGTGGTCACAGTTTCGCAATCTTTAACAATCAACATTGTACGTTTAAGTATATGTAGTAACTATAATGAATTATACATATTTACGTTCTCTTATCATAAATACTTGTGCTTATTCATTTAAAAACATCCTGACATTATCTGAAGGTTTGAGAATTTTTAAAGAATTCACTTGGGAGTCGAAAAAATTCAGAAATGATAGCCATATTGTCTAGAACATTTCAGATCTTTTTCATAAATTTCCATTAATTAGAAACACACGAATAAAATATAATATACCTAGTTTGATATTTAAAAATTACATCATTTCGCATTTAAGGATTTTGTCGAACTGAAATGCACCACCAAAAAATGTCGTAAAATTCTGAGAGTTCAACCATACTGTGTAGAATATCTCAGAATTTTTGGGTAACTTCGGATTAATCAAAAGCAAAGAAATGAAATATAATATACCAAGTGTAACATTTAAAAATTGTATAAATGACAGTATATGAACTTTTTTCGAACTGAAATCCTTCACTAAAAAATTTGAGAAAATTCCGAGATGTCATTCATATTGTCTCGAACATCTGAGAATTTTTTGAACGCTTCACATCGAGCTGTGTAGGTGGTAGGTAGCTGCGAAGGTGAAATAGAAATTGTAAACATTCCTCAGGTTCTCACGTATTAAAATAACAGTTAAGGGTGAATCACACGGTCGGCCAGGTATAATAAGTATTCCCTGAGGGGTGTCTAGGCACCCGGAGAATCGCCGGTATGCGTTCCGGTATAGAGCGAGGACACAATCATGGCGGCACGCGTCCCCATACCGTAGGCAACCCTCTCAACCCACCGATTCTCCGGTTCGCCGATTTCCAGGAACGCATCCCGCTGCCCCTGGCTGACGTCGACCCGCCCGTCAATGCGAACAATTAACAATTTAAAAACCTCAACATCCTTCATTTCGCTTATTATTACTGTTTAATGCATTATATTACGATGTTCTGTTTACTACTTTATCTTTCCTGCTAAGATGAATGAAAAATTGTGACAAAATTCAAAGACGTAGTACATAGTACATAATATGGTAGAACTATTACAATATTTCAGATTTGTCGATGTAACTTAAAATAAGAAAACAAATTGACAAACACTAAAAACAATCATATACTTTATATTTAATATCTCTTAAACTAACATGTGCAAAATTTTGAAAAAATTTATAGAAATTATGTTAAATAGTGTACACAAATATGAATTTTTCCAAATTTTTCGTACCATCAATATTCACGGTATAAATTATATTCCCAAGAATAACTGAGCCCTTCTAAACCGACGAGGCCTTTTAGTTCCCTCTGGAAGCTTCAGTTGAAACAGCCTCTCAGCCGCCGTGCCCCCCCCCCTTTCCCCAAAGCAAGGCTATTATCTTAAGTAAGCAGGCTAGCTGCTCGGCCGGGTTCATTCGAGATAAAGTCACATGTTATCAAAATCCCTGCAGCGAGTTACTTCACGAAGAAGACGCGATCCCGTTAATTCCTTTAAGTCTACCCCTGCCGCCCCGCTTGCTTAGCTAGCTCTGAAGAGGGACCAACACCCGAATACCAAACACCAACACAAAAACGAAACGTGTTAGCATTTTTTCTTCACGTTTTGTACGATAGAAATTGGAGGTGGTAATGTTATATATTTTTTGTGATCTTATTCTGCTTTCGGAAAATCTGGAAAAATTTCTGGACGTCAAGTAGGTTGTGAAGAACGACTCAGAATTTTTTTATTACTTGGTATTAATTAGAAGTACAGAAACCAAATCGTGTATAGCAAGTTTGATATTTAAAAATTGTATAACTTGGTAATGAGGAAGTTCTTTCGAATTGAAGTCCTAACAAAAAAATTTAGGAAGATTTTAAAAGTTCAACCATATTGTGTAGAATATCTCAGAACTTTTGCGTAACTTCGGAATGATTAGAAGTAGAGAGAGAAAATATAGTATACTAAGGTTATTGTGTAAGAATAGTATGTATAAGTGATGATATAGGAATTTTTCTCTAATTGGAATCCTTCACGAACAAATCTAGAAAAATTCCGAGAAGTCAATCGTCTTGCATAGAATATATCAGTTTTTTTCATCCGTTTACATTCACTAGAAGTGTAGAAATAAAATAGAGTATACTATGTACAGTATTCGAGATTAGTACAAGTGAATATACAGGGTATCCCAGAAAAAGTGTCAGAGCCGAAAAGGAGTGATTCTGGAGGTGATTTTGAACAACAATTTTCTTTGGTAAAATAGAAAGTGAGTCATGGTTTTTGAATTATTGATGAAAAATACTGACCAATGAGAGTACGCTTAGGGTCTGCCATGGGTAGGTTGGCTCGGATCGTGACGCTCGGCCGTGGCTCAGGGATCTCAGAATTTATCCCGCACGGCTCGCTTCCCCTTTTTTTTGCCCGTATTTCGATCCCCACTAATATTCTCCTCATGTGCGTTCGCGAAGCGAACCCATCAAGTACCAGTCCCCACCATGGTCGTGTCGTCCCCACTTTCCGGCCGAGGGATAAATTCTGAGATGATGCCGTGGCTTAGTGCGGACCTTATAGGTGTTTTGATTGGTCAGTGTTTTTCGTTAATAATTTAAAAACCATGCCTCACTTTGCATTTTGGCGAAGGAAATTGTTGTTCAGAAACACTTACAGAATCACCTCTCTTTGGTTCTAACACTTTTTCTGGGATACCCTCTATAGGAATTTTCTATAGTTCAAAGCCTTCACCAAAAAATTTGACAAAATTCTAACAATTGTATTTATTTATTTTTCAAAATTTTGGGTCCACTGGAGATAGAGATATTAAATATTTTAATAAAAAGAATCATTTCTAATCTTCCATTTGACATGAAAAGCTGAACAAATTATGATTTTTCTATCTTATCAAATGGTAGCTTCCTGAATTTTCTCAGTATTCTTCATTTACTTTTGTACGAGTTAAAATTATAATCTACATAGTTTAAGTATTAAGTATTGTAAGTTTATTTAATTTTTTTGCATTTTTAATATTGACTCAAAAGATCTGAAAATTGTATCTATTAACATCTCTGAATTTTACCAAAATTTTTGGTCGACTGGAATGAGCCAAATTAAGTCTTACAATAATAAAATCGAAGAATTAGTTTTTAATGTCTTTGCAATGTTTGTGTTGATTTTACAAATCTGAAAAAATTCGAGGCCATGTGATTCGCTGGAATTTTTTCCAGGTCGCCGTTATTTATCGTTCGAGCTCGATGAACGTCATTTAAAATTTCGATGTAAATTAATTTAAGGGCGGGACCGGAAGGTTGGAACGGGTCTCCCCGGTTAATGGTTTGGAAAATGAAGTTCTTGTAGCTTGGCCCGTGAGAGAGAATCCTCGTCCCCTTTATTTCGCTCTTATTCGTTTCACCCTTAAGCCGCTTTCACACCGGGACTTGCCTGATTCGTTTTTCTCATTTTAATACCTGCGAGGACGATTTAATCCCTTCTGCCCCGGTGTGTGAAACATCATGAAAAAAATTGTACATAGTACATAATATGGTAGAACTATTACAATATTTCAGATTTGTCGATGTAACTTAAAATAAGAAAACAAATTGACAAACACTAAAAACAATCATATACTTTATATTTAATATCTCTTAAACTAACATGTGCAAAATTTTGAAAAAATTTATAGAAATTATGTTAAATAGTGTACACAAATATGAATTTTTCCAAATTTTTCGTACCATCAATATTCACGGTATAAATTATATTCCCAAGAATAACTGAGCCCTTCTAAACCGACGAGGCCTTTTAGTTCCCTCTGGAAGCTTCAGTTGAAACAGCCTCTCAGCCGCCGTGCCCCCCCCCCTTTCCCCAAAGCAAGGCTATTATCTTAAGTAAGCAGGCTAGCTGCTCGGCCGGGTTCATTCGAGATAAAGTCACATGTTATCAAAATCCCTGCAGCGAGTTACTTCACGAAGAAGACGCGATCCCGTTAATTCCTTTAAGTCTACCCCTGCCGCCCCGCTTGCTTAGCTAGCTCTGAAGAGGGACCAACACCCGAATACCAAACACCAACACAAAAACGAAACGTGTTAGCATTTTTTCTTCACGTTTTGTACGATAGAAATTGGAGGTGGTAATGTTATATATTTTTTGTGATCTTATTCTGCTTTCGGAAAATCTGGAAAAATTTCTGGACGTCAAGTAGGTTGTGAAGAACGACTCAGAATTTTTTTATTACTTGGTATTAATTAGAAGTACAGAAACCAAATCGTGTATAGCAAGTTTGATATTTAAAAATTGTATAACTTGGTAATGAGGAAGTTCTTTCGAATTGAAGTCCTAACAAAAAAATTTAGGAAGATTTTAAAAGTTCAACCATATTGTGTAGAATATCTCAGAACTTTTGCGTAACTTCGGAATGATTAGAAGTAGAGAGAGAAAATATAGTATACTAAGGTTATTGTGTAAGAATAGTATGTATAAGTGATGATATAGGAATTTTTCTCTAATTGGAATCCTTCACGAACAAATCTAGAAAAATTCCGAGAAGTCAATCGTCTTGCATAGAATATATCAGTTTTTTTCATCCGTTTACATTCACTAGAAGTGTAGAAATAAAATAGAGTATACTATGTACAGTATTCGAGATTAGTACAAGTGAATATACAGGGTATCCCAGAAAAAGTGTCAGAGCCGAAAAGGAGTGATTCTGGAGGTGATTTTGAACAACAATTTTCTTTGGTAAAATAGAAAGTGAGTCATGGTTTTTGAATTATTGATGAAAAATACTGACCAATGAGAGTACGCTTAGGGTCTGCCATGGGTAGGTTGGCTCGGATCGTGACGCTCGGCCGTGGCTCAGGGATCTCAGAATTTATCCCGCACGGCTCGCTTCCCCTTTTTTTTGCCCGTATTTCGATCCCCACTAATATTCTCCTCATGTGCGTTCGCGAAGCGAACCCATCAAGTACCAGTCCCCACCATGGTCGTGTCGTCCCCACTTTCCGGCCGAGGGATAAATTCTGAGATGATGCCGTGGCTTAGTGCGGACCTTATAGGTGTTTTGATTGGTCAGTGTTTTTCGTTAATAATTTAAAAACCATGCCTCACTTTGCATTTTGGCGAAGGAAATTGTTGTTCAGAAACACTTACAGAATCACCTCTCTTTGGTTCTAACACTTTTTCTGGGATACCCTCTATAGGAATTTTCTATAGTTCAAAGCCTTCACCAAAAAATTTGACAAAATTCTAACAATTGTATTTATTTATTTTTCAAAATTTTGGGTCCACTGGAGATAGAGATATTAAATATTTTAATAAAAAGAATCATTTCTAATCTTCCATTTGACATGAAAAGCTGAACAAATTATGATTTTTCTATCTTATCAAATGGTAGCTTCCTGAATTTTCTCAGTATTCTTCATTTACTTTTGTACGAGTTAAAATTATAATCTACATAGTTTAAGTATTAAGTATTGTAAGTTTATTTAATTTTTTTGCATTTTTAATATTGACTCAAAAGATCTGAAAATTGTATCTATTAACATCTCTGAATTTTACCAAAATTTTTGGTCGACTGGAATGAGCCAAATTAAGTCTTACAATAATAAAATCGAAGAATTAGTTTTTAATGTCTTTGCAATGTTTGTGTTGATTTTACAAATCTGAAAAAATTCGAGGCCATGTGATTCGCTGGAATTTTTTCCAGGTCGCCGTTATTTATCGTTCGAGCTCGATGAACGTCATTTAAAATTTCGATGTAAATTAATTTAAGGGCGGGACCGGAAGGTTGGAACGGGTCTCCCCGGTTAATGGTTTGGAAAATGAAGTTCTTGTAGCTTGGCCCGTGAGAGAGAATCCTCGTCCCCTTTATTTCGCTCTTATTCGTTTCACCCTTAAGCCGCTTTCACACCGGGACTTGCCTGATTCGTTTTTCTCATTTTAATACCTGCGAGGACGATTTAATCCCTTCTGCCCCGGTGTGTGAAACATCATGAAAAAAATTAAGGACGTCACTGACTATTAGATACGACTTTCAGAATTTTTTCATATTTTCTGGACAATTTTAAAATCAGAAAAAAATTTATGAAGATTAGAAATGATTTATTTAATATAATATTTAATTTCTATAATTCCAATAGACTAAAAATTTTGAAAAAAATCAGGGATGCTACTGCATATGAGGTATAAACCACAAAAATTTTCAATTTGATCATTGTAATTTGACAGAATATGTTTAGCGTCTTGAAGAGGGGTGCATAGAATAACAACACTTTAGATATTAATTGAACATTAATATGCTTTAATATAAAAGAAAAGAAAACACATTTTACATTCACTCTGTGACATAGCCGATATGCGCCTCGTGTTCGACTGCCTTTCACAGCCACCAAACTCGCCACTAGAGGCATGGTCATCGACCTACATCGATATCTATCCAACATAATTTATTCGGATAATTCTAATAAACCAAAATTTTTCAAAAAATTTATGAACTATTTTTGCGAATTCTTTCAAGTATTTTGTTTTCTAAATATAACGATTTAAAAATATTTAACTCGCCAGCCTCGATTCCTATTGTTTAAATAATTGCTTATTTGTTTAGTTTTTTTGCTTCTGTTGTATAGAAAATTACGAAAAAATTCAGAGACAGGATAACACATCAGACTAATTTTTCAGAATTTTTTCAAATTTTTCTTTTACAAAACGAGTTAAAAAAATATTATAAACTTGTGTGTACAACTCACCTTCTTTGTATCTTTTTCTTCAAATAATTATTTAGGTATATAATTACTTGTTTAATAATTGTTCATTCCTAATCTCTTGTTATCCTCTTGCAACAATTAACACAACAAAACCGATAATTATTAATCCAAATATTATAATTATTAATTAAAAATTCATAGACAACTAATTATTTATTCAAATGATGTGAGTTAACTATCATTAATCACTGCACGTAATGAAAGCTTCCTAATCAATTGCTCGTATATTTATACTGCTGGTAATATAAATCGTGTTTGTTATACAAGTTTGAAACGTGAACTGAACGTCGCCGAGCTGAAGAAACGTAAGAGGAAAGTTTATTTAAATTCCGATTTATCTCGCGATGCAAGTCATCATGTCGTCTGACCTTGAGTATCTGAATTGATTATTCTATCAATTGGTCAATAATTAAGCTTTTATATCTATGATTTAAAGGATTTAGAAGACTTAGAAACGAGGATTAGTAGTAAAAGTTGTTATTTAATTGGGAAGTTCTTTTTCTGCTGTTCTGATAAATGAAAGATCAGAGAGATGCTAGCTGGGTAGATGCAAGTCCTTGAATTTTGTTAAATTTTTTCATTAAGACTACAGGGCTCAAAAAATTCTGAACTACTTAGAAGACTTAATCATTAAGGTACATTTCATTTCTTTTTATATCATTGTCGATGCTAAAATCTGTAAAAAATTTAGAGAATTGTTATTTGATTAGATACATCTCCCAAAATGTTTCCAAACTTTTTCATTAATGATTTTTAGAATAAAAAGAAGCATGACGGTTCTCAATATTCAATTTTGCATATTTCTTCCTATAAACTATTTAATTTCTGGACTTTCAGCGAATGAAAAATTCTGAAAAAATTCAGAGAGTCGCTCTTGCACTAGTTCATACATATGGAATTTTTCCATTCTCCAGGCTGCAGTCCAGCAATTAAAATAAACATTTAATCAATGAATAACGACACAGTTTATTTGGTTACTCGATGTTACTCAGCAAGTATCTAGCTAAGTTGATAGAACGCGTGTTTATGGCGGTTACAGATAAGCCTGTGGCTGATAGCCCCGCGTCGAACTTTCTGACCTTGCTTCCACTCTATTTAACTTATTCCCCTTTTCTCACTGTTAACTCCGACCAATGACTGGCATCTTTTCTTATCAAACAGACACAGAACTCGGTACAAGGTACTTGACCTTCGTACAGAAAATCGCTGTCGCAATCGTTGGAATACTGATTTTAATGTTCAGTTTAATTAAATGTAGGGAAATATATGTTAATTATTATTGGAATTTATAGCTACTATTCGGGTTGAGAGAAAATTTTGAAAAACATCAGGTTGGTTCTAGAAGTTTGAAAGATGGTGGATTTTTTCCGATTTTGTCATACGGTGTAATTATAGAAATAAAATGTAATGTAAAATTTTTATTTTTTGATGGATTATAATGTATATGAATTTTTTTCTCAAAAACCAAGGAACCAACTCTAATGATTCTTAAATATATTTGAAATATACTATCCCTCTATTCTCCTAATTTTTTTCGACCTCCTACTGTCAATACTTTTGATTCTATACTTATTTATACAGAAATACAATTATAATAGCAAATTTCAACCTTTCTGAATTTTTTCTCCAAAACCACTTGAGCGATTTCAATAAATCTTTTATATATCTTAGACACAACCCTCCTCTAAGTTCCCTAAAAATTTAAAGTCATTACTATTTAGACCCTTCAAGTTATAACCGAATCCATGGAATCTCCGCTGAGGGAGAATAAAATTTTGCGGTGCGCCGCCTGTCCCAGTTAGTACGCGAAAGCAAATACCGTTTATGAGGAAGTTTTACGGTGGTCCTCCGAGCGGCCACCGTGACGAGGGGGGAGGGGGCGGACGTTTGAATGCCTAGGGGTGCCCGGAGGGCCCGCTTTGTCGCGAACCTCCGAAACCGTTGGCATACTTCGCTCTCAGGACCGTCGGGTATTCCGAATACCCGAGGCAACCGGCAATTCCTGCGCCCGCCGCCGCATACTCGAACCGCGGCTACAGTCAGGCCAATTTGCGAACGCTCTACCTCAAGGACGAATAACTTCGATGTAACTGACTCCAGGCGACAGCGAAAAGAGTCCCGATCTATTTTCTTGTCTTCTTTTAAGGCGATGGGGATAAACAAAAATAAGGGAGTTACAGGGTTGTTAGCGGGATACTCTAGAATATTTTTGGAATTTTTATTGATCTTTTACGGGATAAAAAATATAATGTAGTTTAAGGATTACGCCTTTAACCCTTCCACTGCAACAGATGTATATACAGGATATCCCCGAAAAAGTGTTACAGCCGAAAATGGCAGATTGGGAGGGTCATAGTGAACAACAATTTCCTTTGGCAAAATGCAGAATGAGGCTTAGTTACCGAGTTATTAACGAAAAACACGGACTAATCAGAGCGCTCGGTTGACGCGAGCTCTGACTCGGGAGCGTTGGCTCGAATCCGGTCGCCCGTCCTTTGATGCGTTTGAACAAGCGCTCCGCTCAGTACGAAACGTTTTAAGAAAATAAAGAATAACAAACTACATGAATAACAATGCAAGTGTAGCGACTTTTATTGTTCGTTCGTTATTATGAATAACAATTAATACACTTAATCGTTATTCACATGGAATGGATGGGGAAATGATAGATTGTTGATAATTGATGGATGATAATAGGATAAATGAGGAACTAACAAGTCGCAGGGAATATTGAATTTAAAAGAAAATGCAAAAGCTGTAGAGATTAGACTTACCCATCTATCCGCAAATGCACCTGCTCACACTTGGGTCAGCGTCTTTGCCGCTCACAGGTAGGCTACAGGTGATCTTCTGTCCAGGGAAGGAACCCCGCAATGACAATCCACCGCACGATCACTGTCACTCTACACTTAAAAATTTTAACACACCAAGATTATTGGTCCTACGTTCTATGAATACACGTCTTTGTAAGGAGCCGATTGATTTTTATACACAAACTCAACTTCATTACACCACTGTCACTCTTCACTTAAAAAGTTTCGAACACTTACACTGTTGTTCCTGCACTCTAACATTAAACATCTCGGTCTTAAACCGACGCTCTTTGTATCGGAATCGGCAGATAACCATCTTTGTATTAGGCGAATACTCGGATCATTTCGTAATACTCTGTTGGATTTTTCGGGCTCCATCATTGAGTTAAAGTGCAGGACTCGATACCTTCTGATCCGTCTCTCACAATTTTCCTTCAGGAGAATTTTCCCCACTCGATGGTCAAATTCCTTAGTGAAAATGTTTTTAGCATCCCTGAAAGAAACTCGATCTTCGAGTATCTTCGAGTGCCGAAGGTCGACCCATTGACCCATTGACGTTCTTCTACGAGCAGGTGCACTGACCAACGAAGAAGTAAGTTCAACTCTGATTTTTTTCGCATTTTTCATAATTTTACGTACTCTGTAATTTGTAAATTTCTTATGTATGTATGTTACATTCGTTCGGTGAACGTAATTAACGACTAATCTCTTTCTTTCCTTTCACATTTAATCAATCTGTTAGTTCATTTTTGCATGTAACATTTCTTTCATCCTATGCTCCCGTCACGAGTGCGACGTACGGACGCGATAACGCACGAGGCGGTCACCTCGCTCCTGCCCGCCTTGTATACTCGCGCTCTGATTCGTCGAGAGTTTTTGTTAATAACTCGACAACCACGCCTCGGACAACTATTTTGCAAAGGAAAAAGTTGTTTAAAATCGCCATGGCTCCTCCCCATTTGAAGGCCTAACACTAGTTCTGGGACACCCTGTATACGCCTCGTAAACCTATCAATGTATACCATAGATGTAAAAATATGAACTCTGCACTTTTCTTACCATAATACTTTTATTGGCTTATTGATTGATTCTTTATCTATCTCACCGAGGAGAGATTATTAAAGAGTGGCAGCTCACGAGAGAAGAAAGTACATCATTTTTGACGCCCTCTAAAATATGCTGTACCGAGGAAGAATCAAAATTATGAGTAGCCGAAGACGCTTTAAAATAAAAAAGGAAGAGAAGGTGACTTCTTCCAGGAAGCTGTCAACGATGTTCCAAAAACAGGAAGGAGATGAGAATAACTCACTAAATGGGGGAGACACATTAAATGTAAAGAAAATAGATGAAAATGCTAGTGCACTAGCAGTAATAATAGAGAAGTTAGACAGTTTTTCAATGAATATGAGTAGTATAAGGTTTGCCGTAAATGAACTACAAGGCTTTAAAACCAAAGTAGAGGAAAAGGTAGTTAAATGGCAAGAGGAGAAAGAAGAAATAC
>NW_017171785.1:0-207 GCF_001652005.2 Ceratina calcarata | reverse complement strand
GAATACGCGAGCAGAGCACAGCTCTGTACCTCGTGATTTGCTCGAGTTTTTTGACTGATACCTCGGAAACTCGAAATGGTGTAAGCACTCCGAATATCGTCCTCGGTTGTACTTGGATGTTGCAGAATTAAAACTGCACTGTGCCTTGCGATGGATACGTCGTACCACGTGGCGCACCAAGGTAACTATCGAATTCCTTTTCGTGGG
>NW_017171784.1:0-207 GCF_001652005.2 Ceratina calcarata | reverse complement strand
TAATAATCATTTATCTATAAAATGGATATCAATTAAAAAATGTCAAAAAGTTTCAGGAAATCACGTGTCACGTTCCTTCATAAGTCATCTTCACTTGCAATCATTTCCAGTTTCACTGTTTCGTAGCTTATAATTTTTTTGCTAATACATTCAGGACAAACGTGACACGACGAATCGAGGAAACGATTAGCTGGTCGATTCAAGACG
>NW_017171783.1:0-207 GCF_001652005.2 Ceratina calcarata | reverse complement strand
GTACGCTACTGTGGCGTGTATCACAAACGTTTACGCGTTTCAACGCGCGCGCGCGCGCGAACCTGCTCTTGATGAACCTGAAAGCTGATCGGTCGCATACTATAATAAACTACACCTTCATCTACTGATCATTAAATTGATACACATCTATTAAAAATTACCATTCGCATTTTGAATACATAAATAGCCAAGAAAATATGTTTTAAT
>NW_017171782.1:0-207 GCF_001652005.2 Ceratina calcarata | reverse complement strand
GAATGGATGTGGTAGGATCAACCATTTCTTTTTTTACATATTTATTAATATTCGTTTTAGTGTCTCACTTTATAACCTTCTTTAAATATCATTCGGCATGTGGCAGTTTTTATAAAACTGAAAATACATTCATATGACACAACTCATGCGATAATTGAAATGATAAATGTGTGTAATCTTACCTTATGAATACGTGATGATGTACCT
>NW_017171781.1:0-207 GCF_001652005.2 Ceratina calcarata | reverse complement strand
CGAAACGGTCCCTTATATTTCGACAATAGCTTCCGACTCGTCCCTGTTGCCGGCTCGCTGGTAATTTGAACGAACACCAATTCGTCTGTCACATATTTACGAGCGTCTCTTCTAAAACGAACGTAACGCTCCTTTCGTGCTGTTTGGTCCTTGGTAATATCTACATAGGCTATTTCAATACTCGTCGGAGGGTTTCGGCTGAGTGCA
>NW_017171780.1:0-207 GCF_001652005.2 Ceratina calcarata | reverse complement strand
CATCAATGTATACATCGACTTATGCATTAATATGTACGTTAATATTTGTATTAATATATTAATATATTATATATATTACGTGAAACAAGAAGAGGATATGTGCGTTGATATGTAAAACAGCAAGATGATGTTAATTCACGTTAAATGGCAAAGGTACAAGTTGCGGGATGGAAAAAAAGCGTTTAATCAACACTGGTGACCCGGTGA
>NW_017171779.1:0-207 GCF_001652005.2 Ceratina calcarata | reverse complement strand
CTCAAAATATCGAAAAATATCGAAATATATTCTAAAAAGCGTCAAAAATTCCAGATTTTTTGGACTCGTATTTCCTCAAGTAGTTGTATCTTCAAACTTCGCGCGTGCACACCAAATGCCAGAAAGTTTTCTTTGGATTACTGCTGATTGCCATAAGAGTACATGCAAATTTTAAGTCACTATAATTTTTCAAAAGACCCATGAATT
>NW_017171778.1:0-207 GCF_001652005.2 Ceratina calcarata | reverse complement strand
TGCGGCGCATCAAATCAATTGCGCGTTGAAGCACGCATTTCAAGAAGATGGCACGTACAGTATGACCGAGGTCGCAGATATTATGGAGCAGACGAAGGACATCGTTGAATATTTGAACCGTACGGGATACGTAACTCGTCTACCACATACTCTTCACCAAGAAACGGAGACGAGGTGGAATTCGAAGATAAAAATGCTATCATCGTT
>NW_017171777.1:0-207 GCF_001652005.2 Ceratina calcarata | reverse complement strand
TAAGAGAGCATTAATTACTTCCTTTTATTAGACGAATCGTACAACGCGATGAAATGAAGTTAAAAATAAATATAAAAGTATAAAAGCAGTCGAATGAAGGACAGAGAATATCAGATTTCGGGAGACGTTTTTCTCGTCCGTATTACATCGACACCTATATTTTAGACGTCGTCTGTCGTACTTTAGGTTTGTAGCATCTTCGAGTCT
>NW_017171776.1:0-207 GCF_001652005.2 Ceratina calcarata | reverse complement strand
ACTGAGAAAGATATGTGGTAATGGGTAGATTAAATTTAGTGAACTCAAAAATGATTCTTGACCTGTTTTATACGATAAAAATGTACAACGTGCATTCACAAGGATAAGTTCTCCGACAATCAGATAAGGAATGATCATGCATAATGCTTATGGTCATAGCTTGCCAAGCTTTCAAATTTGAAACGATTAGGAAAATTGTACGTCAAA
>NW_017171775.1:0-1232 GCF_001652005.2 Ceratina calcarata | reverse complement strand
AGGAAGATTAATAAGATCAGAGAATCTTTAAAATTATGGTACTTCCATTGAAACGTGGATATATTATTGAGACTGTTCATGATTTGTTATACCATTTGATTTAAACATTTAATTCAGGTATCATCTGATGATTAATGTTTGTAAGAGTTTTCGATATGCAACGAGGAAAATCTTCAAGTTTATGGACGGATGTTATATCCAAATAAGCTTTTGAACAACGCATGTATTCCTTGCGAATCGATAACCGAGAAGCATCAGAGAGTTTGGGGCTATGTTTGTTTTACGAGTGCCCTAGTCTGTTTCCATACATACTGGACTGTTTTGTTTCAAAATCGACTATTCAGCATGTTTCCACAATTTCCTATCGCGTGTACTGTCCCAATCGCGGAACCCGCGGTTAACATATTGGCCTGCCCGGTGGAAAAATGATAATGCGTCGGAACGATGGAGGGAGAACCGTATCAAGAGAATTGAGTGCATTTGTAGAAGAAAATCGCGAACGTTTCCTTTCCGTGTAACCCGAATTACTGACGCTATTTAGAAGCACGTGCAGAAATTTATAATCCAAACGAGTAAGTATATTTCACCGGAAGTTCTCAGTTACTCTCGTAGAAAAATAATTAGCCAGTATTTTTCAAGTGTCATTTGTTATTTTTAAATCTTTTGTTTAAATCGTTAGAGGGAAACCAGTGGAGTTATTATGGATATTTATTTATTTGCAGAAATTAGTGGCGAAAAGATATTTGCTCGGTCGTTGGCAATTGCAGCCGTAAAATTATTCGTCGGCACGTTTGCAAGGCAAAGCAAACGAAAACACCTAGGCCACGTAAACAACGAGTAAGTTGGTTTCTTGCGTCCCGGTTTGCCGGAACGTGGCCGCCGTTCTTCAATGACGGTTCACCATTGTTCGACGCATTCCTCCCGGCTAGAACGAACGGAAACTCGTTTGTCGGGACGATGATGTTTGCCGAGACGCTCGAACTCGCCTCCGTGTCCCATCACAATATTGCGTTCGACCAGATTCCACGGGATTGAGAGACTCCACTGTAGAAAAGAAACCAGGTTCTTTTGTCTTTGACAAATCTTTGTCTGTTCACTGGAAACGAGATAAAACAATTCCGACTTTCGGTTGAAAATTTGTTTCAATTCATCAAACGCGGAGTATCATCATAAATTAATTGATTTCAGATACTGTCGTTTGGTTTTAGAAAATTTTTACTCTTCTCTAGTGG
>NW_017171774.1:0-207 GCF_001652005.2 Ceratina calcarata | reverse complement strand
GTCGGCGCCTTCTAGCCGCAGTTCTTAGCCCAATTCCTTCGGAGTCGCACTGTGGCAAATGCTGACTCAATCAGGAATGTTGACTCAATCAGGTTTGTCATTCTTATTAACGCCCAGCGCGTAGTCTGAAAATCGTAAAAAGCGAGCTACTCTTCTCGGTCTTGCAGTAGGTTTGGCGTGTCTGCTGGATATTTTTACCCTATTTTC
>NW_017171773.1:0-207 GCF_001652005.2 Ceratina calcarata | reverse complement strand
GAAAATTGGAGAACTGGAGGTGGGAAATTGAAAAACGGTTATATTTAGGAATATTAAAAATTCGAAATTTCAATTAATAGTTTGTTGTTAATTGGAGACTGAATTTAATTTTGCATGTTTTCATGCCTATATAACATATGTTCAGTTATTGCAATTAAAGTAACAAATAATTATCGCAATTGTTAATTATCGCTTTCCAATTATATT
>NW_017171772.1:0-207 GCF_001652005.2 Ceratina calcarata | reverse complement strand
TAGGGATGGGTGGAAAATGACCGAGACGGTTATTTGAACACAAAAGACATTTATTTATGAGACGTGGATGGCAGGTCCTTCCGCGCGGGGCCTCTACAGAGAAACACAAGGCTTAATGTTAGATACTATTCTACGGTTAAACTACTTCGCGCGCTATGACTATCGGAATTCGCGCCGGAGAAGGCGGGGTCACGCTTTGATTCTGGC
>NW_017171771.1:0-207 GCF_001652005.2 Ceratina calcarata | reverse complement strand
TTATTACTTTCATGCTTAAGTCTTTTATCAACGTAGTTTTCAATAGTAAGATAAACTCAAATATATATTATTTTTAAATACTATTATATATTTTTTCCACTTTATTATGTATGCAATTCATCACACTTATAAAAACTGCGAGCACGTCCTGATACCCATAATTTCTTGCAAACAATACACGACATTTTTACTAATGAATAATCTGTA
>NW_017171770.1:0-207 GCF_001652005.2 Ceratina calcarata | reverse complement strand
CACATCTGGGTCGACAAACTGTCATACGGATTTATTTCTTCCAAATGTTTAATTCGTTGGCTCAATCTCATTTGATTACCCTTCTCACTAAAATTGTCGACCAGCGGAACTTTCAATCCGGCGTAAGTCCTACAATACTTTTTTAATTCCTCCCTCGTTCGTTCCGTTATCGACAGCTTTTATTGTGCAGATTGTTTATTGTGCAAA
>NW_017171769.1:0-207 GCF_001652005.2 Ceratina calcarata | reverse complement strand
ATTTGTAACCACTGCCATAAGTAGAAAGACCACCACGATAAAGAATCAGGTATATTTAGAAATACAAATAGCGGATATGCGTCTTAATTATTCATTTTTAATTATCCTCTATCTTACGTTCAAGACTATACTGGGATCGGACTGGATGTCGCGAAACGGGGTGATATTGAATTACGGGAAAAACACGATTCACGTTGGTCGGAACCT
>NW_017171768.1:0-207 GCF_001652005.2 Ceratina calcarata | reverse complement strand
GACGGAAAACGGGCCTCTTGCGAACCCAGAACCAACATCGAAATAACAAATACCCTCAATACTCCTAATTAATCAATTCATAAGAATTCACTATAAAAAGCTCAACGAAATGCCGGAAGAGTTTATCACAAGAATTAAAACTATATCCAAATTTTCTCCCCTAAACAGAGCAAAGTTAATAATATATAGCCGACGGAAAACGGGCTT
>NW_017171767.1:0-207 GCF_001652005.2 Ceratina calcarata | reverse complement strand
CTCCAGACAAAGTGCCAGCGGCGTATCGATTTCAGCGGCGTATTTGTTCGAGCGTCCCGGGAGCTCTCTTACGCGGCCGTATCGAACGTTTACCATACCAAGTGCCAGCGGCGTATTACTTTCAACGGCATATTGGATCGAGCGTCCTGGGAGCTCTCTTACGCGACCGTATCGACCGTTTACCGTACCACGTGCCAACGGCGTATT
>NW_017171766.1:0-207 GCF_001652005.2 Ceratina calcarata | reverse complement strand
GTCTTCCTCCGTTATATTCTAATACAACGCTCTATCTTCTATTGTGTCATACAATTCTTTTTGTATCGTTACTTAATTAGAAAAGATATTTTCATTATTTTCTGATTGTCATTGACACTCATCAAATAACGTAAAATTCAAGTCAATCCCGGAAATAAGATACGAACAAGAGAATTGTTATCAATGAATTTCAAAGCTTGAAAATGT
>NW_017171765.1:0-207 GCF_001652005.2 Ceratina calcarata | reverse complement strand
TTTTATATAATTTAATTATATAAAATAATAGAATATCAAACATTATATAAGATAATGACGTATCCCTTGCTCTTTTTGTAATTTTATTTATCAAGCAACTTAATTTTTTTATTTCATTTTATTACTAACAAAACATATACATATATGTATATCTCGCTCTCTAATATAATAGAGGCTAAAACTATAAAAAAAGGTTATATTTCCTCA
>NW_017171764.1:0-1234 GCF_001652005.2 Ceratina calcarata | reverse complement strand
TTGTAATAGATGATAAACCTCAATACAATTATTAATAAATAAATAATGGAAAATGAAATCACGGCATGCCGTTAGAGCAGCGTAATCAATTAGATAACACGACGCCCAGAGGACTTCCTGTTCGTCACACAAGATACCAGTCCCGCAGTCCTACCCTAATGGAAATTCAATCGGTGCAAAGAACCGATAGAAGAGTATCGTTTTACATGGCACACGGTTTTAAAATGGCGCATTTATTACGGCCTGCTAATGCTAAACGTTACCTGAAATTTATGATAAGAAGACAAGCTATGAAACGAGAACCATGCAATTCGGTTCAAACACTGAGTTACGCTACTGTTAGACAATGAACTAGGTTTATTGCCAACACGGAATCTTGACTGACAATAATTTGGTGCAGTAGTTAATGTCAAGGTTCACTGATTCACAGTCACGCAGCGTCAAGGCCACGGCGTTCAATCCGAAGGATCCCTGCGCCATTGAACTACGTGAAAATTATTAAAAGAACTTAATTAAGCTTGGATCAGCGTAATCGCCTCTAATCGTTATTACGTCGTGCTGCAGTCAAGGTTGCAGATAAAAAACGGTTTCCAATTCACTCTATCTTGTATAAACTTCATTTTTCAAATTACGTAAGCAAAGCATGACGAAAACCAATCTACCGTTGAACAAACGTTTCGAACAGCTCAAAGAGTATGATGGAAAAATTTGAAGAACTTTCTCTTCAAAAGCTATTCAAACGGAGTTCTGATTCCACTCGACGGTTCCGGTGATCGGGTCTCTCGGAGGCCTACAAGGGCTTTGGAGGGGAAAAGAAAAGGAGCAACAGGTGCGCTCGGTTGGGTACAAAAGCGTCCGTAGATAATCCCTACACGATTGTATGCGCCAACCGGAGGGAGCAACCATTGGGTCCAGTCGTACTTCGGAGGCACCTACGGAATTTCAGTTACTAGTCGGCCCTTCACGGCCGCCGATGGATAATCTTCGCAACAACAAGATCACACGTTTACGTAATGTACCGGTACTGGTTCGATTAACACACCTGCATCATCATCTGTCTGACAATTACTGCCTACGATTATACCGTACCGAGTCTGTCTGAAATCGTCGATCAATTTCATAATTGCAGATATTAAAGAAATCTTAACGGGATATCTTCAATGAGGAGGAATTCTTACAATCTGACGAACTCATTATGAAATTTTTTAATTAAACTTGGATTTTAACGTTTGAA
>NW_017171763.1:0-207 GCF_001652005.2 Ceratina calcarata | reverse complement strand
TCGGAAAACGTTTCCAATTTACATCTTTGCATATTAAAGGAACGGATGCTTCTCTGTACGCACACAGGCTATTTACGAGATATCATGAAAGATATTAAAAATATCGGAAAAGCTTGTTACTTCGCTTTCCATCTATACAGTTTCTGAACGACGTCGCGTATCAATTAGATAAATTGCTGTTCTTTGTATCCTTACACAGTAAGTCTT
>NW_017171762.1:0-207 GCF_001652005.2 Ceratina calcarata | reverse complement strand
TTTTTACCAAAGCTTTGTTTATATTTTCTTTCATATATTAATTGTGCAGAGAGTCAAGTTCCAAGAATCGTGACAGTAGGAGGTATGTAAATTCGTGGAATCACACACACACACACACACACAAGCAGAGAATTTAAATCGTATAAGTATCGCGTTGTGTTTTTTAAATTTACATATCCATCGTTTATTAATTTTGTCATACAGTTT
>NW_017171761.1:0-207 GCF_001652005.2 Ceratina calcarata | reverse complement strand
AGTAATACATGAATAATAAATAAATAAATGAGTAAATAAATATAGACTGCTGATTTTTATGCAAAATAGAAGATTTGCAATGTTAATAAAGTACAGTTTTTCCTCTATTCGCAAATTTTTATTGTCTCAATAATTAAACAATATAATAATTGCAAAATATTCAGGGTGAACTAGTATCAGATATTGAAATGGGAGGTTCCTGACGTA
>NW_017171760.1:0-207 GCF_001652005.2 Ceratina calcarata | reverse complement strand
TGAACTAAAGAATCTTTAAGACTTCTACTGTAACCCGATCACAGATGAAATTCACCTTCGACGTCACTCAACTTATTTTAATTAAAGCCGATGTAAAACGATTTCACATAAAGCAATTTTTTCTACCTCAAACGATTTTGGAATTCTCAGGATCCCGCGTCACGTTATACGTTACACGTTACTAGCGCCTCCTACCAAATTTGAATG
>NW_017171759.1:0-207 GCF_001652005.2 Ceratina calcarata | reverse complement strand
GTCTGATAATAAATAATTAATAAAATTAATTGTTATAAAAAAAATCCTTCCTGAAAACAGTCATTGTCATTCATTTCATTAAATAAATAATTGCTGGCAAATAAATATTTTCTAATTATTAAGAACTCCAATAAAACATGAGTAATCTTGGGCCAGGCTGCTCGTAATTTTTCACAGGGCCGGAAAGTGGGGACGACGCGACCATGG
>NW_017171758.1:0-207 GCF_001652005.2 Ceratina calcarata | reverse complement strand
CGACCATGGTGGGGTCTGGTACTTGATGGGGATATGCTAGGAATGGTCGGCGAAGGCGCATGAGGGGAATAGTAGTGGGGCTCGAAATACGGGTGAAAAAGAGGGGAAGCGAGCCGTGCACGAAAAAATATGCGCACCCTGATCTGAGCGTAAAATCTATGACAATCGGACGTGACAGGTTCTGGCAAAATGGCCGCATGCGATTTA
>NW_017171757.1:0-207 GCF_001652005.2 Ceratina calcarata | reverse complement strand
TCGATAGCTTACAAAAAAAGAAATATTCAGTCCAATTTTTAGCTCCAAATTTTAGAAGTTCCTATTTTTTATTTTAAATTGAGAAATCATTTTTTTTACTTTGTCTTTATTTAACATCGTGCGGAAAATGCTCGTGTCTCGTGGATCCTTCTATGACCAGCAAACGCTTTCGCTTCTGCTCCTTCGTTTTCGCGTAAAGGGGTGCAA
>NW_017171756.1:0-207 GCF_001652005.2 Ceratina calcarata | reverse complement strand
TCCGCATGGGCATTATGAATTTGTCAGAATGCCTTTCGGATTGACGAATGCACCGTCAACGTTTCAGAGATTCGTAGAACGAGCTCTGGACAGTCTTCAAGACACGGAGGCATTGGTCTACATAGACGATCTGATTATATTCTCCTCGTCGCTGCGCGAACACGAAATTAAAATTAAGAAAGTGTTCGGACGACTCAGAGAATATGG
>NW_017171755.1:0-207 GCF_001652005.2 Ceratina calcarata | reverse complement strand
GCAGAACAATTCCACTGCCGCTCTTGGATTCTAACTCACTTACGCGTAAATAACGTACATATTAGAATATTCCGTGTTCGTTAGGACACGCATCGTTCTGTTTAGTAATGCAAGGCAAAGCCAACTGACCGCTCGCTCGCAGATTTTCTTCTAGAAAATTTTTCCCCACTCGGTGGACAAGTTCGTTACAGAAAATGTGTTTGTATT
>NW_017171754.1:0-207 GCF_001652005.2 Ceratina calcarata | reverse complement strand
GTGCAACATTTTTATCCCATTATAGTCCCCTGTTTTTTGCCAGTCTGGAGGAGCTGGCATGTAGTTACGAGTCGTTGTCGTGCAGTCTCCTTTGGTGTCCGCGTCGCACGTTTGCGGGCTCGGTTTCTTTGGGACTCGAGAGATCAGAAGCCGTTGCTTCAGATTGCTGGTCATCGTCGCGTTTCTTATTCCGTCACGACCTAGATA
>NW_017171753.1:0-1234 GCF_001652005.2 Ceratina calcarata | reverse complement strand
GAGAAAGTGGCCTGTACAACAGATGTTTTATTGTACCAGAGCTTTGACTCTTCGTTCCGAGAGCTACACAAAGATTTGATCTGAAGAGGTAGGGAAAAAATTCTTACTTCTTATAAATCAAGGCTATCGCCATATTACTTTTCCCTTGGAAACTAATGCAGGCATCGCATATACGTGGCATGCAAAGTGCCATTGTGAAACATTTAGACATTTTAGAAAAAGATTTATTTCTGGAGTCAGTTGTGTGCTGTGTTGTGATCAGTGTACTTCTTATCGTTGAACATTTAGTGTGTAAAGACAGTGGCAAATAATCAGGAGCCAGGAATATTAGGTGTGGATCGTGTAGCCGTCCGGATACCCGATTATTGCCGGAAATGTGGTTTTCCATGGTGGAGCGAAGTTTTGATGCATCGGGAGTATCAACAGAGAATACTAAATTCGGATATATATTGGGAGCTGTGAATCCGCAGTATGCTGCTGAAGTGCGTGACATTATCTTGGACCCACCGCTTGCTGAGCCGTATCAGAAGCTAAAAACGGAGTTGATTCGGCGGCTGAGCTCATCTCAAGAACAAAAGACTAGACGCCTTTTGGAGCACGAAGAAATAGGAGATAGAAAACCATCGCAGTTCCTACGTCGCAGTGTGCTGCGAACCCTGTGGTTGGGGCGATTGCCTTCTCATATGCAAGTAATAGTGGCTACCCAAAAATATACCGACCTTGACAAGGTAGCTGACCTGGCGGATGCAATTGCCGATGCGACGGGCCCTCGAGGGCAGGTAGCCGAGGCAGCGTATCCTCGCGGCCAGGCATTGGAGACACCGTATTCTCGTAGCCAGGTAGCCGAATCGTCAAGTGCTCGGGGATCATTTACAGATACAACACCGGCGATGGGTCATGATTACGAAGCTTTGTTGAATCTCAAGCTGGCCCAGCTTACTTTGTCATTCCAACAGGAAATAGCGGCCCTTCGACAGGAGTTAGTGAATGAATCGCGTTTTTCTCGGCGCGATCGAGATTATCGGCCAAGATCTCCTAGGGTTAGACGGCCGCGTTCGCGATCATCCTCTTCGCGACGGGGTCAGCAACGTGGTGATAAATGCTGGTACCATTGGAAATTTGGTGCCGACGCTCACAGGTGTATCGCTCCATGCAATTGGAGTGATCAGGGAAACGAGCGGGCAGTCGTTAATGGCGGCTACCGACCCCAGCCCATCAAATCGCCGTCTATTTG
>NW_017171752.1:0-207 GCF_001652005.2 Ceratina calcarata | reverse complement strand
GGCCCTCTCAAACACTGAAACTTTTGTATGAAACATTTTTTCGTACGACGAACACGTTACGAGTTATTTGAAGTCGTCATGTTAGGAGACTCACCCTGTATATACATAACGTTCTAATAGTTGATCGACTATCGAATGCGCTTGTTGATTTTTAAGCGGGATAAAAATCAAATATTTGGTTAGGACATCCTGTACTGAAAGGATAAA
>NW_017171751.1:0-207 GCF_001652005.2 Ceratina calcarata | reverse complement strand
TACACTTCCTGGCTAGGGACCGAAGTGGCCATCCCCGGACATCACGCAGCCCGAAACACCTCGGCAGAGCTTGCTCACATCAGCCCGGGAGAAACGACGGCGTGGGAGCAACCCCGCCGCTCACGGGCACTCCCAGTGTCGATGCTGCGTGTGCCAGCCCATACACACATGCATACTTCGTTCATTCATACAACAGGGATTGGGATA
>NW_017171750.1:0-207 GCF_001652005.2 Ceratina calcarata | reverse complement strand
GCGCTTTTAGAAATGCCCTCTCTCAGGAGAAGGAAGGAAACCAACGAAATTGATATACTTGCGGAAATATTTAACGATAATTCATTAGATATTTCTAGTGAGATCGAAGATGCGGATGACTGTTTTTATGATTTCGGAGACGAATCTACTGGTTCTACTGATAGTGAAATTATTAGACCTGTAAGGAAGCATAGGGTGGCGGTGCTT
>NW_017171749.1:0-207 GCF_001652005.2 Ceratina calcarata | reverse complement strand
TTTCCTAGCAATCTCATGTACTTGATCGAAGAACAATTTTTCTAATTATTTCATAAATATCAGAGGGAAAGGTAGGAATATGAAGTTAAAAGTACAAATATAAAACAATTTTAATCCTTAAACCGTATATCGATGTCATTCCGGGCAACTCTGAACGATTTTTGCAATTCACGTAATTTGCTTTATACTCTTTATAGTCTATTATAT
>NW_017171748.1:0-207 GCF_001652005.2 Ceratina calcarata | reverse complement strand
TAATCTCAAATACTTAAGGCGTTCTCGCATAGAGCATAGGATCATGCGATCGAAGAACGAATCAATAAACCAATCACGATGGGTCACGACAATGCGCGCTACGCGCTACTAATATCGATTGCGCAGGAAGAAGGATCAGCCATTTATCACGTCCAACGATCCTTACTGTTCGTTCAGGTGCCACTCAGTGCAGACGTATCCGAATTC
>NW_017171747.1:0-207 GCF_001652005.2 Ceratina calcarata | reverse complement strand
GGCCCCCCTTTTTTATGTGTGAAGGCCACGGGCCCCGAAGGTCGGAGTTATGTTCATTTCTGGTGTACGGAAGTTCGGAGAGGGGTATCCTGTTGATTGATTTCGTCTAAGATTTCAACAACAGAGAGATGATACGCCATGGCCAAGTCTACCTACCGTCCCTGCCTGAACTAGGTGTAACAACTGCTCCACTCTACCACCTTCTTC
>NW_017171746.1:0-207 GCF_001652005.2 Ceratina calcarata | reverse complement strand
GCGGGAATTTATCTCCATCTTTTCGCGCAAGTTCCAGCAATGTTCGCATCGATAAGTATGGAGCGCAGGCCGTACCGTAAGTGACGGTATTGAGTTCAAAAGCGGTGAGCGGCTCGTCCTCTGGGCTGCGCCACACACTCCGATCCTCTGGAGCCACGAGAATTTGTCTAAACATCTTCTCGATGTCGGCTACCATAACGAACTGAT
>NW_017171745.1:0-207 GCF_001652005.2 Ceratina calcarata | reverse complement strand
TGCTTATATTATGTAGATAACTATGTTAGAATACTGGAAAAGCAGATTTCTAAAATCAAATTATTCCATGGAATTGTATATTTTTTTAAATATAATTTTTACATGGGATTAGAAAGTTTAATGCAAATTTTATTTTGCCATGATAATAATGATTATTATTTTCGAAACATTTGTAATGAAAGTATTTACCGCAATTTAAACACGTTT
>NW_017171744.1:0-207 GCF_001652005.2 Ceratina calcarata | reverse complement strand
TTTCACATTATTTGCCGCATCGGCCAGTGGTCAAGACGCACGGTACAACGAAAATGAGACCTGTTTTCGACGCTTCGGCGTATAAGGCCAATTACCCCTCGCTAAATCATTGCCTAGAAACAGGACCGAATTTAATAGAGCTTGTACCTTCGTTGTTAAATAGATTTCGAGAAGGAGAAATTGGCACGGTGGCCGATATAAAGAAGG
>NW_017171743.1:0-1234 GCF_001652005.2 Ceratina calcarata | reverse complement strand
AAAAAAAAAGACGGTTTGCAAGACAATTGATGCATTATGTGAGGGGCTAGATCAATTTGTAGTTTCCTTACTTCTCCACCAAGACAATATTTTGCAGATCAAGTATTTTATTTATTAGCGATTTTATTACACACTAACATTCCAACGCACACAACGCGCAGACAAATTCTTAAATCCATGCCTCCTGTTGTAATTGCCGGCTTGCTTCTCCTTGCCTGCCATTTCCCTCTTAACGATCTCCTCGTGCATTCGGAACGATCCCAACTGAGCAGGAACAACAGGCAACGGGGAGCGGATTTTCCGTGAGAACATGAGCTCGGCCGGGGAGAATCCATTTTCAAGAGGTGTTGTCCGATACGCCAGCAGGCCCAAGTTTATGTCGCTTGACTTTTTCAAAATGTTCTTTGCAATTTTCACCGCCGCTTCGATACACCTGTTGCTCTGTGGGTAATGTGGCGAACTTGTTACGTGCTTGAAATCGTACCTGCTTGCGAACTTCTTAAATTCCGATGCGAACTGTGGGCCTTTGTCGCTACGAACGACTTTCAGTATCCCGAACCACGCGAAAATCGTTTTACAAACGCTTATTACATCTGATTCTGTCATTGATTTTAGGCTTTGGACCTCTATATATCGGGTATAGTAGTCTGTCAAGATCAGGTACCATTGATTATGTTTGAATAAATCTATGGAGACCCTTTGCCATGGACGGCTCGGGAACTCCTCTGACACGAACTTTTCCCTGTGATTAGTTCTTTCTTCTACACACCGCGGACAGTTTTCAATTAGATTTTTTAATTGTGTACTGAGCCCTAGCCACCAAACGGATTGCTTGGCTCTTTCGCGACACTTACCTATGCCTAAGTGGCCTTGATGGATTTTGTTAATGATGTCTAACTAAAGCGACGGAGGTATAACAAGCCTTGAATTGTACAGTAAATAACCCTCCACGTAAGAGATGTTCTCTTTGAATGGATAACAGGGACGTAGCTCATTTGACAATTTGCCGCGCTCCGGCCATCCATGCATACAATACTCCCTAAGCGATTTACAAACATGATCGCTTTCTTGCTTGCTTTTAATTCTTTCCAGCATGCACTCCGTGGCGGGTAAGGAGTCGACTACTAGTTTTACATGCAGTTCCGTTTCTCGTTCTAGAGTATCACCGTCGGCAACCCGACTCGACTTTACGTTCCTCGATAACGAATCGGCTAGGACCAGCATTTTGCCTGGA
>NW_017171742.1:0-207 GCF_001652005.2 Ceratina calcarata | reverse complement strand
AGGTACTGAGTTAAGCAACAGAGGTTATATTGACATCGCCTCAGAAGGAGGTTGTATTGGTCTTGGGCATATGTGCAGGCTCTGTCCCTGGTCGGCCTCGAACCGTCGTGCGGTGCGGACGTACCGACGTGCCGCTCCGTCTTAGTGCCTCGTTTTCGTGAATTTGTTAAGTGTAATATTCATTCAAAGTGCAAATATTTATGAAGT
>NW_017171741.1:0-207 GCF_001652005.2 Ceratina calcarata | reverse complement strand
GCCCGTACCCCTGTGGGGACGGCGGCCTCTCCGCCGTCCGAGAGGGCCACCATTCGCATCGGCCGCGTCTTCTTCTCCGGAATCATGGTCTCGGGTGTCCGGCGCGGTGTTCGTCGAGGCGGCTTCCGTTGCGGTACCTCGACAATCATGATGCTGGTCTCGGGACGGCGGACGGCTCGGGGTCCTTGGGGCCGCGGTGGTGGAGGG
>NW_017171740.1:0-207 GCF_001652005.2 Ceratina calcarata | reverse complement strand
TTGGTGAAAGAGCAGCTGCGACAGCTGTGTGGACTGCAATGAAAGCTAAGACGAAACTCGGAATGGGGCTCAAGACCAAGAACAAGAGCTGTAGTAAGAAAAAGAAACATGTTCTACCGATTGCAAAACGTGGTGGTTTCCTCCCATTCCAACTACCTGCATTATCAGCTATAGGAGCGTTAACCGGTGGTGCTGCTGGTGTGGCTA
>NW_017171739.1:0-207 GCF_001652005.2 Ceratina calcarata | reverse complement strand
GAATTTAAGAGGATTAATTTACTAGAAGTAAATTTTATAATAAAAAAACTGACATTTCTTGAAATTAAGCTTTTTCAGTTGCAGTAATAGAAAGTTTTCTAACTGATCCGTCGGCCATGTTGAATATGTAGATAAAACAATTTGTAAATCTATTTGATATGAATTGTATTCATGCTGACAATTTCTTAATATTGGTTAATGTTTTTA
>NW_017171738.1:0-207 GCF_001652005.2 Ceratina calcarata | reverse complement strand
CTCCGTTATCAACTTTTAAGCCTTACAGTCTAGGAGAGAAGGAAGGGTAGGAAAGCAAATAATCGCGCAATTTATCTATATTTTATTTCCTTGTTTATTAAAAGAAAATGGGGAAATATAATAATTATAGGATACGAAATTTAATTCATTCATAATTCCATTAATATATTTTTATTCTATTCATTCGTTTTCAAATTTGGGGGGGGG
>NW_017171737.1:0-207 GCF_001652005.2 Ceratina calcarata | reverse complement strand
TAACCGCTAGACCGGCAGTCGGCGGCGGCAGCGTTCGTATAATTTGTCCCGCACGACTCGCTTCCCCTGTTTTTCGCCCATATTTCGATCCCCACTACTATTCTCCTCATACGCCTTCGCTGACCATGCCTAACATACCCCTATCAAGTACAAGTCCCCACAATGGCCGCGTCGTCCCCAGTTTCCGGCCGAGGGACAAATTATACG
>NW_017171736.1:0-207 GCF_001652005.2 Ceratina calcarata | reverse complement strand
ACAAAGCCTTGGATTTTCCGTCTCCGTCACGCACTCTTGTCCACCTTCCTCTCCTCTCGGTTTATCGGTAACAGCCCTCGGGTACAGTCCCTGAGAAGATTTTCTTCTCCTCTGTTTCAGCTCATTTTATTATTTATTCCTCCTTCTTTTTCCCCCCTTTTTCATATACATCTATCTAAATCTGTCCCTTTTGATATACGCGGGCGT
>NW_017171734.1:0-207 GCF_001652005.2 Ceratina calcarata | reverse complement strand
CTTACAATAATATTCGGAGCGTAGAAAAGGACAGAAACGTGAAAAAGAAAGAGCGGTTGAGATTCGAGGCATTCGGCAAACATTAAAGGAATCGTGCTTGCTTAAACTTTTAGATCAAAAAGTAAACTTTCTTATTTTTGGTTTTTCGTCAATCTCACAACTTTCCTTCGGGAGAATTTTCCCCACTCGATGGCCAAATTCGTTAGT
>NW_017171733.1:0-207 GCF_001652005.2 Ceratina calcarata | reverse complement strand
AGACCGGCGTTAAGTGACCAGGCGCCACTGACACCTCAGGTAGCGCCGTCGCCGATACCACCTGTGGAAAATAGCCAACCCTTTCTACCGCACGACTCCATCGAAACGGACCACCCCAAAGACAACGACTCGTTGTTTATCACCCCGCCAGAAAAGAACCGTGCGCAACTAATTGAAGAGGCGCACGATAGCCTAATTGGAGGACAC
>NW_017171732.1:0-1235 GCF_001652005.2 Ceratina calcarata | reverse complement strand
TTATTATATTATATGATATATTCTGTAATTCTGTGTTTAGGCTGCAAACATTATCCTGCCCATTGATCATATTTGGTTTTGGTATTATCATCAACGGTCCTCGATGTACCCTCGACCACTTCTTCTAATATGTAAAAATCTCTTAACTCATATTTCAAATTTTCTATATTTATCTCTTTTTTGTCAAGCTTTTCCCATACTGGTTTTGATTCTAACATCCAAGCTTGTTTACAAATTAGTTTTATGTCCGCGCAGGAATACGACTCTGTGGACTTAATTATGCCATCCATTTCATCATTTTCGCGGATTTCCTCGCTAACATATAAGTCAAACAGTTTCCGACGAGTAGACTCACTGGGTAATGGTACGTATATACGTTTTTCAAGACGTCTCAATAAGGCTGCGTCAATGTCCCTGATAAAGATTATAAATTTTGATGTAATTATTAGAAATACATGAATTTAATTATCACTGTCTTAACATTCAAACAGGAATCGCTTATTTAAAAAGAACTTTAAGTAATAATCGTACTTACCAAGGAGCATTAGTCGCTGCTAGAAGAACGACGTGCGAATTTTCAGTAGACACTAAGCCGTCCAATCTAGTAAGAAGTTCGGATCTAAATCTTTTCGCTGGTTCGGATAGCGAGTAATTTGTGTTCGTTGCTATCCAATCGATCTCGTCAATAAATATAATGGTAGGAGATTGACTGTATGCGAGATCGAACAAAACCTTTTGTCGGGATTTAAAATTCAAAATTTATTATTGGAAATATACATAGGGAACGTAGAGAATAAAACTCACGCGTATATATTTCTCAGAATCTCCCCGCCATTTGCTGACTAACGAGCTGGCAGTTATATTGAAGAAGGTACAGTCGCATTCGGTTGCGACTGCCTTCGCCAACAATGTTTTTCCTGTTTCAAATTTCAATTTCGATTAACGTACATAAAAAGCGGAAACAAGAAAAAATGTGCAGATCTTACCTGTACCAGGCGGCCCATGCAGCAGGATGCCTTTCCAGGCTGAGAATGGCCCTGCGAAGTAAACAGGATACTTAAAAGGATACACGATTGCCTGCTTGATTGCAGTTTTACAATCTTCTAAGCCTATGACGTCTTCCCAACGAACATTTAAATTCTCCAGCACGATTTCCTAGAAAGAGGAAATCAAAGACATAACTTTCCTTTATAGACAACTACATGCTAATTATACAAACATTATTTCATCGAATA
>NW_017171731.1:0-207 GCF_001652005.2 Ceratina calcarata | reverse complement strand
TTCTTATTATTTACACGCCTTATTTTAACTTTATGTGCAAAACCTTATCTGTAAACGAAACGACATTTAATATTATCAATCGCAGTGTCGATTTCTAGTCACAAGTAGGTACTTAAAAATCCTATCGACGATTTATTTCCCTAATGTCACGATTATAATTATGTAACAATCTATAGTGTATCAGCAAAGCGCGATAATATTGAACCT
>NW_017171730.1:0-207 GCF_001652005.2 Ceratina calcarata | reverse complement strand
GATTTTCTTTTAATTTTCAGCTTAAAATAATTAGTTTAAAAAAAAATGTATTAAGATAGTCCATTCAAAACAATGATTTATATATTTATTCATTTTCGTTTTTTTCTTGTTTGCTCCGATTACATATTTGTGAAATATTCGGTGTATATTTATGATTCTGATTTGTACAACTAAAATATGTATGTGTATTGTATGTAATTATATTTT
>NW_017171729.1:0-207 GCF_001652005.2 Ceratina calcarata | reverse complement strand
CATAGATGATTTGATTATCGCGTCCAAAGACAAGAGTGAACATTTGCGTCATCTTGAAACGTTGTTTAAGCGTCTTGCGGATTATGGTATTGTTATTAATATTTCTAAGTCTACCTTTTGTAAATCTGGTGTACAGTTCTTAGGTTATAGGGTTTCTAACGAAGGCATTACACCTTTACCTGAGAAGGTGGATGCCATTCAGCAATA
>NW_017171728.1:0-207 GCF_001652005.2 Ceratina calcarata | reverse complement strand
ATGTATGTTACGTAAGAATTTCTGGAAGCACATCAATTTTCCTAACACTGTTTATTTGTTAGAAAATGTTTGCAGTCTCTATGTAAGATTAGAATTATACATTTTACATTTTATATACATTATACGAACATATATTTATTCTTCGCATAGAAATAATCTCAAATTGACTGCGTCCGCCAGAAAATTATGACTGTTTCAAATTTTCTT
>NW_017171727.1:0-207 GCF_001652005.2 Ceratina calcarata | reverse complement strand
CCTGCTCCTTTTCAATCTTCAAACAATATACAAAAATACGATGGTGAATTGGATACCTCTCGTTGGAGGGTGGCGCGTGAGAAATTCACGCGCTCGGGTACAATTATTACATTAAAGATGGAGGGTAGATCTGTGGGATTTTGAGAAGAAAGAGGAATCGTTTGTCCTTGGATCAGGGAGGAGTTCATAAAATTAACGTTTTGACGG
>NW_017171726.1:0-207 GCF_001652005.2 Ceratina calcarata | reverse complement strand
CGGACTCGTTTGCGTTCGATGTTCGGTGTCTTTTCAGTTCGTTTCAGTTTTTTCCGTCCGTTCTGCTCGTTTGTTAATTATTTGTTGTTGTTGTTGTTTATTAATTTCCATTTACTTTGTCTTTTCTTGTTTCGCGTTTCGGGTTCGTTTCATTTTCGGGGGTCGGTGTTTCTACGGTTCGTTCGCGTCTTTCGTCCGTCTATTTCG
>NW_017171725.1:0-207 GCF_001652005.2 Ceratina calcarata | reverse complement strand
TCACCTGCTTAAAACGATCAGGCGCGAGACGACGAGGCTTGCAGTACACCGGTGGTCCAGGCGTTGTTTCGATGTGATGTGTCACATTATGCTTCGCACGTTCTTTACCAAAAACAGGAGGTCGTGTCAAATCCGGGAACCCTGCGAGCAACTGATGATATGTCGACTCGCCGGCGATTGTTTTAATCGTCGCGATACTCGCAGGAG
>NW_017171724.1:0-207 GCF_001652005.2 Ceratina calcarata | reverse complement strand
TTATTTGCAAAAAACTGTTTTTCTGTTTTTTGCCAATAACTTCCAAACGGATGGTTTTAGGGGGACGTTTGTAGGCTCATCTTGTAGGGGACGACGAGATCTACAATTCCTATTTAATAATTTTCCGCTAGCATCAGTAGTTTACGAGTAAATTGCAAAAAACTGTTTTTCGTTTTTTGCAAATAACTCGGTAACTATTGGCACTAG
>NW_017171723.1:0-207 GCF_001652005.2 Ceratina calcarata | reverse complement strand
CTTTTGCGTTTTTACCGAGGCCATGAGAATTATACGTTATTTTACGGATTTTTGTCGTAAGCAATTAATTCAGCAATTCCTCGGGAATTAAATCAAACGATTCTTCCTTAATTATATCAAGAAATATTATTCGTTAATTATTATTTTAGTTATCCTATTCAGAATATAATTGGATTCACGTCTGATAATGCATCGGTGATGATTGGG
>NW_017171722.1:0-207 GCF_001652005.2 Ceratina calcarata | reverse complement strand
ATTGGAAGTTATCTCCGCGAAAATAATTGAAGATCTGCAAGTAGGAGGAGCAACGAAGTTAGATATTGAGAAGGAATACGACGAAAATGACGTGTATCACAGTAAATACTTGATGGCGAAATATAAATTCGATAACCGGATCACCGCGAGGGATCGAGTTAGGAATGCTCGTGAGCAGAGAGTCGATCCGTCAGACAGTGCTATTAG
>NW_017171721.1:0-1235 GCF_001652005.2 Ceratina calcarata | reverse complement strand
TACTGAATAAAAATTACTATTAATGTACGAACCGCTGCTCAAAATAAAAAAAATATAATTTTCATTATGATTTTAAAAATAAATGAATAAAAAAATTGTAAGAGTTCGAAGGTATTCTTACAAATTTTGATCAAGTTTGGAGCCTGACGATGAGACACGCTGATTGGAAAAAGAAATTAATAGTCGCTACCGGTGTTTCGGCATCCTCTGAAATGGTACCGTTCGCCCCTTTTCTAAACCGTGACTAGGCAGCTTTCTTACCGGCCCGTTTCTAATTAGATGACTAGATCGATAGCGAGCCGGTGAACTCTGTATTTTACAGCCTGTATACTTATGCACAGCAACATTCTTACAGCACCTGTTTGAAGTCACTGAATTTGTCAAAATATTTAACGATTGTCCATTACTAAGATTGTTTATCAATTATTATGATTATTATTTAATAATTAAGATGCATTAAATCTTAGTAGGGTGAAAATAGAATATACATATGAAATTATATTTGTGACAATCTTTAATCATCAAAATCCTTTAAAATTGAAGTGATTCAATTCGTTAAGATGTTTGACAATTGTCGATTACTAAAAATGCAAATTACATTTTCAAATAACATGTTGAGATAAATTTAATCTGAGGAAGATGAACATAATGAATATGAAATTTTATTTAATTTGTAATCTTTCGAACTACTGGTCGAACTGTTTTTGAACTAAATATACATAAACTCTTCTTATTCCATAAATAAATTTATTAGTAACATAAAATAAAATTGTAGTTCAACTTGAAAATTTGTATAACATAGGAAACAATTGACAGTAAGCAGAGTAAACGTTGTTTGAAACTTTATCTTATCTATCCTAATACTAGAAAACTGTCTTATTACTGTACAGGTAATACTGTAAATTACAAGGTGGTTAGAAGTTAATGAAGATTTATGCAACTATAATAAAAAGAATGACCGAATCTCGATTCGTGGTAGGCAGTACAAGTTGAGAAATCCGTGCCCTACTCCGGCCACAAGAAAAGCTACTGTATAACCGAGGACGAAAGCCATTAGCTATTTCGAGGTGCCAATAAAATTTACGAGACGCTGCGGTGCGTCCTCAGGTCCATTCATTGTTCATGCCCCTGCTGACCTACTGTCCTATTCCTTGTCCCATTTTCTCTTGAGTGAGCCCAAGCTATCTCAAGGTCAACTTAAGGTTATCTTCTGACAATTCTACGAAGATTTCTCT
>NW_017171720.1:0-207 GCF_001652005.2 Ceratina calcarata | reverse complement strand
GGATTTGGGAAAATGGAATGAAGCAATAGGTTTGCCCGGTGTTGATGGAGCCATCAATTGTATGGATCTGCGACTATTGTCAACAAGGATGAATATGGGTGAAGTCGTTAGAAATCGAAAAGGATACTTCTCACTGAACGTATATACATTAAAGGTGTAATAATACCTATGCGAAAACGAATTAAATTGTTGAACGTACCTTCGGCG
>NW_017171719.1:0-207 GCF_001652005.2 Ceratina calcarata | reverse complement strand
ATTTTGCCCCTCTTCCACTTTCATCCAGCCATACTTTCACTATTAATAAATATTATATTTATGCTAGTAAAAGCGATTGCGATGCATGAAATTGTTAAATAAATTCTTAGTTTTTATCGAATCATTACGAAAATGTAATTTAATTTACTTTTATGATTTTTTTAAATCATAAAACTTTTGTACTCATATATGTACTTTATTATATAT
>NW_017171718.1:0-207 GCF_001652005.2 Ceratina calcarata | reverse complement strand
TCCAAGCTGTAATAACTTTCTTAATAGGCTCGCAAAATTTCTAAAATTTTGTACACTGTTTTATTAATATAATATCTACTAACTGTTAAAATTTCAATGCTTTGTCATTGTTTTATATAAGGGTTCATCCAGCCTTAAGGAACTTTCTGAACTTTAACAATTAACCTACATCTGTAAGTTTCCCCTTCATTCTTTCAGCAATCTATA
>NW_017171717.1:0-207 GCF_001652005.2 Ceratina calcarata | reverse complement strand
GGGTAGTTGGTGGGAGCCTCGAGCTCCATGGTCTGCGACCGCACCACGTCATCTAGGGAGCCAGCCCGATGCCTCTATCCCCCAGTCTCTCTCGGGTGGCTGGGTGGATATATGGGTGGTGGCCGGGGTCAAGCGTTAGGGCATGACTCTGCGTATAACCACAGCCTCACGAAGGGGGTACATCCTGCGCTGTGTCACGACGTCAGG
>NW_017171716.1:0-207 GCF_001652005.2 Ceratina calcarata | reverse complement strand
GCTACCGTGCGAGAGTTTTTTGTACATTGAAGGAAAACTGATTTTAATGGAGACTGCACCTGCAAGAAAAAGTGTTGTGCTCGACACCAATTGCGCGACTTTCATGTTCGATAAAATTCGATATGAACTGTGTTAGGGATAGGTGGCCCTAACGGCCGGGAGAACGGGTGTTGAATTAAATCAATAGAATCAGAAAATTAAACCGAA
>NW_017171715.1:0-207 GCF_001652005.2 Ceratina calcarata | reverse complement strand
ATTGTATTTAATGTTTAACAATCGCAGATATATTGCATTTATATAAATAGTTAACTGTGTAAGAAAATTCATAGAAGAACGAGGTTTAAACGAAGTAGGTATTGTGAAATATAAAAAAATAGTTATTTGCATCATAATATAGCTATACGTTATTATAAAGGTACATAAGAAATTATATATTGTCAATTAAATAGAATTATTCCGTTT
>NW_017171714.1:0-207 GCF_001652005.2 Ceratina calcarata | reverse complement strand
GATTGCAGCGGCACGGTATGAATTTCAACAGCGTCTTTCCACCTACCTACCCGAAGTTGGGCTAAATCTGTTGAAGAGTTTCTGCCTCGGCTGTACCTGTGCGGGATTACTATTGGGGATTTTCACGAAGCTCTAGCGGCTTTGCTCGGCGCAGACGCTTACGGGCTCTCAGTCAGCACCCTCAGTTGGCTGAAGGCGTAATGGCTA
>NW_017171713.1:0-207 GCF_001652005.2 Ceratina calcarata | reverse complement strand
GTAGACACGATTTATAAGAACCGTACGTATAAAGTATTGAATAAAGGTTGGACGGTCGTAATTACAGAAGAATTGTGGAAAGTGTTCAAACTTCCATGCTGTTTTTCATTCAAAAATGCACAAATTAATGAAAACGAGGGTGAAATGTATCATAAATTTTGGGGAAAATGTTCGGAATGTAATACAATTATTAATGCATATTGTCCG
>NW_017171712.1:0-207 GCF_001652005.2 Ceratina calcarata | reverse complement strand
GATGCTGGTCTGAAGATGTCGCTCAGGCAGAACCCGTTACGGGGCCCCGCCGACCCAATCCTCAAGCTGACAATCAATATACTGTGAAAGCAGTACCGCGAGTTCGGCCTCAATAACACTGGCGATTAACTGCCGGAACGCGCGAAGAAGGTTATGGAGTGAATCAGTTGCTACAACTGGTTCAGGCAAGGTCTACAAGGTAGACTT
>NW_017171711.1:0-207 GCF_001652005.2 Ceratina calcarata | reverse complement strand
GTGAATATTCCTATTCGGAGGTAATTCTTAATTTCTGAAATCACGAGTTAGGATGCACTCGGAAGATATCAGGATCGGTCGAACGATAATCGTTCGTGTCGAATTGATCTATAAACCGCGCGACTTGAATATCGAGAACAGAATGACGAGGGCTCCGCGTCTCCTTTCCACGAAGACTATTTCGCCGCGATGCGGCGTAGAAATCGA
>NW_017171710.1:0-1237 GCF_001652005.2 Ceratina calcarata | reverse complement strand
TCGGTTTCTCATCGCAATTTCAATAGTGCTCTTGTAAAATCGGTTCACTCGTTAAGAAGTTTTAGCTCTCAAACTCCTCGAGATCAATAAAATCTTGAGCAACGTGTGCTCGCGCACGATGATACAGGTCTCAAATCTCACCGATTTGATAACGGTTCGCGATCAATAATATCCAGCCGTTCCGGAACTCTCACGCTGGTACTCTCGATCGTCGATATTCTCAGCTGTGAACTCGTCGGGAATTATCAAATTTATGTGCCGCTCGTAAAGTGTAACGACTAAGGGCTCGAACTCCCTTTGTAAGACATTTTAAATAAACGTGTGCTAAGATCGAAACCGGCTGTTATTTTACTCCTCGGGATCTTAACACCGAATCGGATTCTCGTCCAGGTCAATCGCATACACCTATTGACATGAAGAAGGTTTGGGAAATTTTATTGTGGCTCAAACAAAATAATCCTCTATATGAAAAAATTCTTCTTCCGCCTCACGCGAAAGATTTGTTAAATATATTGAACACTCAGCAATTGCAATATGAAGATAAATTGAATATTACAAGTAAGGACAAAGACATTCGTAATGAAAATGAAGTTACATCGAATGTACAAAAGGTTGCAGCGTTGTTAACAGAAAAAGGTAAATCAGATCTTTATTATGATCAATACACCATTTATCCTTTACATGGAAAAAGGATTAATGAACCTGATACGAAACTATATAAAATGTTGCAAATTTATGCTACTTTGCTTTAGCTTTCGACCATCATGCTAAAAACTTAGACATTATGTATTTCCCCGACCTTTATCCATATGGAAAGTACGGTCAATACGAGGAAAGAATTGTAAAGTTACAAGACTTCCATTACATTGTATGTAGATTAACTTCGAAGCATCCGCAATTTAGGCTAAATATTCAGTAACAAATGGACTTTATTGCTAGCCGCTCGATTGACTCGTAAGAGTCCCGAGCGAAGAAATACAAATATACGGCATGCACATTAACCGAGATTTCTAAATTTAGAAATACCGCTATTATATTGATCGTGATCTGAATTCGATCATACGATCTAATAGCGAAAGAGTTACGTAATCGCGCGAGACAATTCAATTTCTTGGAAAAGGACGGACTGGTCCATCATTTGTGCAGTCGCGAATAATCGTGGCCGCACGATTGCGATTGCCAATGGATTTTATCATTCCCGCATTGACCGTCGAAGAGTGTGCTCCTCTTCGCCGCA
>NW_017171709.1:0-207 GCF_001652005.2 Ceratina calcarata | reverse complement strand
AGATTAAACAGACTTTGGTATGTGTTTCATAAAATTGTGAATTAATGGATTCATATTTGTGACTTACAATTAAAGTACTATTTAATACAACAAGTAGGAAATAATAAGATATTTATTAGACTTAAATCGAATGACATGTGTAACTTCTGAGAATTTTAATCCAATAGAGTGAAACCTTGTTAAATGACAGGGAAAATGGTCTTCTGT
>NW_017171708.1:0-207 GCF_001652005.2 Ceratina calcarata | reverse complement strand
GGTTCGTCACACCCCCCTCTTTCTCCGGGGCGAGGACGAGACGAATTATTTAATGATACACTTACGGTAGATCGTGCCACGGACTGGTGTATATTAATTGGCCGGTCCGGTCGAATCGGAGGGTTCGGATCTGTCCGTGGCGGCGGACGCGTCACGCTCGCACCCCCACGGGGACGGCGACCTCTCCGCCGTCCGGTAGGGCCACCA
>NW_017171707.1:0-207 GCF_001652005.2 Ceratina calcarata | reverse complement strand
GTCTACAACGTCTACACGTTTTATAATTCTTACTTTTGCATACTTTTTATTGTATATCTTAAATAATACCCTCGAAATTGACATTGTTTCAATTTTTAAATATTCTTGAATCATGTATTAAGAATTATACAAAATTACAAAAAGTCTGTCATTGCTGCATTCATATTTTTGTATACATGAAATCAAAATTCTGTCATTTGATATAAG
>NW_017171706.1:0-207 GCF_001652005.2 Ceratina calcarata | reverse complement strand
GCCATGGATACATTGTCTAGTTGTTATTTATACCTTGTGTTCAAAACGGAAGGAATAAAAATTAATTTATTGCATGTTCAAATGATTATCGTAAAGTTGTAACAATTATTAAATGTATACATATATTTTTTTACATGTACCTTTAAAACGTGTGTGCAATCAAAATATGTAATGTATATTTTACTAAACAATAAATATTGAGACTTT
>NW_017171705.1:0-207 GCF_001652005.2 Ceratina calcarata | reverse complement strand
TCCAGCTGTTATTATATTCTCCATTCACATTTTGCAATCATGTCCTGTTTAAATATTATTTTAATATCAATTAATGCTACAATGGTGCTGATTGCGTAATATTACCGATCGTTGTAACCATTTCAATTTCATCGTGATAATATCAGTTTATTTTCATTTTATTAAAAACATTTGAATATTGGTTCAAATTTCTATATGCTATGGACT
>NW_017171704.1:0-207 GCF_001652005.2 Ceratina calcarata | reverse complement strand
GTAGATCCGTATCGATGGCATCTGGGTTGGTCATGGCACCCCTCTTCAACACGCTTACTTGAGCGCCGGTGTCGATTATAACCTCCGCTTGGTATTTCACCTTGGGAGCCTGCAGCTGTATGCATGGAACTCCCTCAGCAGGGCACCTGCGGATGGAGGCTATTGACGTTGAGCCCCCGAGGTGCTTGCTTCTTGGCTCCCTGGAGC
>NW_017171703.1:0-207 GCF_001652005.2 Ceratina calcarata | reverse complement strand
GAGAGAAAAAGTTAGCTACTTATTAAGAGGGATGTTTATATATTGGTTGTCGCTGAGGGTTAAAAAGTTTAAGGATAAGATTGATACAAATTCAGATATTATAAAAAAGAAATTCTATGTAATTGTTATATTATTCTATGGTGCTTGGCTTTTATATAAAAGAAATATTGATCTATGTTGGGAAATAAAATGAATATATTTATATTT
>NW_017171702.1:0-207 GCF_001652005.2 Ceratina calcarata | reverse complement strand
TATAAAATAATGTCGTCAATCGAACGTTTTTAATTCATGCTTGTTCACTTCACATCGACGAAATTCGGTAGTACACTCCTCATAATTAAGTACAATCAATGAACAATATGTTCTGTTGTTTAATTGACTAAAAATGTTGATAAACACGGCTGTGTTGTCCAACAGAATATTGGAAATTACCTTATTCCTCGTAATGAAATATTCCTT
>NW_017171701.1:0-207 GCF_001652005.2 Ceratina calcarata | reverse complement strand
CTGGCGTCAGACTGGCTTTACATCAGGTCCTGCTGTCATAAACAGGGTGTCCCAGGATGCACAACTGTCCTCCGACAGTGTGCATTTTGGTACACCCTGTATAGTGAATCGCGCGATAAATGACCTGTGCAAGTTAGCCATTTGAACAAGTATATAGTTAATCAGTCAGCATAATCCGCCGCCAAATCTGATGCTATATTTCGCAAA
>NW_017171700.1:0-1237 GCF_001652005.2 Ceratina calcarata | reverse complement strand
CACGTGTGGGAACCTATTACTAATTATATAACCGATTGGACACAGCGTTAAAATATTTATTCTGAAATAACAAAGAGATAAAAAGGAATTCGCAGAACGAGTCAACATTTTATATTAATTTTATTATCGACAGAACTGCCTTAAAGATCTGAAGAAAAACAATTGCCTGTCGGCAAGAGGCAAAAGAAATGGAAAATCTATGGTTCCCTTAAATTCTAGCATCGTGACGATAGCTACGATCGATTGATCCAGCAATAATGGTGCCGGTAGCTGTGGGAATCCTTTAAAAGGCCTCTTCTTGTTGTTCTCCGGTCTTTCTATTCCTTTCATGAGATCCCGCGTAGCTGATAAACTGACGATTAAAGTATACCTCGTAGTTTTTTCAGGAAAAGTCGTTAAATGTGAAAATTACTGTCCCATTTCACGTTATTCAAAGAATTTTCCCCTGACTGGCAAGAAACTTCATCTTTTACCATAAAAATTTCAACGTAACGGAGTTATGTGTATATTGTATTAACTTTCGATCGGCGAGGTCACTCCTTAGCTAATCATAAAAAACAGCAGTATTCGGGAATTAATTACAGATATCGTATATTTCGATATGGCATATAACTTCGCCATTCTGTGTAGATAACAAATTAGTATCGACTCGACACGAGATTTTATAGACTGCCATTAGGCACCGTGTGTCCCCTATCACCAGGTATCGTATGAGCTCGTAGGACAGCGGCTGAGAATGTGTTTTCTGGTTGAGCATAAATAATAGGACCACGTCGGCAATCGCTATAATTCAATTCACACCTGATAACTGAGACCATAGAATTTCCATATTACAGGCAGTAATAAAATTAAAAATATTTCCGGGGCGGTCCGCACGCTTCGGGGGGTCCCGGCGCTATCCTCTTCTCTACAGACGAACGAGCCGAGGTTCGCGATCCTTCACGTCCGCTGTCCTACGAATTTGTACTTTGAATTTGTTTCTCGTTGTCTCTGGTGGTCCTTCTCGCCAGACGACAAATGGCAAACGACCGGTGAAACTAAATGATACGAGGAGGCCAGCACTTTTCGGAATTCCTACTTCGAATCATGATTTATGCTTCGAAATAAGAGAAATAATTTTGCCGACAGAATAAGTCTTGTCCTACGAAACAAATATCGAAAACCTACGTCTGAAAAAAAAATTGACATTTCATTGTAACCAAAAAAGGAGAGAAATTTAGAAATTATAAAATAAAAT
>NW_017171699.1:0-207 GCF_001652005.2 Ceratina calcarata | reverse complement strand
GGAAGGACGAAGAAAACGCTCGCTGTCGGCCGACGTCATCAAAATTAGAATAGAGTTTCTCAACCTTACCGAAAAGAAAACAGGACAAGAAGCAAAAGAGAGGAAAAGTAAGACACAAAGGGTAAGAAACAACAATAACAATAATCAAGAAAATAAATAAACAAAGCTCATTAGTTTTTTCTTCAATTATCTATTTATTTATCCAAA
>NW_017171698.1:0-207 GCF_001652005.2 Ceratina calcarata | reverse complement strand
CAACGGAAAAAATAGAATTTATGACCAGTTAGCATTAAAAGGGATTAACTCGTCACCAAATAGCCTTTTCCAGTCACACAAAAAAGGAAACAGAGTTGTCTTGAAGTAAAAAGACACTTCAACGCATTTCCAAGAACTGATTGCCAACCCATACGAAGGACAAGGCCCATTGTCTCGTCAAGCGTTGGAAATCTGTATACATTTTCT
>NW_017171697.1:0-207 GCF_001652005.2 Ceratina calcarata | reverse complement strand
TATGATACGCAAGGACGATGCGATACGATTGAATGAAGAATCCACAAGAGGCTCGCTCGTTGGATTACAAAATTGTTGTAAGTACAATAGAGAAACGAAACGGGAGATGCACGAACGAGGGAAGGCGTATCGAAATGATCGGCGGTGAATCGGACGCGGCTGTAAAAGTGAAATTACACCGGAGTCGAGCGCCGGAGCGAGAGAGAC
>NW_017171696.1:0-207 GCF_001652005.2 Ceratina calcarata | reverse complement strand
TGTAATCTCGAAAAAAATGACCTTGAGCAAAATTTTTTACTAATCAGAATATGTGTCCCATCGGATAGAATAACTTTTTCTTCTAACATTTTTTTCTATCATGAAAAACAAGCGATATATTTCAGATGCCAGAGTTAGCTGGGACACCCTGTATACTCTTTATATTTTTTGATACTTCTCATATTTGACATATACGTATAAAGAGCA
>NW_017171695.1:0-207 GCF_001652005.2 Ceratina calcarata | reverse complement strand
AGAGGCGGGTAAATGAAGTGGTAAACGGAGATCTGGTAAAATATAATTTATTCAACTAAGGCTTAACTCTAAGGTACAGGTTCGGCTCCGGGGCGCTGCTTCGGGCGCGGTTCCCGGGGTATCGGCGACGGCCGCTGTCCGTCGTGAACTAAGAAGAGAGGTACGCGTGTTAGGCTAACGAATCGTCGCGATATACGTATGACGTTT
>NW_017171694.1:0-207 GCF_001652005.2 Ceratina calcarata | reverse complement strand
AGGGGGGAGGGGAGGATCGTTATGCCCGGTCACGTACGGCTAGAGTCCGTCCTCTGGGTCTGCATTCTTCTCGTTTCTGAATGAACCACGACGGGAATCCTAAATCTCCCCGAAGATGGCTAGAATGTTTAATGTAGTCTCGATCTAAAATACCATTCAGCTGTAAATCCCAAGACTACTTCTAACTTCAATTTAATTATTTATGTT
>NW_017171693.1:0-207 GCF_001652005.2 Ceratina calcarata | reverse complement strand
ATATCATGGTTTCACATTTATGATATCATATGCCTTACAGTGTTGATATCCAGCAAAGATTTTATTTTTATTTTCTCTTATATACTTATATATGTCAGCAGGCACTTGTATTATCACAGATTGTGTATTTTTTTTTGTATTCGTATATGAATGTACACATTTTTCCTTAAAATCACAAAAATTTCTTTTATTGATATCATCTTCTGA
>NW_017171692.1:0-207 GCF_001652005.2 Ceratina calcarata | reverse complement strand
AAAATGATGCATGAAACCAAAGGGAAAAAAGAGCATTAAATATACGTTTGTGCCTGTATATAGTATTTGAGGGATCATCTAGGAGCTCTGATGATTCCCAAGCTGTTGGCTGGAACAGTGAGTGAATAAACTTTTACTTTCCATGCTTTTATTTTTTTTTTTCAAGAAAGCCATCAGCAATAGTTCTCTCATTGCATTTTCTTTTAG
>NW_017171690.1:0-207 GCF_001652005.2 Ceratina calcarata | reverse complement strand
CATCAGGGAGATCGGAAACGCGTATTATTCGCGGAACTCTGCAGTATCGGGTGAATATCCAATACCCACTGCAGGCCCTTGACGAATGCGTCGATCCCTCCACCGGCGGTCGACCAACAATTGTCCACTGACCCGGAGCGTAATCCGCTGGTAAGATACGACATCCTGTTCGTATCTCGTTCCCTGCAAATGAAATCAGTGCGGGGG
>NW_017171689.1:0-1239 GCF_001652005.2 Ceratina calcarata | reverse complement strand
ATATATATAAATATATATATAAATAAATATATGGAAGATGATTGTGTATTGTAAGATATTTAATACCGACTTGTCTTAGACGCACCACGACGATCGATTGCAATTGAAACGATGATAATAATTATATATACAGTGATTGTTGTATAACGAACGACGACGACGATGATGATGATGATGATGATGATGATAATGATGATGATGATGATGATAATAATGTTATTCTACACTGTAATTCGCGATGTAACATAGAGGCCCACCTGTTACCCACTAAATCGATGTGTCGATGTATTCCAGGCGTGTTTCACTCGATGTAACTGATTATTACACATGTTTTGTAAGAGACTGGAAACCGGATTTTCACAGTGGTGGACGCTGGATATCGGCCAATATGTTAGAAGTCAGATTTTTCTATGAGAGAGACAGGGAGGGGGGGGGGAGGTATTACACCTGGCCCGTGTCTAACGAATTCCGTTTTTCGCTAAACGAGGTCGTTTACGATTCACAATGTTAGCCAAGTATTCGGAACGAACATCGTTCCCGTTGTATAACGCAGCTTCGTTACAACGATTGGAGCACGCTCGGAGAAACTAGCAATAATATAACATTCCAACTTAAATCGCGTGCGTACTGCGAATTCTAATAATGTGTGCCGCCGTACGAGAGAGAAAAAACACTGTCAAATACACGCTCATACACTGCTACATCTTGTCGTATTTATTTTCATTTATCCCTCATCCTTCATCTAACAATTACTATAATGTATGTGTTCTAATTATCTAAGGCATATTACAGAATGAAAGGTTTATTTGTTATAGTTCACTTCCCACCAAATATATAAACTTCATTTTTGATATAATGACATTTTGAACGATTTATTCAATAAAATATATAAAGCAGTATTTAAATAAAAGTACAATGTTAGTAGAAGTAGTATTAATAACAACAATTACATGTATCAGGCCGAACAAAGTAGTGCTACAGGCATGACTGCTGATCCAGTCGATAGTCGATAGTAATAAAGTCGTTATCGTTTGATTTGTGTCAACGAATTATGCAAGTTGAATAAATTTATTACAAAATAATCTACGCCTAAGATTTATTTTACGTTAACTTAATGCTGGTAAACCCTCAACTCTTAAACAACAACAGAAGAAATGAAGAAATGATTTATAAACGTATATTAATGACTGGCGGAATATAATAGAACTACAGGTATGTATAAACTAAACTACACTAAAT
>NW_017171688.1:0-207 GCF_001652005.2 Ceratina calcarata | reverse complement strand
TGTATATTAGTGTACATAAATATAATTCTAACTTTGATTTTATAATAAATTTCTTCAAATTTAGATCTCGGAACACTCTATTAAATGGTGACACATCAAATTATGGTTTGGATAGCGGATATACTTGTCATCAAGTTGGATCTGGATCTATTTTAGTACAACTAGGACAACCATACATTATAGACTCTATGCGGTATATATATACAT
>NW_017171687.1:0-207 GCF_001652005.2 Ceratina calcarata | reverse complement strand
CCACTGCGCAGAGTTCTGCCCAGAAGTGGCAACTCTTTCCGCACGAGCTTGAAGTACGACGAAACACTCATTAAACCGCATTTGCAACATTACAGAAATACTGAACGTCGAAGACGTTAAGGAGTTCGAATTGACGAAGGACACAGCCGAGGATGGATACGGACGGCGCCTCATCTTCCGACGACGGACTGGGACGAACCATTCCCC
>NW_017171686.1:0-207 GCF_001652005.2 Ceratina calcarata | reverse complement strand
GTCTCATACAATTGTTAATCTTATACACTCTTATGTCAATCTTATAACTAAATTGGTATAATGTGCCTTTGAACAAAATTCAACTTGCTATGAACCAACCATTCGATAGAGTGTCCAAAGAAAACGTTTCGTGCCAATTTTCAATCCTCTATACTTTTTCATTCGACCTAGCGAATAGAAATAAGATGTCGCTTGTGCGGCGACATT
>NW_017171685.1:0-207 GCF_001652005.2 Ceratina calcarata | reverse complement strand
TTACATCTAAATTCGGAGCGGAGTCGTCGGATTCGGCTCCACAGTCAATATTCATAATCTCGCAAATCGCCTCTGCCGTCGCGTCTTCGGAAGCGCGCTTCAACTCAACCGTTCTACCGATTCTTATGTCCAGCGACGGGTTGGAGATAAAATCCCTTCCTAAAAGTGCGTCAAAAGTCATTGTATTGTCGGGTACTACTAACAGGG
>NW_017171684.1:0-207 GCF_001652005.2 Ceratina calcarata | reverse complement strand
CGCGAAGTCGATGCCTTTCCGATCGCGCATCGACAGCGCCGCCAGTATGAAGAACAAAGAAAGTGCCGGTCGGCGACAGACCGGCAAGAGTCCGTTACGAATCGTCGCGTAATATAGACGTGTCGAAATTTAGCTCGCGCCTTCCGTTCGCAGAATCGAAGTTCGCGATTAATATAATCGTGGAACTGACCACGCGCACGATAAATA
>NW_017171683.1:0-207 GCF_001652005.2 Ceratina calcarata | reverse complement strand
CGCTAGCCTCAATAGTTTACGAGTAATTCGCAAAAAACTGTTTTTTCGTTTTTCGCCAATAACTCGTTAAATATTGATGCTATCAAAAAACTTTTATACAGAAATTGTAGATCTCGACGTCCTCTACAAGAAAGGTTCTATACAATTTTCCTGTAGAACCAACGGTTTAGGAGTTATTCATGAAAAACGAAATTTTTTGTCAAAAGT
>NW_017171682.1:0-207 GCF_001652005.2 Ceratina calcarata | reverse complement strand
ACATTTAACATATGATTCGTTTTTTAAATTATGTATTTAATATTGACATAAATAATGATTCTAACCGAGTTTCTTGTTAGCAATCGATAATTCTAATGGGCTAACAACTAATTATATTCAATTAAAAATTATAAATTCGAACTCTCTTGCGTCACGACTCCTAATTCTTTCTACTGTCTGTTTTATTGATTGTAACAAACTAGTCTT
>NW_017171681.1:0-207 GCF_001652005.2 Ceratina calcarata | reverse complement strand
GGCATATTCAAATATTTTTTTGCAAATGCTAAACGTTTTTTCATATTAATTCGATCGATGTGTGGCTTACGTCTAGCCTTGCAGCATCTCAATTCAACTTCGTAGTGTCTTCGTTTTATTGTTTTTGTTGAAAGTGTTAATCCTACTATTTGTGCAATACTTCTTGATGTAATCGTTGGATCCTGTCGACATTTACGTACAATTCGA
>NW_017171680.1:0-1239 GCF_001652005.2 Ceratina calcarata | reverse complement strand
TCCGATACTTTCAAAAATTAATTTGAAGCTATCTAATTGACTTGGGTTTCGGTGCTTTCGTACCCTAAGCGTTTTATCGAGAGGTTGATATTGAAAGTTCGCGACGTGTTCTTTCAATCAAGTTTTTAGACGAAGTGATGACTCGATGTCTCAAGTCTTCGAATGACCCCTTTGAAACGTTGAGGACCATCCTGACTGGTCAGTCAGAATCGTTGACCTTCCAATCAGCGTGGTCCTTGGGGTTTTTGAAACCACCCTCTCACTTTGTGTTTTGCCGAGACGCAAAGAGAGGGTGGGGACGATCGCGCGTACGTGAGAAGTCCCAAGTCCGGTAACACCGGGGTTTTTCCCTTCACGTAGGCCTTCGAAGGCTAAAAAAAGGATTACCCTTAACGCTCGCTAAATTATCCTTCAGGAAGCGCCGAGTTTATGACAGGATCGGAGCTATTGAGAACGACACGAAACTAACATTTGAACTCTATTGTATAAAAAAGGTAAATGGATATTGCCGGTGATTAAAAAAAATGCTTGAAACTCAAAAATAGCTATTCGTAGAAGACTCGTCATAAATTCCCGTTAGGACTCCTCGCGGCTGATGTTCCGTTTGCGACGGAACAGCGACGATCGCAGCAGTCATACCAACTGCGAGGTTGATACCTAGGACTAGGGACGTGAATGCCTAGGGCTAGGGACATGTGGACGGAGAGCCCATAATACTTGGTGATGTGGCGCCCTCACGAGGCACGTTGGGCTTAACCGATTATAAGTCGAGTTGTATCCCACACATGTATGAAACATGCGAGAATTCCTCTTGAGATCAATTGAGAAAGGTGTATTGCAACTCCACGGACCTGCCTCATTGTTTAGGGGGGCGGGGAGGTGATACCCCAACGTGGAGCGTCTCCGGGTGGCGGATAGGGGGATGCTCGCTGTATCGGCTTCTCGGCCTTCGGTTGGTCCATTGGTGCTGGCTGTAGGAGGCAAATAAAATACCTCCCGCGGACCAAACACTAGGTGCGAATTGTGACGGATGAATGATACATGCGCGAATGATTTGGAAGGGACCCGATCAGCATGTTCGAGCGCTGGGAGTGTGTGTAGCACATGATGTTGCTCCCACTTCATGCTGCTGATGTGAGCGTTGCTCTGCCGAGGTGTTCCTCGTTATGCTGTATCCAGGAGTCAGCTACTTCGGGCCTTGGTCGGGGAGTACGCGTTGAGCATGGGGGTCGGAACCCA
>NW_017171679.1:45086-46808 GCF_001652005.2 Ceratina calcarata | reverse complement strand
ATAAATGCCCAATTTTTGATAAAAAACGGCGGAAACTTATTTATACTCCTAATACATTTTTACAATAAATTAGATTCGAAACAGAGGAAATTGATTTGAATACAATTCCGTTCAGACAATGTTATGTTTTCGACTTCCGGTTCAGTAATTTTACCGAATACAATAATACATGATCGCTCCGATTATATTTGGTCAAGGATCACGAAATAAAAACGTTTTCATCCAGTTATTAATCAGAATGAAATCACATACTTTCCTTATCTCAACATTTGTTAGCGAAAAGTTTGCAGTTTCGACAGGGGTAATAGCCGGATTTTATCAGTGCGAATAAAATGCTGATTAATGATACTTAAAATAGTTATTCTCGGTACGGAAACGGTGGATCGTACGATGGTGACTGGCTGATGGACAAGATGCACGGTGTCGGTTTAAGAATTTATCCGAGCGGCTCTCGTTACATTGGAGATTGGAAGAATGGCGTACGCGATGGTACCGGGACCATGGTGTGGCCTGAAGGTAGCATTTATCGCGGCGAATGGAAATGTGGAGCGATGAATGGGTCAGTTCTCGAATAAAACAAAGTCCCTCGAAATTCGCGACTCCGACTCTCTCACATGTAATCGATCTCCGATCTGTTTCCATACTTAAATCATACATGGCATTGAGAAATTAGATGAGAGATCTATAATTACAACTATAAAAATATCAAATATCTATAATTACAACTATAAAAATCGTAATATATTTAATACAGTTACGGCAAACACGTGTGGAATGGATTTTTCAATAAAACCTTTACGTGGCCGCAAGAGGCTTCTTATAAGGGTTACTGGCAACACGGAAAGCGCCATGGCAGAGGCAACTTTTTACGTTTCACTCTAAAAACAAATTATTGCGTTTATCAATGCGTTTACTATAGTATCTCGATTGCATTCATTATTATAGGTGAAATTAAATTAAATGCTGTCGGTGGAGCAAAATATTGTGGCTATTGGAAGAATAATGAAAAAGATGGTTACGGAGTTATAATTGGTACTTTTCATTGATCATTCTTTTTCCATTAATTTAGTAATCATAATGAAACTTAATCAGCACGTATAGACAAAAACCAAATTTTACTTTTCTCTCGCGCTTTTCGTGTATCTGTAATGTTCGTATAAAATCGTAAATTCAGTTCTATTTTTATCAGGAAGCAATGGGGAGAAGTTTGAATCCGGTGCGCTGTTTTTAAACAATATTTTATCTGTAAGCGACAATCCAGAGAATGAGACGAAAAGTGAGACTAAAAGTGAGACGAAAAGCGAACAAGGAAGCGAACATTCGCCTAAAGAGACTAAATTAGAGTAAGTTTAAACTAACACATTAATTCTGTATAAATCTAAGTATAATAGACATTGACAGTTTTAGCAATGAGTAATAAAATAATATAATTTAACATGAACTATTATCGTTCGACATTTAAGAATGTATCGGTTATATAATCAATCCCAAAAGTTGATGTGCCTTTGAAAAACGCATTTCCTATGATTAAAAATAGTGCACTTTCCATCTAACTTCGATATTGAATGAGTTACGTATGATTATTTGGCATTTTATTGATGTTGACAAAATCCGACCATCCCAGCGTCGAAACAGCGAACTTTTGGCAAAAAATTTCATTTTTCCTTAATTACTCCTAAACCGTTGAATCTACGGGAAAATTGCATAGGACCTTTCTTGTAG
>NW_017171679.1:42502-43858 GCF_001652005.2 Ceratina calcarata | reverse complement strand
TGACTGTATAGCCAATACATCCTTAATTGTTTATAGATTCTTGAATGAACCGGAGGCACTGACAGACATTCCGGCGACTCCAATATTAAAACCGGAACAATTCCCATGTCTATTCTATTACATCACGCGTTTATTGGATCCGGATAGTTTGAATAAATCGTCTGTACTGTCTATAACGTCTGGGAAATGTTACAGCTGCGAAAACGAGCTTTGTTCCTGTCTAGCTCATCCAATTGGAACCGGTTATTCATTTTATATGCTTATAATTGTCATAATCTAAATTCGTATCTTTTATTTTATTGTAGGATATGCATTATCTCGAATTTCATATCATTTATTCTCATAAACATTATAAGTATTGAAATATTTGAAAAGAACTCGCGTTTATGTATGTACAGAAACAATCGACAGCGAACAGAAGGAGCCTTCGACTCGGAGAAACTCTAATTTATCGTCTTCGAACGATCTATCTACTGATTCTAATTATTGGAAATTCGAGGAACAATGGATATATAATTGTATAACTCTTCACATGCCTCGTCTACGAAAAATATATAACGATTACGCGAAATTGTTCGTCGGCGAGTCGCCGAATTACAACTTGAAAATGATCAGACTGTATCTATGGCAATTATGGAGAGACTGCGGCATACATAAAAAAGGACTCGGTCTCAATGAAATTGATAATCACATTGGTATTTGATATTACAAGTACTTTTCATTTTTCTGTTCTTCTATTTTTCCGTATTCGAATATGTAATCAGTCAGTTAGTATAATAGCAATAAAAATTGACTTGATGCGATAAAAATGATTTTAGCGAAAAATGAAGCGACTTTGATGAAAGATCCTATGGACCCTTTCGAGATAATTGAAATCTGGCAATATTTACATGCCCTGTTGGAAGTCTCCTGGCATTTATATACAAAAACTGACAATGGGATTATGGAAGTTCATGAAATGAATGGAAAAATCGCAGCCGGTTTTCATAAATTATTGAACAACGACATATATCCCAATGCTGGGAATCGCGTTGGTATTTGCATACTCAATTAACATTACACTAATTACCTTATCAATTATTCTCGTTTCTCTCTGTCACGCATACACTATAGACAAGATATTTTTTAAATTATTTTTATAAGTAACATAATAATTGACCACCTTCCTTTATAACTAATTTTTAGAGGAAATACTCGTTTGAAACTGTTCCTCTCTTTAAAAGGTAATTTCTGCAACGAGAATCGGGATTTATTGCCTATTTACTGTTTGTACGAATTGTATAAGCGAACTGGATATCCGCCGACCGCGAAGGATCTTCTTTGCTCGACGTGCATTACAAAGAGTAAAGCAACTAC
>NW_017171679.1:27051-41920 GCF_001652005.2 Ceratina calcarata | reverse complement strand
CATATTTATTCTCCTTTTTTATTGTAAATTATAAAAGTTAAACTTCGTACAGTACTATCGTCCTTTTAATCTGATTATGTTACAGCAAATGGATTGTTAATTTTTAAACAGTTGGGAGCTCGAAGAATGATCGACATTATGGCATCAATATGTCCCCCGATAAAAGATATGAACAGCGGTATAATTACAAATATGGAATATAAGGTATAATGGATAATGCATGAAACGAAATTAAGATGAAATTATTATATGTTGACAAGAGAGACTAATGTCGATTTTTAAGATTATTTAGCATTAATTTTTATTACAGTACTTATTATTATTATTATTATTATTATTATTATTATTTATTATTTATTATCTATAAATCAACGTATTTGGACATCATATATTTCAACTTAATATGTAAGTCTTTTAATAATTCACAAGTAGTTATTTAGAGATATTACAAAAATCTTGTCGATCGCTTACAACTTAATAATTAATTTTCTTAAGTTAACTTGCTTAATGAAACTTGCTTAAATGCAATGTATGTACGTGTACTTTACAGACATGTTGTATACAATTATACTTACTCAATATTTAATTTACAATAGTAGAGAAGTTGTAATTGTTACAGTACTCAGGACAATTAAGAATGTTAACGATTCGGACTGTTGCAGTTGACGTTCCTTGAGTTCTATGAAATAATATTAGAGGCAGCGAGACAATTGTTATTATTGAAAAAGAGTTCTGAGAAGAGAAATGAAACGTCGAACAATGTTAATAACGTTATGGATAGAAGAAACAATGAAGGTCCTCGCGAGAAAGTTCATTTAAATCTTATTTAAACAAAGAATTTAATGTACAATTACAAATTTAAAAATTGATTAACATTTTGCATTTTATTTTGTATAAGGTGTGAACGGAACCTAAGTGAAAACGGAGAACGGTCGAAAGAGATCATACACATTAAATCGTAGCTAAATAGAGAACGTGTCAGATTTAACACAAATTTAAGAATTTCACAATAAAATTTGTATTAAATCCATAGTTCCCTGAAAAGGTCTGCGGTCACAGTTGCTTAAATATTGAGGAGTGGCAGTCGTTTCTCTTTGTTTTATTTTTTTCTTATGGCCACAGGATGGAACGATTCAGTCTTGAGCGAGCGATAACAAAAGACCTGGTCGAAAATATCGTAATAAAAAAGAATCATCCGTCGCCTTCACGTTTCGATTTATAAAGGAAATTCAAACAATTTGTTGTTCGGAGTGTTGTTTAAATAATCCCTTGGATAGTTAACAAATCTTTTTATCGTGGTATTCTAGCCACTCATCATCAAGAAGGAGACGATTCTTAATTTAATTAACACATATACGTAGGAGCAACTATTGTTACGTTTTACTCTGTTTAATTGATAATCATTATACAGTGATGTCGACGCTGTTTTAATGCAGTTGGTACAAGAACCTAGACGCATGGTCGTCTGTTTATTATAAAAATCGTTCGTTTTAACGGTACGATCGTGAAATTTAGCCAAGGTAACAAAACCCGGGATATACGTCCCTCACGTGAGTAAGGTATCGTCCAATTCCTCTATTTTACCTTCCGGTTGGGAGAGGACCTTTCTCAAAACTTTGCTGACTACGTCTGACAACGATTCTCTCGCTCCAACGTCTAGGAAAGCCATGCAACGCTGAAACAAATGAATAAATATCAATAAACGATATCAATTAAATTATCGATGTATAATATTAATCTGTAAACCACGTACAACTTGAATCCTATACAGAATTTGTTGAAACAAATATCTTACCTGGTATTCCTCTTCACCCTGCCTCAACCTGAGCACAGCGATAAGAGCCAATTCACTGTTAGCTTTCACGTAACCGTTCTTCTCCTTGGTACCGTTCACCAGCATCGGCAACAATGATTTTAATAACTCCGGTGACATCTTAGGAGGAGGTATGTTACGCGCCAAATGAATGCAAACTTTCGCTAATAATTGCTTCACGTCGTTACTGTTGTTGTTCATTGACTGAAACATAAAATAACAATAGTTGTGAACACTGTGAATACAATGAATTATTCTTGAACTTATTGTTAAAGTAAAAATGTTCCTTCTTACCCGAACGAAAGGCGACAGGATTTGCGGGGGCACGGATTTACCCTCGGTCATTAGATACTGGAATAAATAGCCACACGCCCTGACTCCGTTCATAACAATTTGCACGCGATCCGCGCTCAAGTGCATGAGTATTACGCTGCACACGCGGTCCTTCTCTTTATCATTGTAAACAGTTGTTGGCGATTCTTTCAGGATTACGAATAACGCTGCGGAACGACCGTGTCGGAGCATCCAGTCGGCGTTCGTATCCGTGGCTAAGAGTGTTTCAATAAAATTTAATTAAATCAATTAAATTAAATTAAAAAGACGATAACTTACATAGTATATGATCGTTGAACGCAATATTGAGTTGATCAGGACTCAGCCAGCGTATCAGAGCTCCGAAACAGCCAGCCACGGAATTTCTGGTAACATCTTCCGGGTGACCGAGCATACTGCTCAAGGTAGCAAACACTTGTTTTTTCATCGGCTCTGTCATTTTGTCACCGGCAGGCGTCAAGACTCCTCGCAAAGCTTGAAGCATCGTTTCCCTAAACAATATACGCACGATCGTACAATATTCATAATAAATCTATAAATTATTATATATTACATTGTGAAGTTTCTTTTTGACACTGTTCATCTCAGATTAATATCTCACCTAATGGCTGGATCGTCGCCAGTTTTTATACCAGTATGAAGTTCCGTGAACAACGGATCCACACGCGTATGAATCACGATTAGATTACTAAGAGCGTAAGCAGCCTTTAGTCTCACTTGTCTATTGCTATCGTTTAACGCTCGCAGGAAGGTCGTTTGTAATTGCGGTAGGAATTGCTTTAACATTACTCCGACCTGATGAACAATATATAAAATGGTCATTACACGATCGAACAATAATGAAGATTGATATTATATTAAAGGAAATGTAGATAAACATTTCTGTGGTGATTTCTTATAGGAACACAGCTGTTTATCTCACCTTGCCTAGCAAAATAGCTAGGGTCTCCAAGACAGCTGCTTTCACGCTCCAATTGAAACGATCACCCAGGATTCGAATCAATGGTCCGGTAATATGAACGACGCTAGGTTGAAGAGCAGTGGCACTGGTCAACTTAATGACCTCCCCGAGTCCTTGAGCTGCTTGTTCCTTCGCCTCCGGTAAACCATTTAATATAGCTTCTCGGAATATTGGTAGTATCGGTGTGATACCTTTAGGTAAACAGAATCCTGGCAACAATTCTTGTCCTTTTAAATCGGACACCGCGAATCGTACGGCTTGCCTTATGTCTTGGACATGAGCAATCTGCTGATCCGACGCCAACGTCTGAAAAAATAGAACATGTTAAACGTAGAAACGGGCACAAATGGATCGATGCCGAGAGTATTTTCTAGAACACACCTTGGTAACGGCTGTAAGAGCTTCCCAGCTCATCTGCAATACATCCTTGTCGTCGTCCGTGAACAAATGTATGAGCCCTCGTAACAAGTGTGGCACGTATTGACTGTAATCCGCTCGCGTGTCGCGGCAAAAAGCGCACAACAACGTTGCGGCGCTTCTACGTCTCGATGGATCCTCGGATCTGGTCGCTTCCATCAATTGATCCATCACAGTGCGAATTCCAACTTCGTCCGTTACAGACAGAATCACCGCTTGACAATACTCCAGTTCCTGCACCTCGTTCGAAGTACCCTGGGCACTCGACAAAGCCGTCAACAACGCCGGTAAAATCTTATGTAGATACCTGGTCAGCGCTTCGCCCGCAACACTCGCCAATATCGACAAGGCTTTCGTATTAACAGGTGGAGTTGTCAATTGCGGAACCAGGTATGGTAAGACGACGCGAGATTTGATCGCCATTACTTGGCGAAGACCGTCCAAAGTGTTCTCGGCTTCTGCCGGGTCCGGAGAATTCAATTGCATTAACATGGCTGGAAGTATATCGTCCAGGGCTCGCACGCCGACAGTCGAATGGAGGCCATCGAAAGTTTTCGCTGCGGCTTGACGGACCTCCGGTAACGGATCGCACAAGGCTTTTCTGAAAGACGAGAAAACAAGTTTTTCATCGTACTTGCGTTACTCGTTAGCGGTGGCAGTAGCTGACAGACAGCAAACTATACCTGACTGTTGGGACCAGACTGATGACAAAATTCATGACCATATCCTTGTTAGTACTGGTCATGATCTCTGACAATCCTATACAGACACCCTGCCGTTGATCCGCTTGATCGCTCTGTAAACCTTTCTCCAAAATAGGTATGATCTCTGGCAGAACTCTTTCGCCCAACTTTCTAACAAGATCTCCCAAAGTTCTTGCTGCCACTTGTCTTTTATCATTGCTGGTACTAGCTAGACAGCCTAGTAATAACGTGAACAAAGTTGGCAAAATTTCTCTCAGCGTCCTCGGCGTATTCGTGACAACGACTTTCCATACGTGAAGCGCCGCTTGTCGAACCATCAACGCGACGTCCGACCTCCCCATATAAAGTCCAGCCAGAACACGGTTTCGCCTTTCACCGCCCAAAGCATTTATGATGGCATAATGCGATTGCTCCGTGCCAAAATTGTCGTCCTCGCTCGCGGTTTCCGTCGACATTTTACCGGAAACGCCGGAAATCCTGTAGAGTAAATCCCCGAGCAGTTGAACCGACGAATATCTGATACGCCAATTATCGTCGAACAAACTCTTCTCCAATTCCGGTAACAATAACATAATGGCGGAATCCGCGTAAAGGTTGACGATACGTTGACCAGCTCTTAACGCAGTTTCTCTGACGTACTCATTCTCGTCAGCCAATGCTTTCAAGATAGGATTGATTATTTGTCCAATGTACGGGGTGAATTCGTTTGTGAACGCGCTAGGCATGTAGATGAACATCATTATATAGCCGTCTTTAACATGAGGCGCTATGTCGGTCCTCTCGGCGGTGCTGATAATTTCCGGCATCAATTTATGAAGCTTCTCGACACCCAGGCCTCGGACCACTTCCGACAGACCCTGAGCGGCACCGGATCGGTCTACGCTACTGGTCTCGGACGTGAGCGTTTGCATTAACCAGGGCAGCAGGTCCTCGAAGCTGGACTCGCCCATTCCCCTGACCATCGCGCCCAATGCCCTAGCAGATACACTTCGGACTTCCGGTACCGGGTCCAGCAAACTCGTTTTCAATCCGGGAATGATGGTAGGCAAGTACGGCGTTAAGTCTTTCTGATCGGTCAACGAATACATGTTACCGATGATCTGCGCTGCCATTTTTCTTGTCTCCGTTGAACGATCCAAAAAAGCTCGTTGCACGACCGGCATAATGAGAGCTAAAGACGGCGCGTCAATGAAATGTACGAACTGCGTGTCCAATAAAGTTTGGAGACACGTGGCTGTTTTGTGCGAAGGATCTTGAAGAGCTTTTAACAAGACTGGAACAATGGCTTGGATCTCAGGATTGCGAATCACGCTTCCGATCACTTTAAGAGCCTCTGCTCCGGCCTCCTGCACTTTCGTGTGCGAATCGCTGAGAACCTCGATGAGTTTTGGAACGATACTTGGTAGACAGCTGCTCAACTGTTTGGGTGCACAGTAAGCCATCGCTCCGAGCAATTCCACGGATCCTGTGATTTGACCAAATCAAAAGGAACATGAAATAATTTGGCACAGAGTCACGTACACACTGAAAACAGTGCGGCTACTCACCGGTCTTAGTTCTCCAAGAGTCCTCTTCCAAGGCAGCTAATAAACTAGGTAAAACCAGTTTCACTCCATGCGCTGACAATTTGCTCATAACGACCCGAGCTGTGTCGTCGGTAGCGGCTCTAACGTATTGACTAGAGTCCCCGAAACATAACAAGAGATGCGGCAACACGTGAACGATGTAAGGTTCAAACAGTCTTCCGAGCATCGTGCAGAGCATCTCGAAAGCGAAGAGGGCCCCCTCTCGATGCCTGTAGTTCTTCTTATCCTGAATAGCGTTGGTCAATGTGGTCATTATGTCTAACTGCTTTAACGCTAATATCCCCATTCCCTTGATGATACCAGCCAACCCGTAAGCGGCTCCTTTGCGTTCACCGTATTTATCAGATTTCAACAGTTGATCCATCAATTTATCGACAATCTTCGGCGCATCGTCTTTGATCGAAGGAACTAAATGCGGTAGACAGTTGGCAACGGCTTCCTGGACCTGCTGCGACGGGGTAGACAACGCTGCGATCAATCTCATCACTATCGGCTTGATTCGCGAGTCGTCCTTGTCCAAATGCCTTGCCAAAGAACCCATGAGAATCACCACTGACTGTTTGATGGAATCGAAGCTGCCGATCTTGGGTGCCTTGTCCATGAACTCCTCGAATACTGGTAAAAGCGAAGTTATGTTCGCTTTACCATGGAGATCGACGACCGCCACGGCAGCCGTCAGCATTTCCGTGCGCACGGCTTGGTTCCTGTCACCCAGTCCAGTGGAAACGAAGAATTGGACTAGTTTCAATACCGTGTCAGCGCTGAGCAGAGGCGCTATTTGAGCCAGAGCGAGAGCGACGCCTCGCCGAGGACCCCATGTGTCGATAGGCTGTTCGACGACTCGACCGAAATCGTTCAACTTGGGCGGTATCATGGCTAGTTTATCCTGATATAATTGCAATAGATTATCCAAAATTAACGGGACCAAGTGAAGAACGGTTATTAAACATTCGGCCAAGGCACAAGCGGCGGCCTGCTGAACAGGTTCCACCGGATGGGCGATATCTTGAATTAATTCGTAAGCTAAAGTCTCGGCGTTCATTGTTAAATCCGCTGCGTTCCATAACTCGCTCGCTAGTATTTTGTTCTCATCGCAAACATCAAATTTCGCGATCCATATCCTTCTAACAAGCTGCGACGCCCGTTCTAGGTCCTCTTTCTGGGAGGGGAATGTCTGTTTAACTACCGTCAATGCTCTCAATGCGGCGTCTCTTATAGTTGGCAATGAGTTTTGTAATGCCCCGATCAGCGAGTCCACGTCTTCGTTCGTAGCTATCGCCGCGCCGCGCTGTCCACTTCCAGACTGGGCCACGTCCAACAGAGTAGCCACTGCGTGCGTCTGCACCCTCCCACTAGTTATTTCCATCAGCTCTATCAGAAGGTCGAACATGTGTTTGCGAGGAAGCAGTTGAGGATGTCTGGAGTTCTTAAAGTCCGAATTGCCTCTCTGTTTGGCGTGCTCTTGAATTATCTGAAGTCCTTGGACAATCATGTTATCGTCCTTGTAAGTTAACAGAGTCTTCTTGACAAAAGGAAAAATGTAACAGAACGTAGGCGCGGTGAAAAGTTTCTTCTGCTTGATCGTGATGGTGTGGAGTAAATTTAAAATCCTTTTCACTGCCGAGTCCAGGTTCTCGTCCTCCCAAGCCTGGTCCAGATCACATTGCGGCTGCAACTGTCTCAAAGTAACGTGAGCCACCAAATCGCTTAGTACTGGATCTTCAATCTGCACGATACCTTTCAAACGGATGAAGAGGTCGCACATAGCCGGAGCGGCTAATGGAGATCCAAGATTTTTCAGAATGGACGGTAGAAGATCTTTCAGATAGAACGAAAGTTCTTGGCCACTGCCGTTAATCGAAGATATCGCCATAGACACAGCGTTATCTATTCTACGTTTCAACTCTATCAATCTTTTACGAATCGCACTCTCTTTCGCTATTTGTGTTTTTAGAATTTCTTCTTGTTTCGGCGTCAGCTTCGGCTCTTTTATCTTTCCCTCTTTCTTCTTTTTCTCGTATAATTCTCGTCTCAATTGTAACTCTTCTTGCTGTTCTTTAAAAGAGTATACCTTGCTCTCGCGTTTCATGTTCATAGAATTTAAAATATCGTTCTCGTCGACGGTCGGTAGCACGCTTTTATCGTACAATTCCCCTTCCGGAGTTAAGTAGGTGAAGTACTCGTCCTTGGTCACTTTCAGGATCTCCGGATCGTCCAATTTACTCGTTATGCTCGAAACTACGGATGGCAATATAACGTCAGGTATAATGGACACTACCCTGGCCAGTGCATTCTCGTAACTCGGTACGGGATCGAAGTTCTGCACCAATAGTTTCTTTATTTCGTGATTGAACGTGCGTAAAAAGTTCTTTGGTTGAAAGTTGAAGTTCTTAGTTATCTTGAACCATACATTGGGCATCGCTTTGAGAATCGCTGGATGATGAGATGGTATCAAAGCGTCTCGGGTCATTTGCATAGCAGGTATTTCGAACAAAAACGATCCGGAACAAATGGCGAGTAGCCCGTCGGCTAAACATCTTCCGGTCGTCTCAAAGTTCAATGGGTCCTCCTTGTTCTCTTTATTATCGGTCTCACATTTAATCTTCACGTGATCTAAGAATTTTGTGAACTCCGTCAGCAGTTCTTGCGCAGGTCCGTAGGCGCTCAGGCCAGTTAAAACCTTCTTGATTAAAGGGAAGCAACGTTTCCTAGTATTATAATTTGCGGCCGTCGCGCACGTCACAATCGCTCTGTGAACGCCGTTCAATGCTTTCTCGTTCAATCTGTCGCCAAACTCGGTGATCAATCTTTCGCACAGCAGCATCAGGTGGTAAAGTATATCGTCGCTGCAAGCTGATAAAAATTTGTCCGTGAAAAATATCTGCTCGTCGATCGCGTTCCACAGAATCGTCTGCTTGTCGTTCTCCACTTGGTTCGCAAGCACGAACTTCAGTAATAAATAGGAAGCAACCAGACCCTCTGTAACAGCAGCCGGTTGTGCCGATTGCTGCGTAGCTCTATTAATCGATTGTATTAGTAACGGAGTTATTGTGTCGGAATACGAGATAACTGGAGCGGAGAAGAACAGTCGAATATAAGCGGTGCGAACCAGGGCAGTTGAAGTTTTAGCGGACATTCCTTTTTTAAATGCGTCGATCACGGTTTTCGGTACGTTGTTCACAAACTTGTTAGACCAGAGCGCCATCATTTCTAAAGCGTGGATCAAGGTCTTCTCGTGAACCTCCGTCTCGAGTACTTTGATGAAATGCTCGCAAGCAGTCTCCGCTAGCCTCTCCACGCTGCTGCCCGAGGCAGCGTTGTAACTTAGATTACCAGCGCCTTGGAGTACAGAAATTTTATGAGTAGCGACTGTCAGCTTTCCCTCGGAACCGTGGAACACGGCGAACACGGATGACAGCAGGTTCTCGAGGGCCGTAGTGTCCGAGCATTGGAGAGCCAGCCTGCGACAGGCTCCCACGGCCTCGTCGCGTACCAAGTCCTCTTTCGAGTGAAGATTCGCGAACAATCCCTTACTGATTTCCTGACTGTACTGGCTCAAATCTAAGCTCAGACCGGCTAAAATACATCCGACCGACTCGATAATGATCTCCGGATTCCTCAGCATGGCTTTCTGTATCGCCGGTAACAGTTGATTCTTGAACTCCTCGTGCGATATTCTACGAAGGAGGGGCACTGCGTTATGGACCACGTAGAGATCCGGTTTCTTCTTACAGCTGATCGTTAGCTTTATGAAGATGTCTATGATGTTCGCCTTTAATCTAATGATCAATTCGCTCTTCTTTGCGTTGACAAGATATTTAGTGAGCAAACTCGCCAAGACGATAACACCGTTGCCTACTTCGAACTTGGTTAACGTTTCCAAGTATATCACCTCGATGTCGGCAATATGGGACCATTGGTTAGTCAGAAGATCCTGCACTTTCTCCGTTAGCTTCTTATCCATCGAGGCCAAAGCAGCAGCACTTAAATTTGCCTGGGCCTCGATCAGTTTCGGTAATTCCACGGTTATTACGCTTGTTTTGATTTTGTATCCATGTAAAACAATAAGCGTAGACCATTTTAGAGCGAGATAAGCGGTAAGGGCCGTGTTTCGTCTGTAAAACAGAATTTTTTTATTAATATTCGTAAGGAAATTTGGTGGGGAAGAAGGAATGATTAGTTTCAAAATAAATAAAATTGTTTTATCGATCAGGAGCTACGTACGTAGGAACCACATTTTTATGCCACGTTGCATGCTCCACAATCACATTTGTCATATGTTTTATAGTAGCTTCTGGTTGTGTTTTCAGTAGCTCTTCTATCAAATTCTTCACGTAAGATTGGGAGGCCGTGTCCTTATATCGATGTAGAGTAAGAGATACGGTCTTGCAAATTCCATTAACGATTTTTTCGTTAATGCCTGTAAACGTGAAAGATATGAAATTTAATAAGAAGATGTCTGTAATGTAAATACTACAATCCTTGTTCTGATCTGTTTATAAGTATAAATCGTCGTAGTCGGAACATTTCGTAATGATGTCCCTTTTCTTATATGCAAATTATCCATAAAATTTTATCCGACACAATATGCTTATTTATTATCAATTATAGTGTCCATAATTACATTCATAATAAAGATACGTATCAATTTAATCAACGACATGTATTATTATGAAACATGTGTCACATGTATCTTTTACTTTTAAAAACTATATCGACTATGGAAAATAAATATATCTCCTGCAGAGGATATAAAGTTATTGATTACATCATGAAATTCATTTATAACAATATGCATATGTTACTATTTTCATATTATTTTAATCGTTATGTTTGATAATAAATAAAAGTAAGCTAAAAAGAAATATTGGAACGACAATGAAACATTCGTAAATTATAATTTTTACAACAATAATGTGATGCAACTGTGCTTAAACTTCATAAACAATATTATCCTGAATAAAAAGATACGAAACAATAATCGCGCGTGACAGCGTGAGCCGACTTTAATACCGGCGACGCTGTTTAAATACGCAAAAGGAGAAATACGATCGTTATTGAAAAAAGCGTGGAAACAGTGTTTTATCGTTTCCTTACCAGGATTTGACAACACGTCGACGACATTTTGCAGTATCTCGCGTCGTTCCCGTTTGCTAGCGGTTTGTACACGATTCGGCAGATCCTTCAGTGCTTTCGTTAACTGAAACGAAACGGATCAAGCGGATAGGGTAATTGCAGTAAAGTGGAGAACGTTTTTTGACGATTCCACGTGACAAAACTCACCTCGACATCCGCCATATTTCCATCAAAAACCGGACTGTACCAAAGCGCCACTCTCCGCCTTTACTCTACCTAGATTAGTATCCGAGCATTAGAGATATACATACATGCATTGCACACATGTCGTATCGCAGCCGGCTGTGGTCGTACACGTATTAGCCAATAAAGTCTCCGCTCTAAAAAAAAGTTGTTTCTCTCTTATCTTTTCGAAAGTTTATTCTTTTTTCACCGGTGCGTACCGCCGCGCCGCGCCGTACCGCAACTATATAAGTAATTACGCGCCGTATGTAACTTATTTTTTCTTTCTTTAAAACTGGTTAAATAACAGTACTAAGGTCACCTTGGGGTGCCATTCATTATTTGAAAGAATAGTGCCGGTTTTCATTCGGTTTCACTTTGTAGCTACTGTTTCATCAATAATTCCATTGTTTCGTTGCCGAAAGTAGAAAACTAAGATTGAGAAAAAAGACGATCAATAATGGGTGGAAAATGGTCGAGCATGGATCCGTCGCAAGTGGAAGTACCGGAGATCGATGTTTTATTAAAAAGAGATCCATATTTAAAACCTTATGAGAATGAAATTCGCAAAAGGTATTCACTTATCTATTTCGTATGTATTCAAATTTTAAGCCTATTAAACGGAATAAATAAATGTTAACATATAAACAGTGCAGTAATGAACGAAAACGTACAACTTAAATTGTTATTCATTCATTAAAATTTAATTCGCAATGCAGTGGATAATCATTCATAATTGTTGTACTCAAATGTCCTTTTTTTTTTAAATCGAGAAATTGCACTGAATCAGACATCGAGACTAAAGTTATACTGAAACATTCGTACTGATAAATTATTATCTTATTTGACAGGTATGCATTGTTTAAAGATTATACAGAGAAAGTGGAAGCTGGTGATAATGATCTAGATAAGTTTTCAAAAAGTTACGAGACTTTTGGGATTCATGTAAAAGAAGACAATAGCGTCGTTGCAACGGAATGGGCGCCTGGTGCACAAGAATTATTTTTAACAGGAGAATTTAGTAAGTAACTCTTAAGTTACAAACTCGATGCATGTATGATACTGTGTGTATGTTAACGTTTGACTTTGATTAATATCTTTTACATTTATTATCAGATGGCTGGAACAAGACAGCCAATTCCTATAAAAAATTGGAGTACGGTAAATGGCAATTGCAACTACCACCCAACCCTGATGGCAGTTGTCCAATAAAACATAATTCAGAAGTAAAATTGATCATTAAAAGCCACAATAATGAACTGTTGGAGCGTTTAAGTCCTTGGGCTACCTACGTTACTCAAAATAAAGCTGAAAGCGCTACTTATAAGCAGCGACTATGGAATCCATTACCTGAAAATGTATGTAAATCACATATTTCATCTTTAAGTACTTACCTTCAGAAATATGCAAGTAATAATCGTATCTCTTAATTCAGGTTTATAAGTTTAAGCATCCAAAGCCAAAGAAACCTGAAAGTCTCCGAATCTACGAATGCCACGTGGGAATCGCAACGCAGGAATTGAAAATCGGCACCTACTTAGAATTCGCTCGGGACATAATCCCGCGAATAGTAAAACAAGGCTACAATACCATACAATTAATGGCAATTATGGAGCACGCTTATTACGCCAGCTTTGGATATCAGGTAAGCCGAGTGATCTTCCAGGATAAAAAAGAATTTACACTAATATTAATCCTAAATTCATTATTAGTTTATTATTCTTATTTGACAAGGTTACATCGTTCTACGCTGTTTCCTCCCGCTACGGTAATCCGGAGGAGTTAAAAGAATTAATAGACACAGCACACGCGCACGGTTTGTACGTTTTGTTGGACGTGGTGCACTCGCACGCTTCGAAAAACACGCTGGACGGTTTGAATATGTTCGACGGTACCGATGGCTGCTTTTTCCACTCTGGAAACCGCGGTCAGCATCCGTTATGGGACAGCAGGCTGTTCAATTACGGAGAATACGAAGTTTTACGGTTCCTAATATCCAATTTACGGTGGTACATAGAAGAGTACAATTTCGATGGATTCAGGTACTTGTTACATTTCATTGTACTTTTCGTTGCACTTGTTAAACAGATTCTCGTCAAGTTAATTGTATATTGTGTTAAATTTGAAGATTTGATGGAGTCACCTCGATATTGTACCATTCGAGAGGAGCTGGCCAAGGTTTCAGTGGCCACTACGATGAATATTATGGTCTTAATGTAGATTTTGAGGGTGTGGTTTATCTAATGCTCGCCAATCACTTAATGCACCATCTCTATCCGGAAATTACTACCATAGCAGAGGACGTCAGTGGAATGCCCGCGATTTGCAGGTATCCTAAATCATTCTTTAAAGTGACAATATATGTCTCTTTTGTGTAATCTTTAGTCCAACTATGAACTCCGTATTTTAACTAAAAAAATTAAGAATTTTCATAATATTAATTTTTGTTATTGCATAAACGCTGATTTTATAAATTTGATTCCAAGGCCAGTCAGTGAGGGTGGCATAGGTTTCGATTACCGTCTAGCCATGGCTATTCCCGACAAATGGATAAAACTTCTGAAAGAAGTTAAGGACGAGGACTGGAACATAGGAGATATCTGTTGGACGCTGAGCAATCGCCGATGGATGGAGAAAACGGTCGCGTATTCAGAGTCGCATGACCAGGCTCTCGTCGGTGACAAAACTATCGCTTTCTGGCTCATGGACAAAGAAATGTACACTCACATGAGCGTCTTGAGTCCACCTAATCCGATTATAAATCGCGGTATCGCGCTGCACAACTTAATCACCTTGGTAACTCATGCACTGGGTGGAGAGGCGTATTTAAACTTCATGGGTATGATCCTCACGATTTTATACACGATTAATACTTTTCTATTACGCGTTACTCGAATCATCTTTTAATTGCGATTAGGCAACGAGTTCGGTCATCCCGAGTGGTTGGATTTTCCTCGAGCCGGGAACAATGATAGTTACCACTATGCTCGAAGGCAGTGGAATTTAGTTGACAACGAGTTGTTGAAATACCAATTCATGAACAACTGGGATCGAGCTGTGAATCAATTAGAAGAAAGATATGGCTGGCTTCATGCTAATCCCGTAAATATAACTATTAGGTAGTTACGTATTAGGTAGTTACGTATACGTGTAGCAGCTGCAAATGTTGCGATATATTATACACGTGTATAATCGTTAGAATAGACTTTCTCAATTCAGCTCCGATAAGTATAGGACTCCGTAATCGAGTCTACTTAATACTACTAAAAATTTATCGTTTTTGTAGGGTTACGTGAGTTGGAAACATGAGGATGACAAGGTAATAGTTTTCGACCGAGCTGATCTTACCTTCGTTTTCAATTTTCATCCGACTAAATCGTTTCCCGATTATCCGGTCGGCGTCAAAACGCCAGGAACTTATAAAGCTGTCCTCTGCAGCGATGCTAAAGATTTCGGTGGTGAAAATCGTGTAGACGTCAATGTGAAACATTTCACAGTACCGGAAGCGTACTCAGATTATCCTAACAAAATGATGATCTACATTCCCTCTCGTACAGCCACCGTCTACGCTCGAGGTAGGTCCTTTATAGATTATCAATGTCTTTTATTAATTATAAATTTATTCACATGTTTAGAACTATTTACAGATTTATTTATATAGAATAAATTACATTTTAAATTAGATTGTCTGACAATATCATTGACAATTGACTTTTTATTTATTTTTCAGAGCCATAAGAAGGGATATTCGATCTCA
>NW_017171679.1:25254-26773 GCF_001652005.2 Ceratina calcarata | reverse complement strand
TCTTTATATCGTCAACCGTCGTTAACATGTCAAACAAATTTATCTATTGCCTATATTCATTAATTCGATAATTGCATTACCCTACCGTGAAATTCCGCCTCGTTCACATCATAATCTTTCATTTTATTGTCTAGTACCCACCATTTGTCCATGAACCCGATATCTATCACCCTTTTATGAAACGTTAAGTACCTAACTTTCAGATAAGGACAAATCGCTTTATAAAGGGCGCACATCTCGTCGTAATCGTCGAGCCAAATGAATGAAATTATTCCTAAATTCAATCTCCTGACGATGCCTTCATTGTAACACTGGCCTAACCATTTCACGTAATTTTCTGTTATTGGATTACGTACATTCTGTCCTACTTGCATTATCTTTATTGTATTTTGCAGCAGTTCTTCTTTAAACGATGATTCGGTAGGATTGCATCTATTTAAATATACACCGGCCGCTAGGACTGAATAGATAAATTATATTTACTAATGATATGTTTAAATAAATCACCCATCGTTTGAAAGACACGTATAGGATGTCCCAGTTTAAACGATTGTTTTAGAAATGAATAAATTCATGTATTAATAAGCAAACATACTGGAAATGTAGGTAGAAGCCTTCAAGGGATGTTCTTTGCAATCTTTGGCAGCATCCAACGCAGCTTCTTTGTAATCTTTAAAGAGATTCCTCCAATACGTTGCTGTAAAAGAACTATTTCTGTTAAACTGGATCAAATATTAGCTACATATTAAATGAGTTGATTATTCATTCAATGAGAGTCCATTTAAATTTGTATGCTGGTTCAATGTTCACTTACCCCATCGTTCAAAAGCTTTAGGTTTGTTCAACTCATTCGTTTTCTCTGTCGTTGCATTTAACGTGTTGTTCAGGGAACTTGACCATCTCAAAGTAAATCTGTAGCTCCGAAGCTTATGGAGATTCATTTTAAAAAAATTCATAAAAGATATACTAGCCTTATTTTAGAATTTAAGGAAGCACTGAAATTTTAGGCTATGTATGCGCGTACATATACATAATGGCATTGAGATCTTATCCTACTGAAGTCAGTGAACTCCTGTAGGAAGACAGCGCTACAAGCTACAACGGAAATGCAAGATCCAAGCTTGGATCCTATAGTAGATGAAGATTAAAAAGTAAATGAGTTTGAAGTAAGCTGAATGTATGATTATTATTTCATCTTGTTTCTCTGGCCATGCTGTATCCTCTTTAATCATGGTTTCACCCCCTGGGAGCGATCGATCGAGCTCGCCGTCCTCGGTAATTATAATTGTTTACCTTATTAAGTACATAACTTGTTAATTAATGACGACAAATCTTGACATTACGAATTAATATGAATATTGGACCTTTCTTATTTCTGGTAGTTCTTATAGAAATCTAATCCCTCGAGTTTCTCAGAGATCTTTATGAGAATCAATATTAAAAGAGTTATTCTTATTCTAGTTTAAAGAATGTAGGAATACTTGGAGCATAAAAAACTTTATATTATATGTATATATGT
>NW_017171679.1:19112-25039 GCF_001652005.2 Ceratina calcarata | reverse complement strand
GAAGGTGAAGCTATTTTTGAAGCAAACAAAATACTTTTATTGTGTTAGATATTACAATGAATAATAAATACAGTACGCGTAGCCCGTGACACATTTAAACAGACCGTTTAATATAACTATTATATGTATATAATAAATAAAATAGCCTTCGTACTCTTCTCACTTATAACCAATCGTGATATGACTCGGTACATGTGCTTACTTCACGCATAACGCATGCAGTTATTACGTACACGCATAAAGTTCATTCATTCGTTTCCTTTAATCGTATATTTCCCATTTGCGTTCCGTTGGTTAGGCTTTTACCTCCCTTTGTTAAACGTCATTAACAGCGAAAAAAAAACGTAAAACTGTTGGAATCAAGGTTCCTACACTAGTTTTCTTTTCCGCGCGGTTAAAGTTTAAACGTTATCAATTTCACGCTGCAACAAGATAGAAAGAGGATAAAAAGTATGTATTTTATTAGAAAAAATAATTTTTTCCCCATCTCGTTCTTCTCTCGATCTTAGTCACACGGCAATATGATAAATAAAAAGTTATTATCTGTTCTCGTAATTCTACTGGTAAGAAGTGTTCTCGACCAACAGAGAGATAGACGCTAATAATAAGTATAAGGAGATCACGTTGTATCTACTTGATAACTTTTGATTCAATTTTTTGGTTAGTCGATAACAATTGACAGAGAGTGAAGTATATGTTAAAAGCAATCGATCACATGCACACGTTTATCGATCCTTTTACACTCGACTCGATCTTCCCTCATCCTCGTTATTATCATCGTTACCTTGGACCGTTTAAACGGTAGTCGTTGAATTATACAAATCGTCGTTTAAACCGTCGTGTACTTTGATTGATTTTCATTAATTAATTGATTTGTGACATCGTGAAGGATTGGCCAATCGTATGTACGTGTTTTCTATTACAAGAACACTACGTGATATTATTAGAAACAAATGTGCATGCATATAGGATGGAAGGAGATAGTGAAAGTATAAAATTACACGATGGATATATTTAATTTAGAAAAGTTGAGGAGGTCATTTGTGAGTATCGAGTCGTTCAATAACGGGACGCAAAACCGAGCCACGCAAAAGTCAATACTACCAAATGTAACTCTGGTTAACGAAATAAGTGGTTAATGAAAAGAATTAATGACTGCTACGACATACTTTCGTTCGAATAGAAATTGTAAGAGTTTATTATAGTTTTTTGAGTAACGATTTTATTATCTTTATTATATGTTTCTGTCTTCAATTTTTATTCAGTATCACAAATGTTACATTCTTCTACCGAAAGCAAATAACATACTTTTTTGTGGTATGCAGAAACATTTATTTCCTATGCAATATATAAAAAGATTTGTTAAAAATTTTTATTAGGTCAAATCCTGAGGTGAAAAATAAATGTCGCGATCACTAATAAAAAGATCCAAGTAAGTTATACGTTATGCTAATCTTAGTTATTCGATTTTTGAAAATCTATTAATAAATCTTCGGATTTAAATACGCTTCGTCACATTCGAGAGACAGCTAAGACGTAGTTACATGCAGGTATTGATTGTTAAATGATTTTCGCGTGGCTCGTGATTTTCAATAATGGTTACAAGTCTTTCGCAATGAACAAATAGGTAAAGAAACGTATACGCAATCTACATAATATAGACACACATATTATATGTACACCTATATGCATGTATGTAAGTACCTACGAATGTGGCTCACGTGTTGTTCTTACATGCGTGTATAATACGATTATTAATTACAAATATATTCACTCACCGAGAAACATTTAGAAACGAAGCTGTTTCAAAATTATACATTACTGTTCCAGTTATTGTACGTTATATACAGATACGCATACGACTGGAATAAATCAATTAGATAAAAAAGACATAATAATCAATCAAATTACAAATACTCTCTAGTCCATCTTCGAAGTAAGTCGCAGATTTTTGTGCAGATTAAATCATTCGACGAAACGAGATCTAAATAGAAATTTGTTTTACCTTTAAAAATATTTTATGTTCACGTCAGATTCGTTTCTTATATTTTCGGCAGATACTTCTGTGATGTTAAAAATGCATGATCATAGAGATACATAAAATCCTGACGATAATTCGAAATAAAAATAGCAATGCTGTTTGTAATTTTCATCGGTGAGCGTGTAGTGTAGTCACAGGCCAACATTTTCCTATATAATTACAACACAGCACAATCATTGTCGCATCATTATTAATTATTATTTTTTTTTTTGTTTCATGTCCAAAGTACTTAACTTTATATTACGGTAATAATAATATATAAATATAGTATGTACGTAATATTAAAATTGACCGAGATGTATTCTATTGACTAGGCACACTTAGTTTATAATTAATAACAACGAGAAGATTGTGTCCCTTCCATTTTCTCTTACACTCCCAATACTTTTCTTCGTATCCTGATTTTACTTATTTTCATTCAGCAAGTGTAAATTAACTGTAAATGAAATATTTTACTTCGCATCGTGACAAAAGTAGCTGGATATTAAAAAAACAGTGAAGTATCCAAGAAATTTAACAAATCGGCTTGAATTAATTAGGACTTTAAGTGTAGCTTTAACCAATAATTATTAATAAGCCGTCGTTTGTATTATAAGATGATATAACAAAATGTAAACTTGTGAGGATTTCCAAATGTAATTAGAGATTCGAGAGTCTCATTAATTTACATTCGCCGTAAAGTCGCGGTCGTCGCCTCGTTTCAACTGTTTTAACGTTTGGCAAACAAATTCGACACCGTCCGAAATTTCGTCCTCTTTCCCTTTTCCTCTCTTCTGCCTTTCTCATCCGTCCATACGCTATCCGTCTTAGAACTACGTTACGTAATTATTAGTAATAGTAAATGTTATTACATACGATGTATCTTATCGTTAGTTTACACCTTACTGTAGTATATGAAAAAATAGAAACTTCTGACAATAGAAAACCAAACAAAGATTGAATATATACGCTATCCGAAAGGGTCAACGTTCACCCGTGTGCAAAATTTGTTGAACGTCGTCCGTCAACGTTGATTTTACATCGTACGCTGATTATGTACAGAAGAAAAATCATCACGTAATTTCGTGGCGGTTTTCTCCTTTACACCTTTTACTTTCACTGCTTCGCAAAGTTCCTCCTTTTCCCTCGGTGTCCGATTGGAAAATGCGAAACTGGCTTGTCGTTTTGCAAAATTCGAAAGTATCGAAACTCGCCTGTCTCATCTATGAAATTCTGAATCTAACAGAATGCCTACTATTTTTTTAAGTATTTCTGGTACAATAGGCTCCTTAGAGTATCTCAACGCTTATCATAGTCCTTTTTTACAGAGCAGGATTTTTATGCCAAATTACATTAATTTAATTAATAAGCTTTAATTGAATGTTTCAGATCTTGAATAAAAAATCCATTGGCAAAGCTTCGAGGTTTCACGTGTTCGTCAGAATGAAATACAAGGTAATTTTTTTAATTTCTGAATTCTATGAGAAAAACCTTTTCCTTTGAAATTTTTATAAAAATTGCATGTACTACGGATACGTCTATGTAAATCGACGAATCTTTCTCGTGGTAAGCATTTAAATACTCCGGTGTGCCATTGTACGCGTCCCGAAGTACCCATAAATAATTAATCAGATGACAATTAGACTGCGGACTTTTATGAAAGTTTAAATAAAATCGTAAGACGCGCTGAATTACATAATTTGCATAAAAATCAATTTTTTGCATAAAAATCCACAGTATAATAATAACTTGGAAAATGTCCACGTCCAATTCTTATTAACTTTAATAAGTCAGCTGTTTGGCTTCGATTAGATTTCGTGCCGATTGTTAAAAATTCATGAGTCAACGATAAACTATATCGAGATCAAGTTCAATACTCTGTCGCTTAATAATAATAAAATAAGCGACGGTACAACGTAAATGATAATAACTTGTATTCATATCCTGTGCGTGTCAGTACGTGTGTGTGTGTGTGTGTGTGTTGCATGTACTACGGATACGTCTATGTAAATCGACGAATCTTTCTCGTGGTAAGCATTTAAATACTCCGGTGTGCCATTGTACGCGTCCCGAAGTACCCATAAATAATTAATCAGATGACAATTAGACTGCGGACTTTTATGAAAGTTTAAATAAAATCGTAAGACGCGCTGAATTACATAATTTGCATAAAAATCAATTTTTTGCATAAAAATCCACAGTATAATAATAACTTGGAAAATGTCCACGTCCAATTCTTATTAACTTTAATAAGTCAGCTGTTTGGCTTCGATTAGATTTCGTGCCGATTGTTAAAAATTCATGAGTCAACGATAAACTATATCGAGATCAAGTTCAATACTCTGTCGCTTAATAATAATAAAATAAGCGACGGTACAACGTAAATGATAATAACTTGTATTCATATCCTGTGCGTGTCAGTACGTGTGTGTGTGTGTGTGTGTGTGTGTGTGTGTTTTATGCATGCGCGCGCGAATGTACTTTTGCTTATTATTTCTCAACATTATACAATAATTGCGTTTTGCGTATATAAAATAGGTTGATTTTCAGTCAATCAATCAACAGGTTTGTATTTAATTAATCAACTGCGACCGTGTAATAGTGATGTGTGTGCATTTTTTACTTTTTACTTTTGGCCGATGTTTTTAACACTAAATGGTCGGTAACAACGTCAGATTTTTTTGTTAATCACTTCGATTGTATGTGTTTGTTTAATAGAAAGAGTCGCGGTACTCGTTAAGAGAGCTAGTTTTGGCCGATTGTTATTTATTTAAATGACCAACAGAGTTCCCGAGACGATCTCGGTTTAATTAATAATCTTTTTGTTAAACTTCTTCCTTTCTCATTATAGCTATTTTCTAGTTGATCGCGATTGAACGTCCGCGTCCTCCGGATCCACGTAGACTGTTACAAATGTTATATTCACACACTTTTATCAATTTTTAGAGGTAACGTTTAAAATTGATAAATTACCGTGTGGTTAGCGTCGCCGGTTTCTTGCCAGTCTGCCCGGGGCAATAATTTATCTCTTTTATATGGAATTAATAAACAAAATTAAATTTGTTACATACGTTTAAGAGTTTGTCAGACGATGTTATAGTTTTTAAATTTCAGCATCGGATAGAACAGAATCTGGGAAAGAAGGGGTCGATCGCCTTCGTCGATGCTCGCTTCCTCCGCTTATTTTATTTGCAATTTTCGTTTCCGGTTTGCGTCTCGAGTAAAAAACGATAAATGTTTAACAGTAACTTGCTTCCTCTTCTTCTTTTTTATTCTTCTAATTACGAAGCGTACGATAACATCTTTTTTCTCTGCAAGAACAGTTGCATAGAAAAATAGAAAGCCTTTTTACAAACAAATCGGGGCCGGGGGTATCGGCGGAATTAATTCGACAACTTCAACTTTTCGAAACTCTTTTTAAAATACTTATTGTTCGCTTTTCTATTTATTATTTATTGCTAAGTGTATACTTCTTCAACGTCTTAAGAACTGATCAGCGGAAATGATAGGATCGGTCAATTAAAATTGATTGCTGAGACGGTGTAGATACTTAGTTGAGGTATAATTTCTGTAAAAGAGAACCAACGAGGATTGAATATAATTTACACGTGTAACTAAATTAGTTTGTTCGATTTTCTTTCTCGTCGCGTAAGCAGAAATTTTCTTTCCTCCTTTCACATCGTTTTTCCTCTCCTTGTTACAGCAGCGTCTAATATCAAAAGCATAGTCATTTAAAAACGTTTCCCATCTCTCTCGGCGAGGAAATTCACTTTCTCCCTTCGATCCTTGCTCGAGTATTTTAAAAAACGCGAACAATCATTCAGCGTTGCGAACGATTATCGATTTTACCATTACAATTTAACGTACAAACTGTTTAATTAGAAAAATATAATCGGTAGAAGAATAT
>NW_017171679.1:18780-18992 GCF_001652005.2 Ceratina calcarata | reverse complement strand
ACCTACGAATAGACCGCAGATTTTCTAAAAAACTATTTTAATCATTTAATAACAACTGCTACGATTAGAAAACGTTGGAAAGACTCTCCTGATCTATTCTACTTCTCGAAACATTTTCACGCGTTCGCGTAATCGAAATTATCAACTATAAAGATTGGATGATGAATCGTGAAAAAAATCTGCGGCCTATCGATGACAAAAACTGCAGACAG
>NW_017171679.1:11605-17465 GCF_001652005.2 Ceratina calcarata | reverse complement strand
TATTATTATTATTATTATTATTATTATTATTATCCACGATAGTCGTTTACGAGAATTTATAATGACGTACTACGCTACGTTTCACTATTGCTAATCTACACACGTTACCGTAGATTCGTTCTAAAAACGAATCCACCTAACTGTTCTAATTAGATATTAAACTTCGTAAGAAAAATAATCTATCCATGAGCCCCCGCTTTCCTAAAAGTCAAACAAACACATAAGTTTGTTTGTTATATGGTTAAACAATATCTAACAGTTATTACACGTACGATCTGGAAATTCACTTTAAAGGGACGTTATTGTAACTACCGACCTTTGTTCTCTTGTTTAACGAAACAAATTCTACGGACACTCCAGATTTTGCTTTATCTTACAATTTTTTTTTTTTTTCGTTAATATATGATTAGAAAAATTAGTATATTTTTTTTAGCAAGGAAATTGGATAGCTCGTAACGAAAGAGCCGTATGTACAAACACAGATTTTTCAATAATAGTTCAACATTTCATTCGTTAATCTCTTTTGTAGAGTATAGATAGTTTGGATGGTCTTTATAACATTTGGTGTTCGATTACAGTTCAACAGTTTTAAGAATTACTTCCTTTCGCCTCGTGGCTATCCGACGTCGCTTTCCATAGTTCTAAATATATTTAGTTAAAATTGATTAACCTTCCGAGTAATTAGTGGCCCGTGGATGTTCACGCGAAACGTATTTTTCTAAAATCAACGTAACAAAACATCGTCGTTTTCATAGTGAGACTAATTAAAAATATTCATAAATCGATTAGTCAGTGAAAAATGATTTTCAAACGAGCAAATATGTACCATAGTACTTGCAATAATACTACAATATGTGTTACAATATGTATAATAGTAATATTGTAATGTACATAGTATTATGTATGTAATAGTATTATGACACGTAGTATGTATAATAATTACATATTAATCAAATAAATATACGTTAGCTTATGAGATATTTTTGTATCAGTTTGTGCATCTCAACTTGAAAATACAAACACAATTCCATAATAATAATTTATATAACTGGGATAATATCGAAAGAGCACAAACATTCATGCGGTCCATTAATTAGTCTTTTACTAATTCCTAAAACGTGGCTAAGCTTGATCTCGTTACATGTTAATATCTAGTAATTAGTACCGTCTATCTATTTATTATTACTATTATCGGTTAACGAGAAATTTTGAAAAAGGATCCTATCCTATAATTGTGTGTGTGTGTGTGTGTATACGTACATATGTGGGTCTCGTCGTCGTACACTATAAATCCTAGGTACTAAAGTTTTCAGCACTCTTTTTATTATGATCATCGTAAAAACGAACAGGACAATATTACGAGTAATAAATGGTAGGTAGATAATGGCAAGGAAAAAGTGGTAGAAAGTCAACATTCGCTTCAAGTTTCATTTTCACGAAATTAATATTTTAAATATAGTAATTGTGATAAAATGGAGCCGTAAGGTGTTGAGTTTCAGTGCTAAATTCTATTTCACAACCTATTAATTACTTCGGTGTTTAATAATAATCATAAAACACGTAAAAGAGGTCCCAATTATCATTGATTCCCTTTATTCTACAGTTTCTCTGTTTATGTTTTTTCCTTTTTCTCTTTCGTCGATTTATACATCATCAGTCGTTGAAGCTACAGTCGAAGGACCACGATTTTTTTTTATATATATACTTCACAATTATGAGAAATTGATTATTTTTCTAGCTTAAGCATTGACGATTATACTGATGCTTTAAATTTATCGTGATTCACTCCGCGCATCTTCGAGCATGCCGTGTTCACAAATGTACAGGGCGATACAAGGACTATTGTCAATTATCTATTATTAATAGGATGTGAATAAGTAGGGGTAGTAATAATAGTTCATTAATTTATTCGTACAGCGATCTACCTGTAATACACGTGAAAGGTTGATTTAATAAACGAACGAGCGACGTCGTTATTGTAAAGTCACTGTATTAAATATTTATCTACCGAATCATCACCCTGTATGATTTCACCGGTGTTTCCAAGAATAAACTGAAATCGTGAGCTTTATAAAACGCACACACATCACTGAAATTGGAAAGTTGAGTCGTCACTGCAGAATTTGTTTGTAGATGGATTAATCGGAAACTTACTAATTCTCTGTTAGGTCTTTCGCTGTCATTCTATATCTCTCTCTCTCTCTCTCTCTCTCTCTCTTTCTATGTTGTAAAAAGAAGTAGAAATAGTGGACGAATTGCGTTATCCTCGTTTGTATTATAAACTAAGCCTTTGCGCTCTGAAACTTTTAACGAATTTACGTAAACCTGATAGAATCCTCAAATAATTAAATATCTAATATATTTTCATTTCCCATAATTTTTAGACGTATGTACATATGATCATGTTCCATTTATAGAAAAGATTTTCCAATGAATCCTAATTAGAAGTATTCAACAGTTTGACAGACAACTTGATGTTTCCAATTGATTTATTTTATTTACTAAGTGTTGAAACGTTTATCGAGCGCAATGGGTTAATCTTGATGCATTATTATAATTTTAATAAGTTTTATTTAATAATCTTTAGTTCAAGTGGTTAACGAGAAAGAGTGTGGTCAATGAACACGACAGAAACTTATCTGTATATAACGTCATTGCAAATAAGCATATGTAAAAGGAACATTATCTGTGACTTTCTTCCCTTGCACATGATTCACAAAATTCTGTTTTTTATGTTATTTAATACGAATCTGTAGAAAGACTGCAATTAGATTTACACAAGCCTGAAATATTAAAGTAACTATTATTTATAATTAAATTAGAATGAAATGATTGAATTAAAAGAATTTCTTGAAAAATGGAATGTTTCAAACTGCTCGCATATTTTAAAAATGTTTGAGAGAGATAATGTTCCTTCTAATATAAATACTCATTCGTCCTCTATAATTAGTAAAAACATTTTAGCTGGAGTTTTAAAAGTTCATTTTCAATGCGTCGATGGTGCAAGAGTATAGGTTTTGGTTTTACTTCTTTTTTTTGTTGGTGTTACCTTTGTCTTTGATGTTCCCTAGAGTAATTGACATGAAGATTACTTATTAATTATGGTATCGCTATCTTTTACTCCTTGACACGCGTGAGTGTTACGCCGTGTAATTCTAAAACGAACACCTCCCTCGATCGTTAATCGTTATCATTAAAAGGTGATGGGTAAATTGATTTTAAATGTACAATTGGAAATCTAAGAACACGAAAGTTCAATTGGTACATACGCTATGTACAAGTGTAATGAAAAGCTGAAAATGTGAAATCTAAAAGAAGGTACGTATTTATGTATGTTCGAATGAAAATTCAGACGCAATGATTATGAAGTGAGTTGAGATGAGAGTTTAAATGGAATACTTTTTAGATATCTATATAACGAACGAAGAGATATTTATAACAACGTTTTGTGCGACCAAAAGACATTTCGTCAGTAATTGTTAATTGGAAGATTAGTTTGAAAACTTTAAATTACTCGGGTTCTCCCTTAATTAAATACGCGCGAAAGCAACTTGGACGACATGCCGTATGCATTCGTAATAATAGTTGATTTAATTGAAAAAAGGGTCATGACGATCTCGTCCACGCTCGTGACGTTCGTTTGATGTACATGTATCTTTTCGTGTGTTCCACTTTCTTTTTCAGAAATAGAAACTTTTGATGCCCTCCTTCCATTTTTCCACTATTTCAACGTCCACCGATAACTTTTCTTCTCCTTTTCTTCTAAACGTCCCAGATAAAAGTTGATAACCGAAATTACTCTTACTATACAAAGTTTTATCGAAAGAGTAAACGAAATTTTCAATAAAAAAAACATTTTCAATGACGATTGATTAATATCTAAATCGATGCTTCGATTAATTCTCAATATTTAAACGTTATCTCTTGAATATACAAGGTGAGTCAGTAAGAAGTGCCGTAATAATCGAGAACGTTTATTAAATTATTTCCGAAACGAGATTCGAAATTACTTGTATGTACTTTTGTGTATATTCATAATTTAATCCACTAGCCATTGAAAATAATGATAGAAACTTATAACAAATCAATATTCGTGAGGCAGAGAATGTTCACATAAAGTTCAGGTACTTGAAAATAATTTCTTTTACTTATTAAAAATTCAAAACGTTATTGAAAATTAAAAAGCAAGAAACAGAGAAAATTATATGAAAGAAGATAAATAAGAAATAAATACGAAGAGAGCCCTGATTTCGTTTTTTGTCAGTGTTTATTTAATATAATATTCTGCATCACACTTAGGCTATAATAATAAAAGCGATTATAAAAATATCGTTATATACGCGTGTACGTGTGTGTACGTGTGTGCCTGTGTCTGTGTGTGTACGTGTGTGTTTGTGTGTGTGCGCGCGCGCGCGCTCGTGTTTTTTATGAGAGGAAAATAGTTACACGTATGCACGTAACGACAGTTGTTACAAGAATTACGTGCAGGCAATTGTTTGAACAATCGTTGATTGCTTCGCCACGCAACTCGTTTATGCACTTCGTTATTTACCTTGTTTTTTAGCGCGCAAGAGAAAACATACGCTTCGAAACTCTTTAACAAATTACTTAATTATTAGTTTTTTTTCCTTTCTCATTTTGGTTTCATTGAACTTATCATTAGCGGAAAATATAATATATACATAGCTCACTGTATGTAATATATACTACATCGTTTAATAAGCGTATCTACACCCTGAAGTAAATATCATATATTAATGACGTGTGTATATAAAGTAGTTTCCATTCCCTTCTGCTTTTACTTTCTTGAAAACATCGCATTTACATAATAATTTCTTGCAGATGTTATATCATTGCTGTGAACATACGATGTGGCCCAAGGGAAAAAGTCTGTCGAGTTTTTCATTTAATTCGTCTATGTAAGAAATTAATTAATTAATTAAATTAATACGTAAGAACGGGATCAGATTCAGTGATAAATCTTATGTATTTATGTTTTTTACATAAAATAATTTTTCTGTACTTGATAAATATTATTTCATTTATTCGTCAATCCAAATAAATTGAAAACTGCACTCGATTTGACAAACTTTTTCAAGGGGGTAGCAATGCCGAAACGAAAAACGTTTACTGACACTCGAACACAAATAATATTCTATTCTCGTGCTCGTCGATTGTTCATTTACAGACAAATTAATGATGTACATATGTAAATAGGTTGTATTAGATCGTTTCGTAAATTAAGTCTTTTTCCTGTTAATCAATATTTTTATTATGCAATCGTGTGAATTAATTCCTTGTTATTTTTATTTAGGAAAGTTTCGAAAATATTGTCACTTTTACAATATTTAAAAATCTCTAATCAGGTTGATATTTATTGATCGATTGAACAATTGAAACATTTGAACTAACCTGATTATTTATAAGCTGTAATGTTTTATTGTATTTATTTGGAAAGGAAGGAAAAATATTTATTGAGAAAACGACGAAATTTTCGGAAACGACCTAAGCAAATTATCGTGGTGGTTAATATGTTAACAGAGATTCCATTCTTTCACGCAATACGTATGGATGCATGTATGTGTATAGAAAGAAGTCGTAGATGTACGTGTAGGTATAATTTTTAAGTATGATCCATAATAAGGACGTAATAGTTCTGTTAACACGGATGGTGAATTTTAATTAAGGGCTCGCTGATGTTAATCATTATATACAGATCGAAGCAAAGTTTCATCAGCTGAATTGCTGATGATTATTATTGATGAGAACTTAACAAGATTTTCCGTTAATGACAGGTAAATGATTTTTTATTATTTATAAAAGTTAAAACGCGACTCTGTACGAAGCAATTCAGGGTTGT
>NW_017171679.1:0-9439 GCF_001652005.2 Ceratina calcarata | reverse complement strand
TTTTAACGGAAAATTTCTAATAATTTTGGCATTTCTTCATTGGACTGTACGTGCAACTGTCTACATTTTCTACGTGTCTTTTAATTCTTTTTATTGCACATCTTAAATAATGTCCTCGAAATTGTCATTATTTCAACATTAAAATATTCTTAAACCACGTATTAAAAATGATAGAAAATTAGAAAATTCTGTCATTCGACGTAATAATTGAAGATGCACTTTCTTAAAAGGCTCGCCAAATTTCTAAAATTTTGTACAGCGTTTTATTAATGTAATATCTAGTAACTGTTAAAACTTCAATGCTTTTTCAAGTTCATACTGATTTTAGTCACGTGCCTCGTTTCCCATTCTGTCTCGCAATAAGCTAATCGTCAGATTCCCTTTTTCACGTCATGTATCTAATTCTTCTCTCAGTGCTCTTTCCCGTTTCACGTTTTCCTTGTACCATCTTTTTATCACCATTTCGTCATCTATTTGTTTGTTTGTTTGTTTGTCTATTTAACAGTCTTCTTTGATTGACAAGCTGTTGCACTATTATATCGTTAATATAAATGTTAATAGGCATCCGTACGTTTTATTTCATTGACGAATTGTTTCCAATAGCGAACCACGATTCTTCAATGGCTCAAAATTAATAAACGATTACCGTTGCCTTTAACAAGTGTTACAAGTGACAGTCGTAATAAAAAATGTCGATGTATCTTACTAAATACTTAAAAATTATCTTAAGTACAAATTGTTGATAACCATATCGTGATAACGTTAATAGAGATTAGGTAATTGGGTAGACATCGATACCAACACAAGAACAGAGGACTCTTAACGCTAAAAATTTTTCTTTCGTTTCTTTTGTTCTTTTTGGTCCATTTTTATTAATGATTTGTCGTTGTACCCCGGTAATTGTAAGTACAGTCGCTCGCAGTATGAAAATTCTTTATATCGTTTCTGATGACGTGAATCAGGGCTGACCGACTCGGTCTCCGATTTGCAAAACGTGCGGAATAAAACATGAAATTAAATCCCAGTTGCCGCGGCAATGCGAGTTTTAACGAACCGAGTTAAATGTATCGGAATATTCAATACGATCGCTAAAAGAACCCGGGTTGCTTGAACGTTTCGGGCTACCGGAACGTTCGAGGTACCCTTCGAACCCGACCCGATAAATCGGATACCCGATACACGATTCGACAACCCGCGTACAAACATATAAACAGCGCGTATCGCAACTTCTCTTAAAAAAAACACACGCCTGACCAGTTAAACGTGCCCGACATTTCCTATACTCGCATTTACGCTATGAAAATTGCCTTGTAAAAAGAAGGGAGTAGTTAAAAAAATAAGTCATCTGTGGATAATAAATATCCATTGAAGTAGACGCCAAGATCGGAGAGCCATAAATGGCTCGCGAGTCTCCAGTTCGTCACCTCTGATCTAAATAATCGATCATTTAATAGTGTAACTTGACGGTACACGAAATGAAACTGGACATACTTAACATACTATTTCTATCGGTGTGTAAAATTTTTGCTTAAAATTGTTATTGATTTGATTAAATTTTTTTACTTTTCCTATACTGGTTGTTAAATTAATTAATTAATAAAATTGAGGAAAAATTCAAACTAATGATAATAATTTTAGTCGAAAGTTTCAAAAGGTGTCTTTTGACACCGATTGGTAGAAATACTGATTTCGTATAATTAAACAAATATTTATACTGTTTCTTTTAAACCGTATGGCACTAACTTAATTCTTGTAAATTAAGTATTATTCTCTGATGGCTTGCAAGCACAGATCATAAAAATTGTTTCCCAGGTATCGGAGTTGAAAATTTTCGTTACTTGCGTCTTCGTCTTGCCTGCGCGCGACTGTACTTACGTACGAAAGCAACGAACGAAAGCAGGATTAAATACATATTAAAAGTATCTAACAAGACGATTAGAATTCAAACTGTCTGTGTATATGTGCGTATGTCGATGAGGGGGAAGGAGGGGCGGGGAAAGGGGATTAGGGCGTGTTCGTATCAAATATATATGATATAGTATAATTTTCAATGAGAGAACAGTCAACAGATATAGTATTCATATTTCTTTCCAAAATAAACCCCTTTTTTATTTTTATCTCATTCGGTAACTGTACACAAAAATAATATCGCAAAAGGCACGCCGACCCAAAAATTGTCGTAGGCGCCATCATTTTGATTCGAACAAAGGAAGGAACAAACGTGACCCTTTTCCACTTTCGTTCTTTTGATATGAATTCTTTCCCGTTAATAATAGTAATATTAAACAAGTCGGCGAAGAAGACGATTTTTGAGACGGAATCCTTTCTTTTCATTTTTTTTTCCTTTTTTTTTCCTTTTTGTTGCTTGTTTTTAGAGTTAGTGTGCGCGTAAATAGGTGCTTTGGTTCTAAAGAGGATAATCGTACAAGCTAAGGTAAACTCGGCTCAATTTCATTCAATCACGTTTAAATTCTTCTTCTTCATATTTCTAATAATTATAAGAAACGTCAACCTTCCTCTTTAAATTCCGTGTCTTCCAAACTGAAACGTCGAAGCTCCGTAATAGAATTTGAATTTTTAATATTCCTCCAATCTGAATTAGATTTACAGAAAAGGACTGAAATAACAGGAATTTCGTTTCATGAAGTAATGCAACGACCATGAAGCAATACAAGTAAAATGAATCCTGCAAACTTTATACAATTTACTGTAATTTGTATAAATGTGTGAGGAGGTCTCTCGCCGAGTTTACCCTACTCCGCGTATAAATTGACTTACGATTAAAAAAACGATTGTTGGCTCGCAGTAACTAGAGCGGTACATAATAATTTACAAATATATAGGTAGATAAGTGTAAATCTCTGGTTTGACTTTCTGTCAGCGAACGGTTAATCGTTAACAAACTGTTATAAAAAAGGTTATCGGTTAAAAAACTTAGAAATAATCGACGACGCATCGGTGGACATTATCTTTTGTAGGAGGACGTCAAAATTTCTGTTCGTCTTTCTCTTCCCTCTTTTTTTTTTTTGACACCAATTGTAAAGTTTGTATATCAATTTTAATATGCATGTATATACATATACACACACATGATGATTATAGTCGATGATTAACATCAATTAATGATGACCAGACCGCGGATGTTCCGTTTAATTAAAACGTGCGATATATATCGAATATTATAATTGTTTTATACATATAGAAAGAACGTACGTGTTACTACCGATTCTCATTTAGTTAGAATGCGTTTTATGAAACGAGCAAACTTTTGTCCAGTTCGTTAATTCCACGTTTTTAACATCTCTATTAAATGTCTATTTTATTTACGCCACGGAATGAATAGGTACATGTGTATATAAAAAATAAATCGTTGTACTATGTACACACAGGATGAATCCATAATAGGTATCTCCTTGCTTTCTCCTTTCCTTTCGAAAAAAAAAAAAAATATTAAAATGTAAAGGAGACAGAAATGAAATGAAACGCGCTCTGCTTTATATAAAACGACCTATTGGCCATTTCCACAGCTTCACGTCTGTTCACGTTTATTTCCCATTTTCGTTATAAGAATATTTGCGTTAACATCCGCGGTCCTATTTAATAATGACAATATTTACGATTAATAATAGACAATAGCGTAGTTGTACAAAAAATAATATTGGTAATAATAAATAGTATACGTACGTGTACATATACAGTCATAACTTACGAATAAATATCTGTTCCCAGTGTTTAATATTCTTTTTAATATACATATAAATACCTCCTCAAAATACTTCCCCCTCCCTCCTTCCGCGTTAAATTTCTTCAAACACACGCTCAATTTTCTCCATTCATCGATCATATCTTCTTCTCTCTTTTTTTTTTTTAACTTTTTTTTTCTTGATTAGCGTTTAAAATTTAAAAAAATACATATATACTCTCAACTGAGTCTTAACTAGTTTTCTCCCTTAAATTTCTCCACCACGTTTTTCACTCACCGCCTCCCCACCGTCCCACGTCGCCCCCCTCTCCCCCGGTTTCACTCGCCCCTATCGCGATTACTTAATAACTGATTAAACAATCTCTCCCCCTCTCCCTCCTACCGACCTCCAGTTCATTTTTTTGACAGTTTTCCTTTTTATCAACTTAATCAACAAAAAGTATACAGTACCCGTTAATAAAAAGGATAAACGATTAATAAACGTATCGATTGTTTATACAAAATTAATAATAATAATAATAATAATAATAATAATAATAATGATAATAATAATAATAGTATAAATAGTGATGGTAATAGCAATGATAATGGAAATAATAGTTAATAATAATAAATACGTATTATAAATAGTTAGCGAAACGTAATGCGACGTATACTTGATTAATTAAATAGTATCGTTCGTTAAATATTATAAATATCTGTATAAATAAGATGATAATAATAATAATATGATATAATGTGTATATTGTACACTTCGTCTATACTTACATATGTAAATATTTATGTACGTAGGGATAGCTTAAGAATTATTTAAACCGATCGAATACGTTCTCTTCGTTCTCAATACGAAATACAATAAAAGAGACACCGTTAGGTCCCCGTATGTACAATGCATATAGAGATTTATAACGTAAAACGTACAATGACTAGCAAAAGATGATAATTGCGACGGTAATGACTTACAACGGTTGGATAATATATTAAATTATTAATGAAGAACGTAAATCGTAATGCGTGAAATATTCATTATCGTGTCAGAATTATAAATAAATAAATAAATAAATAAATAAATAAATAAGTACGTTCGTACGTAAAGAGGTACAAAATAAATGTTCGGAAAGGAAACAATTAACCATTATATTTATACAGGTGTAATAAAAAAGATTGTTCCCCGCCATTTCTTTGTTATCACGTTAATCCCTAAGAATTAGTTAATTGCAAACTGTTTATCTTGTGTCAGAATAAAGTTCAGCTTCTAAATATTTTTTATACGTATTGCGAACTTTTAATTTTCCACTTCGATGACTTCAGATGACTTAGATTGTCCGATTAATCGGATTTCGTAATAATAATAATAATAATAATAGTAATAATAATAATAATAATAATAATAATTCAACGATTTTCATTATTGTTAATTATACCCAACTCGAATAAATAAATTATATGTTAAGAGGCCATGACTAGACTTGAGTTAATCATCATATATTATATTATAAATCCGTACAAGAGATATAAGCACAGTGATTCGAAAAAAAGTATATTTGCACGTTTATAATTCACATATTATTATTTGCGCCTGTCTATCGATCACGGTCGAGTGTCCTCTCGAGAGGCTAATGTTCTCACCTACGTGTATAATATACAGAGTGTTCCAGTAAAAGTGTTACTGCCGAAAAGGGATGATTCTGGACAACAATTTCCTTTGCCAAAATGCAAAGTGAGGCATGGTTTTTGAATTATTAACGAAAAACACTGACCAATGAGAGCGCGTGTAGGGCCCATGCTGTGGCTGGGCCTTATTGGTAGTGTGCTCTCATTGGTCAATATTTTTCGTGAATAATTCGAAAACCATGCTTCACTTTGCATTTTGGCAAAGGAAATTGTTGTCCAGAATCATCCCTTTTCGGCAGTAACACTTTTTCTGGGACACCCTATGTTTGAACTTATAAATGAAAGTAATAGTGTTGAAATATAATTTTTCAGAGAAGCTACATAAACCTCTTTTATACTGAAAGCTTGCTAGCTTGAAATAGTGTCGTGTCACTTTTAAAACAGCAATTTTCTCACGTACGAAAAATAGAAAATATTCTCGGTTTCGAGATAAAAGGACAACATTTAACGGGCAAATGCTACTTTTTCTCTAGTCACTGGTTCAATAACTGTTTAATTACTTGTTCAATTGTTCACGACTTACGATACAATAAATAACAAGATGTTGGGCGGCACCTCGAAAATTGGCCAGAGGAAAAAACAGTCGATTGTATCCGGTATACGTAACTCTCGTGACTCCGGTAGACGTATGTACGCAGTCGATCCCAAAAGCAGAAAACGTTAACCAGAGGTTTATATATGCTACACGTACGTTTATATATTTATTTTAAGCCTAAGATATATTCACTTTCAGTTGCGTGCCCGTTCTGCGTAGTCTATCTTCGAACAACATTATTATTACGTTCTTCGAGGGACGATAGTTGCTCGCTGTGTTTTACATCATCGAAAGTACGTCCGGCCGCTTTTATTGAATTCTTATCAGCGTTACGAGTTGGAAAATTAATCAGAATCAGTTGACAACGTTTCGTTTATAGTTTTTCAATTTCGTCGAGGACAGATTTCAATCTGGTCCCAAATCTATTTAACTCGCAACCCGATTTTTGAGTGAACAGTTTCCGAAATTTCTACCATTACTTTCAGTTAACAAACTTATAGCATCTAGTTTTATAAAATATCTACCTGTTTCAATACTCGATCTAATATAAGGACGACGAGTGATCTGGATAAGTACTTCTGCGATCGACTGTGTCGTAAACACCGTACATTGTCAAAATTTCTTCATCAACATCCTTTAAACACTGTAACTTGCTCAAACATCATTCTTTCTCTTTTCCACCCTGCTTTGTTGTAAGACAGTTCTTGTTCAGTCCACCGTCGCGTTCGTCCTTTGAGCTGTTCGAGCGTCGACGTTTGTTCTTACGTCTCCGCGCGTAAAAAAGATCTTCTCGTTCATTTAAACAGCCTCCACGATTCATCACTTTTCTCACGTTCAAGCAAGTCCTTTCATCCCTTCGTTTATTAGAACGTCCCATATTTCACGTTTCCACGAATAAAAAGATCTTCTCCCACCTCTGACTCAGCTTCTTTAAAAATCGGTCATACGTAGTTTAAACATTTCTTTTCAAGATCTCAAGTGTCTCGGTACTTGACGTCTCGTGTCCCCTTAGAATTATTACAAATAGCCTAAACGACCCTCCTTTCGTCGTTCCCACGCGTGAAACTTGGCCACGTCTCTCCACGTTCCTCGCAAGTTCAGAGATCGACTCGGCCGATTGTTTAAGCATTTCTCTTTCAAACACGTCTCATTCGTTAAAACCGTTCAGAATCATTCAGACGCCGTTTAAAACCGTTCTCGTTATAATAAAAAATAAAAGATCGTTCCATCCGAGGGCAGGGAGGGGGGAAGCGATTAACGATCACAATTACAAACATCCTAGAATACTGGAGACTGTATTTTCTTTACCCGCTACTTATCTTAGCGTAATAACACGTAATTGATAATAATAATAATAATAATAATAATAATAATAATAATAATAATAAAAACGCGTTTCGCACGTTCGTATTTTACGCGTTCCTCCCCCTTTCCGTACGAATCGTCTCGACAACGCGTTTTATTTCAACATTTTCACCGTCCCGAGAATTTTGTTCTTCCGTTTAATCCTACAGGAAATGTTGATAAATTACGGTTTTTCTTTGTTTATTAACTTACGACACATAATCCTACAGTGGCTGTACAATTATTCAACGAATGTACGTATTTTATGTATGTATGAATATCTGTATCCTACGGATTAATTGTTAATAATAATAATAATTCTGGGACACCCTATGTTTGAACTTATAAATGAAAGTAATAGTGTTGAAATATAATTTTTCAGAGAAGCTACATAAACCTCTTTTATACTGAAAGCTTGCTAGCTTGAAATAGTGTCGTGTCACTTTTAAAACAGCAATTTTCTCACGTACGAAAAATAGAAAATATTCTCGGTTTCGAGATAAAAGGACAACATTTAACGGGCAAATGCTACTTTTTCTCTAGTCACTGGTTCAATAACTGTTTAATTACTTGTTCAATTGTTCACGACTTACGATACAATAAATAACAAGATGTTGGGCGGCACCTCGAAAATTGGCCAGAGGAAAAAACAGTCGATTGTATCCGGTATACGTAACTCTCGTGACTCCGGTAGACGTATGTACGCAGTCGATCCCAAAAGCAGAAAACGTTAACCAGAGGTTTATATATGCTACACGTACGTTTATATATTTATTTTAAGCCTAAGATATATTCACTTTCAGTTGCGTGCCCGTTCTGCGTAGTCTATCTTCGAACAACATTATTATTACGTTCTTCGAGGGACGATAGTTGCTCGCTGTGTTTTACATCATCGAAAGTACGTCCGGCCGCTTTTATTGAATTCTTATCAGCGTTACGAGTTGGAAAATTAATCAGAATCAGTTGACAACGTTTCGTTTATAGTTTTTCAATTTCGTCGAGGACAGATTTCAATCTGGTCCCAAATCTATTTAACTCGCAACCCGATTTTTGAGTGAACAGTTTCCGAAATTTCTACCATTACTTTCAGTTAACAAACTTATAGCATCTAGTTTTATAAAATATCTACCTGTTTCAATACTCGATCTAATATAAGGACGACGAGTGATCTGGATAAGTACTTCTGCGATCGACTGTGTCGTAAACACCGTACATTGTCAAAATTTCTTCATCAACATCCTTTAAACACTGTAACTTGCTCAAACATCATTCTTTCTCTTTTCCACCCTGCTTTGTTGTAAGACAGTTCTTGTTCAGTCCACCGTCGCGTTCGTCCTTTGAGCTGTTCGAGCGTCGACGTTTGTTCTTACGTCTCCGCGCGTAAAAAAGATCTTCTCGTTCATTTAAACAGCCTCCACGATTCATCACTTTTCTCACGTTCAAGCAAGTCCTTTCATCCCTTCGTTTATTAGAACGTCCCATATTTCACGTTTCCACGAATAAAAAGATCTTCTCCCACCTCTGACTCAGCTTCTTTAAAAATCGGTCATACGTAGTTTAAACATTTCTTTTCAAGATCTCAAGTGTCTCGGTACTTGACGTCTCGTGTCCCCTTAGAATTATTACAAATAGCCTAAACGACCCTCCTTTCGTCGTTCCCACGCGTGAAACTTGGCCACGTCTCTCCACGTTCCTCGCAAGTTCAGAGATCGACTCGGCCGATTGTTTAAGCATTTCTCTTTCAAACACGTCTCATTCGTTAAAACCGTTCAGAATCATTCAGACGCCGTTTAAAACCGTTCTCGTTATAATAAAAAATAAAAGATCGTTCCATCCGAGGGCAGGGAGGGGGGAAGCGATTAACGATCACAATTACAAACATCCTAGAATACTGGAGACTGTATTTTCTTTACCCGCTACTTATCTTAGCGTAATAACTAGGCCATTGTTATAGCTTTAAGTTATTAATTCTTTAATTTAATGGGAGCTTAAAACGAGAGATTAAAAATTGATATTAAAGCAGAGCAAGTACAGTATACGTGAATACCTGTGTGCAAATATGCAATGTACATACATTATGTATTTTTCCAATGCACAATACTGAAAGCTTTTTACGGTGTTACGATATATATTTAAAAATAATACGTTATGTAAATCTGTTACTAGCTGTGTTAAATATTGTA
>NW_017171678.1:58518-59748 GCF_001652005.2 Ceratina calcarata | reverse complement strand
TCGTCGAGCAAGAATTTGCCTACAACAGCAAGGAAGACATTTTCAACATTTGTAATTTACTAGAATAAATCAATTATTGAAATTTACGGCTAATTATTAATTAAAGTCGCGTACCTAACGAATTTTCAAAGTCGATTTTCTCGAAAATGACGCCCCATAGGAAAAACTATACTCCTTGTTCTCGACTAGATTTGATGTGAGGAATCATCCCCTCGCCTATTGTATCACGATTTCGCAAACACCCAATATATCGTACAAATTTCCTATGATATTTTGATATCACCTTTCGTAGGATCGTTCACGACAATACACAATGATCCCAGATTAATTTGTCAAAAAATCAGATTCCTCGTATCGATATTTAACGATTGATTTAAATATATGAAACGTGCATGAATTGAGAACACTTGAAGAAAATGTATTTCAACGGAAAGAATATGAAAATCTGCCCGGAAAGTGGAATTCTAAGCGATATTCGCCAAAATAGGCGTCCTCAAAAATAAAGCGTGTCAAATATGTTCAGTTATTTAGCTATCAGTATAAATAATATCAATATAATGAGTACTAAAAATAAGCAAATTATTGTTGATAATTAAATTGAATATAAATATTCCAATTAAAGAAATATTTAAAAATGAACTTCTAATTCTATTGCCAGTTGCTTTCGAAACTCTAGATAATCTACGATTTTCTTACAAATGTATAGACATTATCTTTAGACAAAGGGAGTATTTCTTTATGAATGGATCAATCATTTTGTAGAAAATCAACAACTCTAATACATATATATTATACATTGAAATACACGTGTCCATATGTGTGTCCTAAGTCAGAGTTTTTTAGATCTTTCCATTGACATTATAAGATCATTTTATGTTAAATCATGATACCACTTGTACTTATACTTATTAAAAATCCAAGTTCTGGCTTATCGCCATCAATGAAATAACACTGATAAAGCGCTCTTATCTAAAATTTACACTTCAGTGAGCAACTAATATTATCAATGAGATCGATAGCACGAAAGGTGTGACATGATAACTGCGATATTTCTTTGACTTTGAAGCAGGTCCGTAGGACGCTGTGTACACAGAGCTGACCTTTTTTTCTACGTGCAATGTCAAGCGATGCATAAAATACAGAAAAATTGCTTGGAATATTTACTTCCTTAGCAAATATTGTAGAAGATTTCTGTATCTTAAATTAAACAGGAAGGTTATAAATAAGGAT
>NW_017171678.1:56047-58036 GCF_001652005.2 Ceratina calcarata | reverse complement strand
TTGCTTTCGAAACTCTAGATAATCTACGATTTTCTTACAAATGTATAGACATTATCTTTAGACAAAGGGAGTATTTCTTTATGAATGGATCAATCATTTTGTAGAAAATCAACAACTCTAATACATATATATTATACATTGAAATACACGTGTCCATATGTGTGTCCTAAGTCAGAGTTTTTTAGATCTTTCCATTGACATTATAAGATCATTTTATGTTAAATCATGATACCACTTGTACTTATACTTATTAAAAATCCAAGTTCTGGCTTATCGCCATCAATGAAATAACACTGATAAAGCGCTCTTATCTAAAATTTACACTTCAGTGAGCAACTAATATTATCAATGAGATCGATAGCACGAAAGGTGTGACATGATAACTGCGATATTTCTTTGACTTTGAAGCAGGTCCGTAGGACGCTGTGTACACAGAGCTGACCTTTTTTTCTACGTGCAATGTCAAGCGATGCATAAAATACAGAAAAATTGCTTGGAATATTTACTTCCTTAGCAAATATTGTAGAAGATTTCTGTATCTTAAATTAAACAGGAAGGTTATAAATAAGGATTAATTACGTAAGTATTAATATAAATAGAAATTAATAAGAATTTTCATATGAAATATCTTTAATAATTGATTATTCTTTAATTTTATTATAAGGCGATTTAATTAAATGATTTTAATTAAATCTGGGGGTCTCATTTGCAAAGACTGGTGACAGACATTTCGAGAGGAATTCCGGATAAAGGGAACTTGTGTCCTCGAAGAAAATCCAGACTTGGTACGTCAACCACTCTCAAGGCTCCAAAAAGAAGAAACAATTACGGGTCGCTCCGGTATCTCCACTCCGGTTTTGAGGAAATGACGATGATACGATGAGATCTAGTCTGGTGTGAAGCAACCGCAGGGCAACAATATCATTCATAGTTTCTAGTGTACACTATCTTCCACAAATATCTGTTACTACATGCTATAGTCGAACAAGAATTGATCAAAGTAAATAGTAAATCAAATCTGTGGTCTTATAATAAGTTACAGTTGATTACTTAAGTGGAAATTCGATTTCAAATCATACATAAAATAATAGGTTCATTTTTATAAATGGTCAGATATATATTTTGAAAATTATTTTGATTGGAACTGAATGAAAGTTGATAAAATTCAATAGTAAATCAAATCTGTGCTCTTGTGATGAGTCGAAATTCGATTTCAAATTGTATATCGTTTTAAATCGTTACACGCGTATTTTTTTTTAATTTTTTTGGTCGGGAGATTAAGATTGAATACTCGTGGACGATAGTGTACAGGTATTGGGCATAGGTATACGTGGGCAGACGGAGCCTCGGGCCTGTTTGCCCACACATGGCAATTCTTCCACGATGCCTTTACCTCGCATCGCTGAACTTTCGCGTGAGAGCTCTGCCAATCGTTGCTTAGTCAACGCATCTTCTCTCTTTTTTCTGTTCGTCCTTTAGCCTTTTTGTTGGTACAGTCTTTTCAAAGCTGGGGACGGGATTCTTTGACAATGCCGAGGACGTTAACTCCGTAGTATTCTATGCCGTTTGGCGGCTCTTCGGTTAAATGCGGGGATAAGAGCTGCTCGAAAACGTGTTCGATAAATATCACTTAGAAGCTATTACCAGTTAAAGTCGAAGATGCTAAGAGGGTGATGTGATTAGTAACTCAGGAGGTAATTTAATGTGATTTTGTAGATTTGGATTTTTAATATTTTTCGAATAAGTCACTCGTATAGTAAATGTCCCAATTTCTGGTTTGGAATTATTTTTCAATCATTTTTTTCTATACTTTTAAGCCAGTCAGTAGAAATATGAACAGAAATTAAGGCATTTACTATAGCTTATAAGTAAACTATAGATTTTATGCATTTATACAAGAATTATAAACGTTGTGTGTGATGTATAAAACTATCAAAAATGTCAGAAGTCGAATCGACATTTCAATGTTGAACTGAGAAAAGAAATGTT
>NW_017171678.1:51602-55533 GCF_001652005.2 Ceratina calcarata | reverse complement strand
ATACTATTAGAAGAGAGGCTGCCACTCGAAAGCCAGTTGAGATCCAATCTTGAGATTTTAGTATGATATTTTTGAAGGTATAAACTTTCGAAAAATGCAAAAAAAATAAATCAATTTTTTGAAAATTTCACACTGGGTAGGCCCCTTAAAACACTTTATGTAATTCCTGAAGTCATGCGACGTTTACTCTGATGAATAATTTACGAGTTACTTGAAATCCGTTACGAAAATCATCCTATATGTATGTTCAAAGCTTAACGTAATGAAGGTGAGACGATTGGACAAATTCGCGATGAATTGAATTTCGATTGGCCGCGTTATTTCCGAGCGGCTGAGCCCAGTTATTTCTGCTGATGCAGTCGAAACAGGTGATTTACATAACAACGGCCTAACCTCGGTCAATTTACATTTCCTTTCCAATTCCTCCGCTTGTCGCACATGTATACACATTGGACGCGCTATGCACCACAAGTGTTGGCGAACGGTTAAAAATCGATACATGCGGACCCGGTGTGACAGAATTGGAAAATAATTGAATCGATCTCGTACCGCGGAAATTTTAAGCGAAACGAACGGCGCTTTCCTCAATTACAGCTGCGCTTAATGGAAAAATATATCCAACAGTTTCATTGGATTTGTTTAAGTGCTGCCACGTTAATTCATGTTGATGATTCCATAATAGCTTCCGAATTTCGAATAAATCCACATCTTTACAAATAATTATTAAACTGCAGATTATGTGCATTTATGAAAGAATTAAATACATAAAAAAGGAATGTTCACAGAATTATATAAAATGTACAGACATATATTTAATAAATATTTTATATTCAATTTAATGATATTTTATTTATATACTTATTACGGGATGTCCCAGTATTGATGGTACAAGCGTGGAAGTGGTCATTGTACGTACAATAAATATGTCAAGATCTGATATTGTTATCAATGATGTTAATATCAGCGAATACCGAAATCTTATCAAACAGATTATAAGAGGATTATGTAATTTCTGATTAAGTTAAGAAGTTGAAGCTGATTAAGTTGATAAAGATAAGAAAATACGTATCTACGAGACTAATCAACGCCCATAAATACGACATGAAACATGATAGTCTTTATATCCCAAATACAAGTGTCTTTGTGCAAGAAGTAGATAGAAACCAATGTCAATGTTTATGAAGTTGAGATATTAGCATTTAAATATTAAAGATATGTTCAAATTACAGGAGCTTATGCAGTTCCAAAATTGTCTAAAGCGTGAAAAGAGAGTCAATATTTTTTAACCTGTTTTTTTACAAATGTTGAACAATTATTTCATCTGTTTTGTCTTATGAATTAATGACATTGAATGAAGGACATTGTTTACAAAAATTCAATTCATAATTGTTTGTAAGATTAACACAATTTTTACAAAAATACAACATTGGCATTTTTCGCATGAAGCCAGAAATATATGAAGTCACATTTGAATGAGCGGTTCGCTTTGTTAGGAGGAAAGCAAGTCGCGGAAGGAAGTCGTTGCTACGATGACAAACACCGTTTCCGGCGGCACGTACATGTACGAAAACTGGTCAGAGTAAAAATTCCGCGAGCACAGGAAACGTCGGCCTTTCATCCATTATCTATTTCGTTTTTCACCGATGTTTATTGTGAAACGTTGTAGCGCTGTTAAGCGAGTGACGCCCACAAATTACGGAAGAGAATAAACCGACTCTCCAATAACGGAAACGCCATAGATTAAATGCATTAACCATTCGATTCACATTGTATTGTCGTCGTATTGTTCAGCATTTGGATTGGTTGAAAATTGTCGCCTTTCCATTTAGACAATTTCGTCTATTATTTATTTAATCTAATTTGTCCTTTGGTCGGGTGAAACTACGACAGAAAATACAGGGTGTGTCCCAGAAAAAGTTAGAGCCGACAAGGGATGATTATGGACATGTTTCTGAACAACAATTTCCTTTAGTAAAATACAAAGTGAGCCATGGTTTTCGAATTATTAACAAACAACAGTGACTAATGACAGCTCGTGTACAACCCGCGCCGGGATAGCTCGGATCGTAGCATGGCGCGGGTCCTACACTCGCTCTTATTGTTCAGTGTTTTTCGTTAATAATTCAAAAGCCATGCCTCACTTTGCATTTTGCCAAAGGAAATTGTTGTTCAGAAACACTTACAAAATCACCTCTCTTCGGCTCTAACACTTTTTCTGGGACACCCTGTATACAGAACAGACATTTTAATGGCTTCCTAAACAATTAACGATCAAATTTCTCAATAAAAAATTGCAGCATTTCCTTAATTAAAAATTAAAATTCAATCATTAATTCTTTCATTCAATGACGGTACATAAATAATTTCATGTTTTAATCCATCAAACCCTAAAAAAAACCAAACGTTAATTGCCAATTGATATTCAATTGAATTAAAGTTTTAATCATGTACCTGCAACACTGATACAGAATTTAAATTTATTTATTTTTTATTACACAAATCTTCGATTAGAATGTAATAAGAAAAGAAGTGCTTAATTATCTAAGACAAAGACTGTCTTAGATAATTAAGCACTTCTTTTTCCTTGTAAGAACAAAGAATCGTGTAACGCGTGTTTAGTTAAGAAAAAAAATAAGAGTCGATTACTGGAGCGATTGTTTCACCGTTACAAGGGTTCATGGAACGAGTAAGGAAACCATACAATGTTACTGAGGAAAATATCTAGTATCGAAGAGGGTGCTTTCCTTCGGAAGAAAGGGGCTTCTTTGTACGAAAAGCAGTTAAGTTTATCTCGGTAATAAAAGGAGCCAATGAAAGTGAGCTGCTTAATTTAATACTTTTACGACTTGTATTTCTACCGTCTAGAAGTAATTTTTTCCATGCAAAGTAGTTTTGTATGAATACAAGCAATAACATAAAACATAAAATCCTATTATAAAAAAAACATGTAACATGAAGTGCTACTATCAATAAAAAACACGCAACATAAAATACTATTGTCAATAAAACATCTCGACATTTATGCTAATGCATTGTCAAAGCATGTACAAGTATAATATTTATACATATACTTATATATATCTTCGTTTAGCATGCACTATAAATTAGAATTCCATTTATGGTGACTATAGAAAAAGCATTGAACATGACTCATTGTTCATGGAAATATAAGAATTGTATTTAAAATGAAAGCATATATCAAATATATTCATTCATACTCTTAGAATGTTTCGTTCGGTTATGTCTTACATACATGAAGAGCATGTGCATGTGTTGGAAAGAAGGTTGCAACTGTTCCGACTATGAATAACCGCTTAAATCAGAAATCTCGAAGGGAAGCTGTCCATTAACTTGTTTTTTATCCGTGTGAAAGGCACAAACGAACACTTTTACTCTTGTTGGTCGAGGCCACGCTCGCGTTGAAACGTTCAATGATTAATGGTCGCTGCAGTGTTAGATGCGCTCAGAGTTCTTTACGTAATGTTGCACGATAAAGGGACCTTTTACAAAGACTCTAACAAATCAAAGAATATGATGCATTTCCATATCACTTTTTCTAGCATCGCCCTCAGTTTAGAAAATGATTAATTTCCAACCTGATTAATTGCATTGCTACCTTTAGAATTAGTGAAAGATTGAAGAGTAAGAAAGATGTACTCATATAATAGCATAATTTCCAAGGGGCGTTTTATTTTGGTAAACATAAAACACACTGATTTTTCTAAACATTTTCATCTGATTTCTGGAAGAACTCCTTTCTCATAGATACATTCTGTGATGAACTTTAAGACGAGGTATTTGTATCTAAAGTTCATTTTCAAATAATTCCTACTATACATGTCTGCTGTTTCTTTTTTTTCTAACGCGTAAAGAGGAAATCAATGCTTATGGCATTTATGTCTTTTTTACAAATATTGGGTCATTAATAGAC
>NW_017171678.1:36145-51586 GCF_001652005.2 Ceratina calcarata | reverse complement strand
TTCACTTTGATCTCGAAAATAACCCAGAAAAAACGGTGATAAACTGTTGAAAAAGGTCATATCAAATCGCCAGTATTTTATGAACGAATTTCTAAAAAAATAATCATTATTCATGGACTTTATAAAAAGTTATTGATTAAAATATAATAAAAAAATTACGAACTCATCGATAAGAGGAGTCCTGTCCTATATGTACAATATTTTTTCAACCATCAGAGCATAGTGAATGTTGATTTTCAGTTAAATTTTTTATCATGAATTCATAATTTTTTATTTTTCAGGGTTAAAAGTTTGCAAAATTCACTGGCAAAAATTTATGATAGAAAGGACTTATATAAACAGTATAACAAACTGTATCAATTTTTATTGTTTAGAAACCAATATAACGTTAACAAGTAAACATTTTTCATCCAAAATCATTGTTCTTCCGACGTCTGATTTCTTTTTAATTATAGGAAATGCGTTTTTCTAAGGTACATAAACTTTAGGGATAGACTGTATAGCCCAGAGCTGCTCAGCATAGACTCTGGCGGGCAAGGGCAGCCTCGGTTGCCCGCGGGCAATCTCGCGGACATTCAGTAGTGGGGGACCGGCTCTCGTAGTTCAGATAAGATAAGCCTGACGCTCATGAGGAATTATTATAAAATTTTTATGCAAACGGCAGACAATAATTGTCTAAAAGTCTTGGAGTTCCTTTCGGACCTCATTAACCACTTGAATACATTAAATGTCAGGCTACAAAGCAAAAAGAAAACAATAATCTGAAATTTTAATACGAAAAAAATTTATACAACTTATTAGATTTCTACAAGGTGTTACCACGAGATCAATATCCGCAATTACATACAACTTCCGCAAAAATTTAATGTATGTTCGGCTCAACTCATTTAACAGACAATTATTTTCTATAATGAAAAAGACGAAATCTGTTATTAGAAATTCATTAAGTAGTTACCACAGTAAATGTTCATTAATAGTTCACTCATGCGAAACGTTCGTTCCAAAATGTAAAACAATTAGTACAACGGAAAAAATCAAAGGACAGCACACATGTATAAATTATATTGTATTTTTACGAATAATATAAATTTTACCCATCTGAAAAACATTTAAAAATAATTTTTACTTCATATGCGCGTCACATATGTAATCTTCTCGTTCGGCGACAACGAAAGAGTAGTAGTAAATATGTAAAATAGTAGCAGTAATAAGTGTGCCGAAGTTGCCCGCGAGGGCTTCGATCAGATTAGTGCCCGCCGAATTGTTTATGCCCGCGGTAACGAGATACCCTGCCCGTACGGGCAAAGGCTGAGCAGCTCTGGTATAGCCAATACAGACGGATGCCGTGTATATGTATACAGCAGTCACCTAGTGCATCACAGCGGCTGACGCCGTGTATGTACGGCAGCCAATTTTTGGTCCACAGGGGCTGACGCCGCTTATACACGGCACTACTTATCTTACTTACTTACTTTTACTTAGGCGAAAAGTAGCAAAGTATGGTACAGGTGCGCCATCGCGAAAGGGTTAATTCATTAATATTGACATGGTTATTTAAGTTTAAAGTATTTACGATTATTGATGGACTTCATGGTGAAATAGAATGTTCATGTAATGGTTGTTTATACAGGTTGGTTATACATACTTTCGGAGTTATTGTTATAACGGAGATTCTACTGTACCTAAAATTTCATGCGGGCTATAGTGCAATCAGCAAGGTTACCATATATGTTGTATTACATCAACAAAGTACAAGCATTCATTAAATACAGTAATGACATGCTTGATTAAACAATACAAATTGAGAGATGCGAATTTAGCATTATTGGATCTCCGATAGTTGCTAGAGAGAGCATAAACGTTGATTAAGACAGCACTTGGGTAGGAAAGAAGAAGCTCGCCGCTACAACGGGGCTAATTCAACTCGTGGCGCATTTTATCTTAAATTCGCGATACAGGCACGCCGACGGTTAATTGGGTGAAAGCGATGCAAACGACCGGACCGGACGACGACGGGATTAATTAAGCGATTAACTTTAGGTAGCTCGCGAGCGGGAGAGAGAGGTCTCGTTGAGGAGGTTAAGTTTCGAAATTGGGGACAACCGCCGACGAGGTCAAAGGTCGTGCCACTAAAGCGTGACGTGTATATCCGCGTGTAAACGTACTTACACCCACGGCCGACGTAATTTCGAATCGAGGAGGAACACAAGCGACAAGGCGGTTGCCTGCTGATCGAGAGAAAAATTAGTACAAGGACGACGTGATTTATTTGCCTGATACGAATGAAAGAATGACACCATCCTTGAATTATTTCTGTGGCTACGTGGGCCATTGCTTTAAATAATGGAGGTTTTACCGTATTATTTAAATTGTTAATTACAATATGCTTGTGACTATTCATATACATTTATTCCTTCGAGTCACAATTACAAGTTTAAATAAATTCCATTCATTGTCAACTTATAATTTACTTGAAAAATGTTCGAGGTTTCGTTAATTGTAAGCCAGGCGCAGCTTGAAGGTTTTGCTTTCAACTAGAAAGTTGAAACGCGCGATTAGCGACTTCGTAACAATTTATGTCGCTCGCGTAATCTCTGTTTTATCCGAGGTATCTCGCGTAAGCAGGAAATGCAATCCAGAACACGGTGCTCCAATCCGAGTGCTTGGGAACCCTTGAACGAACGCCGGGCGAAAGGAGCGAACCGGGAAGTAGGAGGGGAAGGGTTTCGGCTGGTCGTCTCAAGGTTTATTCAGGCTTACTCGAGCAAAGTCTCGGTTTCGTTCTCTGGTATCACTTACGGAGCACGTGAAGCCTCCTCGCTGTCCTGTCTCCTCGTATCTTCGACAGTTCTTCAACTGAACAACAAGTTACCCCCTGATTGCGTTGACAATTTGCCTTTGTAACGTGCTTTACGTGTTCATCCAATGTATACGTTCTCCAAGAAAATCTTGCAGAAAATAAATATTTTAATTTAAATGCTCTTAAAAAAAAATTTGTCCTAAATCAATTAGTTAAAATTTTCATCAGACTGATTGAAATATTACATTCCTGATATTTATTATCCTTATAATATTTCAAATCAATGGCTCAGAAGTTTTCATTTAAAGATGGAATTTTATGCTAGATTTTAGAAGAAAAATTTGAAATTTATCTAATTTTGGTATATATAACACTTTAATTTAAATGTTTTTAAAGGAAATCTGATCCAAAATCAATTAATTCAAATTTTTATGACAAATTTCTGACATTTATTATTTTTATAATTAGACAGGATTTTTATGTAAAATAAATTATTTATAGTATCAGTTTAAAAAATGTCTTTTAAACAGAAATTCCTTTGACCTTTTAAACATTGCAATATGTACTTTGTATTTAGTATTCTATACATTTTTATGTTAGTCATTATATTTTTTGGAAATCAAGTTCCTCATAAATGCATCAAATGCTCGGTCTACAATATTTCAAATCGAACGCATGGAAATTTAAATTCAATTATGGAATTTTATACAAGATATTCAATGTTAAGAATTTTATAATTTCATTCCACAATCTCGAACTGGTGAACATTATTTTTTAGCGGAAGAGTTCCACGGATCGGATGTATGTACGTCGCGTCGCGCGAACGCGAACAACCGTGTAGAATGTCCCCGTTCGAATATTGCATTCCGAGATGGGTCTCGGGTTATGAGGTGTATATAAGGATATATTCGCGGTGTTCCGGCACCTCACCGCTTTCGACTCTACCTGCACGTGCAACAGTAAATCGTAAACCACAACGAAATTTCAGCCTGCTGCTCCTGGCCTGGCCTGGCCTGGTCTGGCATGCCACGCTAGCGAGTACCGACCGTCATGAATTATAAAGTGATAACATCGAAAACATCACGGGTCACGTTACGTTATATAGAAGCTTTGGACTGAAACTCGTGTTCGTAACGAACCTAACGAAATATGTGTAACAGTTTAATGAGAGCCAAGTCAATTTCTCTGTTCCCAAGCACGAAATGTTTTCAACTTTAAGAACCTAGATTCCAAAGATAGCAGATTTTACTTCCTAAAATTACAAAATTTAATTAGTTTTTTCTTTCTATGAAAATTTTAATCATTATGTTTATGTTATGCGTTAAACAAGAGACAAATAGGAAATATGTATTGTTCTTGGAAATTACAATCTTTTTACTACTCAAATGGATTTATCTTTCATTTTAAGAAATACAGTGGAAGCAAATTTCAAAAAATGACAAATCTGTCTTCCTTTTAAGAAAATAATTTGACTTCCTTGAACATAAAAGAACATCCAATTTTAAGATGAATCTGTTTTTGCTATGGTTTGTAAACAAGAGATATTTATCTTTATTGGAAGAATTATAAGCAAACAACTGAGTAATTCATTTTATAAAATTGAGTATCATAAATTGGGAAACGAACTTCATTCGTTATTCACAAAACGATTTCTGTAGTCACGACTACGACTGTGCTTTCGTTATGACTTATAAACCAAACAAAAAAAGGGAATATACTGTCTTTGCCAAATAAAATTCTTTTACTACCAAAGAGACATTGTCTATCATTTTAAGAAGTACAGAAAAAACAAATTTTAAGAAATGACAAGTATGACTTCATGGTACTTATAAAGGTCCGTTAATTCATTCTTCTCTTTGTAATGAAAATTTTAACGACTGCGTTTTCGTTATGGTTTATAAACATAAAGAAACAAGGAAATATGTATTGTTATTGGAAATAAGTATTACTTTACTCCGAGAAAGGACTTGTCTTCCATCCCAAGATGTATAGAAAAAATAAGATTGAAAAGAAATAACAAATTTTACTTCCATTTATAAAAATTTTCTTTCATGACTATAAAAAAACATTTAATTAGAAGATTAATTTTTTTTCATTATGATTTGTAAACAAGAGGTACTTATTATTATTGGAATAATTATAAACGAATAACTGAGCAATTCATTTTATAGAATTCAATATCATAAATTGTAAAACGAACCTCCATCACTCGTTATCCAGGTAACAATTTCACTAGAGGGCTACGATTATTTTATTGCTACAATTCATTCGTTTTTGCACAAAGACAACTGCAATAATAGTAAATGTAAAGTGAACCTACACTCGGAGCGTTACAAAACCGATAAAATTCTTTCGCGATATTTAATGCCGAATCGTAACCAATAAAATAAATGTTTCTCTGTATAGCTTTCCACGCGGCGACGCGACGCGAGTTTTTCGGACGCCAAGCGCGGAAATATAAATTCGTTCTATGCGACATGCAATTTACTGCCCGTTCCCCAACGACGTAAAACGTAAACGACGGAATACGTAAATCTACCTTACTAGGAACCTAACCAATCTAACGTAAACCTATGCGCTTCACGTCTATCAAAGATTAATGCTAACCCATTACGGAGATGCTTCTATTCCTATGTATTTTGTCAAATATATTTCGTATGACTGCACGTTATGTAATCATATATTGGGTGTACAAATGTACAACAAAGTCTCAGCCGTTTGAAATCAGATAGCGTAACCAGTAAGTTATGGCGGCTAGTGTCAGATGTGAGATGTCATATCGTAAGGTTGCACATCTGTCAACAACATAACATCGAAATATTAGCGATTGTGTATCAGCGTCGTATATTTTTTTCGTGCGAAAATGTCGAATTTTGAGCTGAATAAACATCATTTGCGGAAGTTCTGATTTACTTCTTTAATTTGAAGAAATCTGGAGCTGAGACGCATCGATTGCTTGTAGAAGCATATGGTAAGGCTACATTAAGTGAGAGAAGTTGTCGTGAGTGGTTTCAAAAGTTTAAGAATGGTAAATTTGATGTCGAAGACAAAGAACGTAGTGGAAGGCCGAAAGTGTATGAAGACGCGGAATTGGAAGCATTATTGAATGAAAACCAATGATGAAAACGAATGAAATCATTACTGGGCCTCTCTACCAAGCTCAATTGCTGAGACTGAGACGAGCATTCAAGGAAAAACGCGCCCATTATTACTCCAGATAGGACAAAATCATTCTTTTGCATGATAATGCTCGTCCTCATATTGCGGCGCCGGCCAAAACCTCCTTGAAAACACTTAATTGGTGAGTTTTACCCCACCCGCCGTATTCACCAGATATTGTTCCTTCTGATTACTACTTGTTTCGATCGATGACGCATGGCCTGTCTGAGCAGCACTTCACATCATATGAAGATATAAAAAATTGGGTCGATTCATGGTTAGCGTCAAAAGATGAAGCGTTCTTCCGACGCGGTATTCGGATGCTGCCAGAAAGATGGGAAAAAGTAGTGGCCAGTAATGGACATTACTTTGAATAAAACATAAGATACCGTTCTTTCGCAATAAATGCTTAATTTAAGATGAAAAACAGCGGAAACCTACTTGTACTTCTAATATACATATACATCCTAAATATACACTGAATTAATAAAAACTATAGTTTGGAATGACTTGTTTATTAATTTCATGAAACATTGTTCTATTTATTATGTTTATCAATTTTAACAAGACGTGTTTGACTGAGTATTTATTTTTGAATAAAGTATAAAAAAATCAGCACATAATATGTATTTATTATAACAAGCACACTTATTATAACAACCAACAATTAGTATAATAATACTTCTAATCGTAGAGGTATATAGTATATTTTTATTATTACATTCCATATAACTCTTATTCATAAGCTACTCTTTAATTAATCTTCTACTTTCTACATGCAGCTTATCAATCACCTAAATATGATTTGTGCTTCAATAAGACACCACTGACAGACATCTATTTTTTTTAACAAATTGCATAATAAAATCAACACATAATAGATAATATTAAATCTTTTATTAAAGTTTTTATTATCACACTTTACATACATTTTCATAATATTTTTATTGATCGCTTTTAATATACTCGAGAATGCGTGCAGTTTATAAAAAGGAGTCGCGGCTGATTCATTGGTGACCGAGAGCAAAGCCACGCAGGCTGGCCGCGGCGTGTCTGCATAATCTCCCGAATACCTGAATATCCAGACGGCGGCGTTTATTCGCGCATACGCGAAAAGTGCATCGAACTCGAGAGAGCATTACCTATATTAAGCGGCCCTTGACATCGTCAAGCTATGTATAACCGCGAGCATTCGGCCGCGTTTAGACATTTTCGAGGCTTAGAAACATTAACCAGCGCAGCATCCCGGCGTCCAGTTAGGTATACCGCAAAGATTCGGAGTCTCCACCGTTATAAATATAACTTGAGGGGTGGTACTCGCTACCAAACCCGAAATAGTCTCCCTACGACTACCAAAATATATGGAGCTAGCCTTATTATTCGTGAACCTCAGATAAAATAATTAAGGTGAAGAAGAAACACAGGAACTAACCTAACATAACCTAACCTAATAATAATGTTTAAAACAAATGATATTATTATTATACACTACGGATTTTGATGTAAGAAATTTTTTTACCCTTCCAAGACAGTAATATGAATTGTTGACAGGTAGACTATAAACATTGAAGCAGCTTCTGAACGACCGTCCACGATATAGGCAATGTCGTAGTAGGGAGGCCGAACGAGAGAACTTGCCACAAATTCTAATAGCAGAGGACATAGAAGTAAAAAGATTAATAAGGCTCGAATTTATAGTCGCTTTCGTCGCTTCTCGCACTTGACACTCAGCTCTCAAGTGCGTCCCACCAATGTACACATTGTTATGTTTAAAAAGAAGTGAGAGTAGCGGAATAGCTACGCAATAGTTTTTCTCCTTTTCCGCTTCTTTCACTTCTTTTTCAAACATGAAGTATAAAACTTTTAGAATCTGAACATAACATAAATGTGTACATTGAACGCGGAACGGTTGGACGCACTTGAGTGCTGAGTGCCAAGTGCGAGAATCGACTATAAATTCGAGCCTAGGTCATTAGATGTGTACAAGTAGTGATAAGATTGAATGTAACAGGTCCACTGGTTGAAGATTTGAAATAAAATGCGAAAGATATAATATTGTAATGCCAATTGTGCAATTTATATAAATAATATAATGTGTCATAAATGGCGAAAGTGTAGATTAAGTGTATTACAAAAAGAAAACTGTAACATTCTCAATTGTTCCAAAGAATCGCTTGTAATAATAAGCAGACAACATAAAATACAATAGAGTCTCTCTATCTGTATTTTGTGTATTCTTGTTGCATGCATTTTTTATACCTTTGGCCAATGCAATTTTCCTATAAATTGAAGACAAGTTACCTTGAACATATTAATATTTATTAACTGACTATTCTAAGCAATGTACAATGAGCGTAGTTGTCATTTACTCTTAAAGTTGGTGCAACCTTAAAAATTCAATAACGATAATAATAAAATTTGCAGTATGAAAATCACAAATATTCACAGATAAACAATTCTATTAGCAATTTCTTTGGGACTGTAATTTTGACGAAATACTCAACGGTATATATTATTGCCCGTACACGAATATTTTCGAGCTGTTCGATTAACCGGGATGGCAGATGTGTTACATGAATAATTGAACCTATAATAACAAATTCAAGATACTATATTTAGGTATATAACCTACACATCCTTAAGTAGAATGTTTTAACGAATTTCATACATCCTGCATTCCATTATTATACTATAAAATAATAATATTTTTATCCAAAAGGAGAACATATTTTATACAAAATTTTATGAAAAACTTATCTACTAATGATTTAGTACAAAATTTTATGATTTACATATCTATACCACATCGTCATGTATCTCATTAAAAATATCTTTAATAAATTCGAACATTTTGAAAATGAACGAAGATATCATCTGGTATTACAGATAGAATCAACAATCTCAAGGAGTCAGCAACGCGAATGAGTGAGTGGCAGTCGAGTGGCGTCTCTTGTTGTCAGAAAAGTGAAGAGGGTAAACGACCTTAAAAGGGAGGAGGCGAGCGAAACGCTCGGGCTCAGACGGCCAATTAGGTCGTGGAAACAACTGCTTTCCATTTCTCGGTCGTCCCCAAATTCGTCGAAAGCAACACGAACGCGGTCACGGTGAATACGAGGAGTACAGTGAACAATTTGAAAAATTTATGTCAATCGTAACAAACGTACTCAATCAGTTACGTTTATATAAAACCAAGTAATTAAATTAAAGTCATCGTGTGTAAATAAATAAATAATATCTATGATCTTTAATTATTTAGCTTTAATATCAAATTTATGTATACTATGCATTTGAACAATTTGAATGACAATTTTTGCCCAATAAATCAATTCAAATAATTGCATGTAATATATTATCTGTAATATAAAGCAGAAGACTGCATGAAGAGCGAGAAACGAGGTATTGAAATGTTGCTTTGCAATAAGAGCACGATCCAGGTTCTTTCATCTGGAGCTCGTCGTAATTCGCGATAAGCGAACGAAGGTGTTACATAAATACCGATAATCTGCGGATCTCTTTTCTCCCTGTCTTCTTCGCCGAGGCTAGAGTCCCGATACTGCCGCGATTCGTTTAATGGATTTGGTCGCTAACGCACCGCTAATGAATTGCTAATGAGCGCGCCGGTTCACGGCCTCGTCTCGAAGATCTCGCGATCGCGTGATCAACGAACGGCGAAGGATACGTCTGCGAGACGTGGCACGTGACTAATAAGCATGATCCATCCTGGCAACCTCGACTTCTTTTCCGCCGACTAATAGGTTCTGAGGATTTTTCAATTGAAATCAACAGTAATGGCGTTTGTATTCAAGAGATTTAATATCATTCAATGGTCAATCCTCGTTCTAGATGAAAAACGATCATCGAAATCTTATTATACGATTTGAGAATGTCTGATCTTAAATGCAACTGATTGATTCCTGAATGGAATTGATTATAGGAAGTATTGAGAATAGATTATATTCGCATTAGGGGATGTAATATATCATTTGAAAGCACATTTCTTCGAGATTAAGAAACTTCATGAACTCCTCAACTTCTCTTGCATTTAATCAAACTTCTCTTACCTATCCACGTTAGTCGCAATTATATAAAAAAAATGATTAATTCAACTTTGCTTGAAGAACAAGCATAGACTGAATGTCACAATTTCTACTCATTGGGTTATTTTTCTATAATTTTAAGATAACATAAGATATTTTATATAGAATTTTCATTTTGTCTACAATTTTAAGGTAATGTAAAATACTCTGTAATTTTTATTCTACTTACAATTTCAAGGTGACATAAAATATTCTACAGTTTTTATTTCATCTGTCATTTGAAGGTAACATAAAATTATAGAAAAATACACCAATGAGTAGAAATTATGACGTGAACAGAAATTGGAATATTTACATTACCATAGAGAAAGCATGCGGGGCAATAAGCATACTGATGAACAGACTGCACATGTTTATGCATTTATGGAAATTCCCAATAATTTAAAGAAACAGTATGAAGTAACATATAATTAAATACAAAATATTCAAAGCAAAATACAATTTATAATAGTTAGTGGAGAGAACAAATGTTTATATGCATTTAGCTATTTTAATTTCATTTATAAAAATTTGCAGTTTACTAATAAACATTTTTCTTAGCCATTTCAGAAACTGTTTGAACTTCTCAACTTTTCTTGCTTTCAATCAAACTTCTTTTCCCTATGCACATTATTCATAATTATCCAAAAATATTTAAATTGAATTTTGCTTACAGAACAATAGATAGAATAAGCGTATCACAGAGAAAGCACGCAGGACAATAAGCATTTTCCTTATCCATTTGAAGAACTGTTTATACTTCTCAACTTTTCTCGACTTCAATCAAACTTCTTTTCCCTATCCACGTTATTCACAATTGTGCAAGAAGGTGATAAATTGAATTTTACTTATAGAACAATAGATAGAATTAGCGTATCATAGAGAAAGCACGCAGGACAATAAGCATTTTCCTTATCCATTTGAAAAACTGTTTGAACTTCTCAACTTCTCTAGACTTCAATCAAACTTCTTTTCCCTATGTATATTATTCATAATTATCCAAAAAGATGATAAATTGAATTTTGCTTACAGAACAATAGATAGAATAAGCGTATCATAGAGAAACCACGCAGGACAATAAGTATACTGATAAGCATTTTCCTTGTTCATTTAAAAAACTGCATTCGCATTCAACACAACCGGTTTCTTTTCATTGATAGCTATTGTTCGTTAAGATGAAATCGCAACGGTACCAGCGTTTTCAGGCCAACTCATTGGCATTGGAACGAGGCGAAAGAGACAGAGAGAGAGAGAGGGGGGGAGAGAGGGGGGGGAGAGAGAGAGAGAGATAGAGTAACTCCGTCGTCGCGGCTCTATTTAAAGTTCCCTCACGATTTGGCGTCGGAGCACGATTCGCTAACGATTCGCGTAATTTGCAATTCCTTCCTCGTCGTTCTTGCCTCGACGTCGAGCGTCCGCGATGTTTTCTTGTAACGACGTTGGTGGCCGGTTGGCTCTTTCGCTCGCGGAGATCTCGGGAGACCACGGTGCGTACTTATGTACATACAATCCGCAGCGCAAGCGGTGGAAGTGGCGAGGAACGGATCATCGGGGAAATTTAGAGTCGACCGGCTCGGGTTATTAGATGCCGGCGCGAATCGTCGCCCTTCAAATTCGAGGCATTCAACATTGAAACCGGCCCCTGTTTTACGGCCGAACCTTCTACACGACCCACATAAGCCATTACTTTTCATTTACGCGCTGCGGCTATCTTCTCCGACTGTCATTATTTCATGGGCTCGTTATGTCCGCGTTTAATTGGACCGATAGACGTTTGTCCGTATCCTGAAATGCTGGCTAATAAAATCTCGCTGTTTCAAATCCCTTCTCGGATATTTGACAGTTTTATAGTAGATCTTATGTAGGATACGGGAACAGTTCTTATTGTAACTTCTTTTAGTATCGCTTCAAAGAAAGTTATTTCAAAATTGTAAATCATAAGACGCTTTGGTTCAGAGTGTTCAATACAAAATCAAATATAACATTAATAATACTACAAATACAATTTTAATGTGCTACTCATTTATAACTAATGAATTTTCAAATTTTACACGTTGTTTACCAATGAAAGATTCATATAATCATCCTCACTAATTTCGTGTTTATCTTATATAAAATTCATGAAAAAAGAAGACAAAAGGGAATAGTTTAAAAGGTGTAAAGAAAAGGGAGAGAAGAATATTTACAAAGAGATAGTAACTCGTTAGGGGCACAGTGAGGCGGAAGAATGAAGATGGTTTACCTGAAAAGCTGAAGAAAAGAGATTTAGGGGCGCAATTACAGGGGCATACGATAGGGTAGGGAAATCCAATTTTAAACACAGATGTTATAACTACACAATTATAGAGAAGAGAGAAAACACTAGTGATCCTACAGTTAAGAGCAAAACTGAACACACGCTATTTAAAATTGAATACCTTTTAAAAATTGGACCAAACAACCTGAGTATTTTTGACTAGTCAAGAGGACTAATTTACTAAATTACGTGCATAAAAGATTGCAAAAAAATTGAAAATAAGTAAAAAGGTAAAGAAAAATGTGAAGGTCACGTTTTTCAACTTTTTTATCCGGAATTATAATGATAATTTAATCAACATATATTGATTATTTATATGAAATTAGTATATACTGAAAATTTTANATTACATAATCAATCTAATATTATGTGTAATTTTAATGCTTAACGGCCATAATACAGAGTACAGTATCAAAAATACGAAAATAGAACATAGACATTGAATATAGACGCATGAGAGGTCTTTTATTTTTCGGTTACTTCAGTACGTTTATTTACTTCCGGCTTTGACAGAAATAGCAGTGGATTGTCTGATCATTCCTTTGAAGATCATGTGGGTTAGTGGTAAAGTGGAATAGATATTGGGAAGACAGTGAAGGACGTGAGGGCGTTAGTTATCTGGAGAAGGGTAGAATGTGTAGAGCTACAGAAAAGAGATAGTATAGGGAAATACCAGATGAAAGAAGAACAGATAGAGCAATAGACTGGTGGAGAAAACTGAAGTAGAAGAAAGAAATTAGGAATACATATTAAATTGACAACGGAGTATTGGTAAGAATGATTATACTGAGTGGACAGAGTGAAGAATATTAACAAATGTATTGTTAAATGTTGTACGTTTTGTATTTTATGTTGTATATTATATGCTGTATGTTATATGTTTAAAGAATAACTTATTTACTGTTCTATGTACATCCTTCTTGTAAATAAGTAAATAAAGAAGCAAATAAGTTGTAATGTAAAAACTAAATTCTTTTTACAGCCAGAAGACTGAAAATCAATAGATGTAATAAAAAATTCATGAATTAATCAAGTTTGAATTATATAAACTTATTCTACGTCTTTTTGCTCATCATGTATTATTAGCGTCAGTTTATTTTATGTTTGGGAAGCTGAAAGGCTAGGGCACTCCTGTTTTAATTAGAAGATATTGACGTAGGATAGAAGTGAAATTTTCTATAATGCAGAATATTGTATATTATATTATTATACTCTTAGCAAATGCTGACTAATAAAATCTGACTTTTTCAAATTCCTTTATAGTGTTGAACAATTTTATAGTATACTTGAGTTCACGAGAGAACAAACCCGTTTGACGCAGCTTGGAGATAGTAACCGAATACATAACTCCGAGTAGTGGCGACGATATGAACAGCATTAAAGAAAAAGAGAGTTGCGTACAATGATCGAAAACTGATCTTTGCGTCTCTCGTGGTAGCAGCCACAAATTCTATTTTTATACACGGTAGGATTTGGTATATGATGAATTTAATTCTTTTTGAAATCACTTGTTTCGTACGAAGTTACAGTTACGTCCGAATCGTAGATCATAAAATGCTTTTAAAAGATAATAGGCTGTTATAGGATTTCATGTTCGTATTTAATTGGACCGGTAGCCATTGTGATCTGGTCTTTTGTCAAAGTCCCACAATCCGGGCTAATAAAGTCACTTCTTCAAATTTTTTTATAGAGTTGGAGAATTTCTATTCTAGTTATTTCTATATTCCAATTTTATGGGATAGGGGAATCTTTTTGTTTCATAATGAATCTAACTTCTTTTGGTACTGCTTGTTTCTTATAAGAGCGGCAAGTCAAAGTTGTAGATTATAGGATATTTTAAAAGATATGAAACAGCAGCTTCCATAAATCGTTTTAACACAAGCCGTATATCTTTGAAAGACAGGCTGACACTCTTCCACGAAATCATTTTCGATCGTTCTGAGGGAACGGATTAACAAAATTACTCTTACTGAGAAACCACTGCGGCGAGAGAGTGCTTGAAACGAGCGGTCAGTGGATTCGTTACCTTGAACCATCGCCAAGAAACGGTTGAAAGAAAACTTGAGAGATACGTACCTAAAACAAAAAAGACACACCGTACTATAAATAACAGTCCTCGTAATAAATATAAGTTAACGTAATTAATAATCAACATCAATAAGTAAAATCCATAATCATTAAAACTGTATGTAGTACATAATTAGACTGCGGATTTTCATGCAAACTAAATCANCTGTTTTCGCTATGGTTTGTAAACAAGAGATATTTATCTTTATTGGAAGAATTATAAGCAAACAACTGAGCAATTCATTTTATAAAATCGAGTATCATAAATTGGGAAACAAATTTCATTTGTTATTCACAAAACGTTTTCGTTATGACTTATAAACCCAACAAGAGAATGGAATATATTGTCTTTGGCAAATAAAATTCTTTTACTACCAAGAAGACATTATCTCTCATTTTAAGAAATACAGAAAAAACAAATTTTAAGAAATGACAGGTATGACTTCACAGTATATTATGGTTATTTTATAAAAGTCTTAATAAACTGTATAATATTAAAAAAAAATAATTATATATTTCATTAAATGAATAATTTAACTGTATTCTTCTAGATGAGATAAATAAAATTTATTTTTCTATGTCACGAATGATGGAATATTCCACGTCGTGCAACCATAGTTTACTAACTATAGTTATCGATCGTTTTATATCATTGTTCGTCGGCAATGCGCCCAAAGCAGTTAAGGGATGGAAGTAGATACAAAGTAAAGGAAAGAATCCGATGGCATGACGAGACTTGAACGTCGCGAAAGATCATTAAACCGTCTCGTTCCCTTCGAAACTTGGACCGATGCTCGAGAATTTCTGCTTTTATGATTCTTAAATTGGTTCCTGCGGTCGTTTACGGCTCGCCTTTATTCGACTGAAAATGCGTAATGTCCTCACGACGTTCGAAATCCGATTTTGCATCGTTCATGTATTTACTGTGAATATTGAAATTCTGTGCTTTTCCAAAAAAGGCAGAAAAATGTTAAAAAAAGTCGATACTTACATTAACTGAATTTTTTATACTATATTTTATGACTTTTTATTATAAAAGTTTA
>NW_017171678.1:35147-35706 GCF_001652005.2 Ceratina calcarata | reverse complement strand
AAATATGAAATTTTCTTTCGCAAAACCTAATCTGGATGAAAGAGAAAAAGAACTTCAATTCTCGAAAGTTGAATATTGGATTACCAGCTGTTGTTACAAGAGTGAAAAAGCTGCGTCCGAGGAACGTCCCTCGAAGGGCGGGACACAAAGAAAATTAGAAACTCTTAACAAAGAAGAAAAAAGAGAAGGAGAAACTGCAGTACAGCGACACCGCGGTGCACCGCGTTTGCGTTGGCGAGTTGCCAGAGCCAGAGGTGTATTTTCGGTGTCAAGGGATGGGCGCGAAAGGAACGAGACGAGAACCAAATAATTTTTCTTCGCCGCGTCGACGACAGCTGCGCGTGCAATTTGCATGAGAAGAACCGTTCGGCTACTTTATTCCTCGGTTTTTGTGTCCCATGCCCGAAGTATGTATCCCCCTATTCCTAAAACTGATGCCAGGTTGTGCACGTAATTCGTTCGCGGAAGTGACTGATTTTACTCAGGTGTCTCTCATTCACATTTAGTATTCATACATTCAAATAAGCCGCGTTTCATGAAATATTACTTTATACTTGAT
>NW_017171678.1:33306-34364 GCF_001652005.2 Ceratina calcarata | reverse complement strand
CAATGTTATAGATAATGTTTTTAAACATGTGTACGCAATATGTTGACTTTCTTTTCATAAATTTTCTAAATTAGAAAAGTGAAAGAAAATCGAACAAATTTGGCAACAGCACATAGATATATTTGTACGTTGGTACTGACTGATCGTCTCGCATACACGGACAAGTTCGTTAGGTTACGCACACACGGACAAATGTCTTCGTGAGTTGTGCTGTTGTCACATCTCTTACTAAGCCGTCCATTATTATAAACGCAGTAGTCCGTGATGCTAAATTATTGTTAATTACACTGCAGATTGAACGGTCACGTACCTTGATAAAAATATCAAACGATTCCTTATTCCCCGTTTATTTTTCCTATCAATTTATATTAATAAGTTTCGGTTCTCTACGTATGTTCAACTTTATTTTCTACTTTGAACAGTCAGAATATTTGTATCCCATAAGAAACCGTGTGAAATGAGCAAATTTCAAAAGCGTTTTTCTCCAATATAATGTGGACGAAAAATTCGAAAAAATTATTTTGGTTTTGTTATGCAATAAGCAAACATATTCTTAAATTTCATGCTGATCTCTACGTTTTTATAAAACCCCTGAACCTCCTTAAAGACGAACGATTAAGTTTATCTCTAATTCTTTTCCCATTTTTTATAACTTTAGCTACTGTTTGAGCATGTTTCTCGACTTCGACGCGTTTGTTTCCTGACTCTCCGAGATTTGTTGCGGGGAGTTGGTAGCATCGTTTTCGGCTAAGCGGTTCAGTTCGTTTTGAGAAAAATTCGAGATCGGCTGTCATCGTTTCGGACATCGATTGAGATTTCGAACTGCGAAAGATGAGAGCCTTTGCCAAACGATTCGGGCAAGGATCGAGATCATAAAGTGCCATTCGTTTCGGGCACTGATCAAGATCCTAAGGCGATCATCTTAGCTAAACGTTCAACCAAAGATTAACATCATCGAGGTGCCAATCGTTTCGGGCACCGATCGACATCCAGTATTATTCGTATTCTGTCAATTGCATCGAGCATTTGGAATAAGTGAAGTTTAAATTAATTTTTAA
>NW_017171678.1:30589-31857 GCF_001652005.2 Ceratina calcarata | reverse complement strand
TCATGAAATATTACTTTATACTTGATAATATAAAAGATTCACTCAAAAACACAAACTCTACGCCCCAAAAGCAGAATTGCATCACGAGTGTCGAAAATTGCTCGAGTTTATATGATGATTACTCAGCAACAAATTATCAGCAAAAAAAGCAAAAAAAATCAGCAACAAATAGAATTAAAGCTATAAATCTCTACCTTAAAATGCTACCCAGAGATTTTTTATTTGACACGCCCCTACGATAAACAATGCTAAAATACAGGGGCATGTTTGAAATTTAAAAGTTATAAAAGTTTCCCAACGTGAACGATCTTGAATAACTTTTCTAGTGATGCCCATTATGGCAAATAAAAATTTCATTCTACACACTTAAAATTTAAAAGAACAAATGAGCCTCTACGATTGTATCTCCTGTTATCACAACGGTTTAAAGAAACCCCTTACATAAATTTCACCCTAACGCAACTCACCCATTAGGAAACTACTTGAAAGCAATTCCACCCCAAACACGATTTCATCCACCACACAATTTCACTCTGGCACACGAACCTTCCTTCACACATGGAATTTTAGACGAAGCCCCCATAGTGATATTAGGAATGGTAAAATCCCAATTATAAAGTTAAATAAATCATTTTAATTCTTGATCAGTCAAATCTGAATAAAAAACGAGACTATAATTGCTATTTGGTATTCAATTGAAATAAATAATTAATCATGTATCTCCAATTTTCAACATTCAATAATCTCTCTAATTTCCTACATTTTATTCTCAAAAAGTCCTATTTTAATTTCTTGAGATTATGAAAACATGTCCTAAGTGTTTGAGCACGTTTCTCGACTTCGACGCGTTTGTTTCCTGACTCTCCGAGATTTGTTGCGGGGAGTTGGTAGCATCGTTTTCGGCTAAGCGGTTCAGTTCGTTTTGAGAAAAATTCGAGATCGGCTGTCATCGTTTCGGACATCGATTGAGATTTCGAACTGCGAAAGATGAGAGCCTTTGCCAAACGATTCGGGCAAGGATCGAGATCATAAAGTGCCATTCGTTTCGGGCACTGATCAAGATCCTAAGGCGATCATCTTAGCTAAACGTTCAACCAAAGATTAACATCATCGAGGTGCCAATCGTTTCGGGCACCGATCGACATCCAGTATTATTCGTATTCTGTCAATTGCATCGAGCATTTGGAATAAGTGAAGTTTAAATTAATTTTTAACTTCACGCACGAACTTGGACGAATGACGCACGAAGTTCGTTCAAGACGAAACAG
>NW_017171678.1:29457-30052 GCF_001652005.2 Ceratina calcarata | reverse complement strand
AATGTAATTTTTTAATTCTGTATGTTCCAAATATTATATTTTACATAAAACTCCTCAGTCTACTTATTACAATTTCAATAATCTGTAAATAAATAATTATTCAGAATTTAAACAGCATATAAAGAAAAGCTTGTTAATAATAATAAATGAATCAATCAATTTCCTGTCTTCGTACAAACGATTGACACAGATTATCGGTGTTGTAGAACGAGCGGTCTCGAAAATAGATGTGAATTACCGTGAGTGCCGGTTAAATCGATGGGATAACGTAGCTGCAGTGTCCCGTCGTCGAATTTCACTATTGACTGCAACACCTCTATTTCAATCGGGGGATTCTATTCATAGTATCGCGCGGCGAGGCGCCTATAAATCGTTCAGCCATTTCACACGCGCTCGAGCGAGACTCTCGCGTGATTATAGTGATTTCAACGCGTGTAGATTCGTGTCGCCAACATCGATGACATATACCAATCGTTACGCAGTCCGGTAAAAAGCATAATTATAAAAATCTGATATGTAGGCTGAGGATTTTTATAATTATAAATATAGCACTAGTGGTATCAATTTATAAAATACAGTTTAAATATAAGTATAC
>NW_017171678.1:26963-29450 GCF_001652005.2 Ceratina calcarata | reverse complement strand
TGTTTGAGCATGTTTCTCGACTTCGACGCGTTTGTTTCCTGACTCTCCGAGATTTGTTGCGGGGAGTTGGTAGCATCGTTTTCGGCTAAGCGGTTCAGTTCGTTTTGAGAAAAATTCGAGATCGGCTGTCATCGTTTCGGACATCGATTGAGATTTCGAACTGCGAAAGATGAGAGCCTTTGCCAAACGATTCGGGCAAGGATCGAGATCATAAAGTGCCATTCGTTTCGGGCACTGATCAAGATCCTAAGGCGATCATCTTAGCTAAACGTTCAACCAAAGATTAACATCATCGAGGTGCCAATCGTTTCGGGCACCGATCGACATCCAGTATTATTCGTATTCTGTCAATTGCATCGAGCATTTGGAATAAGTGAAGTTTAAATTAATTTTTAACTTCACGCACGAACTTGGACGAATGACGCACGAAGTTCGTTCAAGACGAAACACTAAGTGAGAATAAAGTTATGGGTATAATACCTAGTTAACCATTCAACTTTATTCTTAAAACATTTGACGTATCTTTAAAAACAACAAGGATATTTCAGGTGCAAATGTTAGGTGACTCACTCTATACATGTACATATATGTATAGATTGTCTCCCATTGCAACAACTCCCGGTAGTTTTATTTCATAATCTTTTAAGTTCTACTTTTTTTGTTTCATTTCAATTGATGTTATTTATTTTTACAAATATTATTATTCTTATATACATACATTAATATTGTATAATATAAGGATACATTCTTATAAAGACTTATGACCGTTTATTATGTCCGTCCGCATTGTTAACCACAAGATGGGCTATATTATTCGCAACAGCTGTTACTTAATACAGTTTGTTTAGAGTTTTGGAGCAACAGTTGTTGGCGGCATTCAGTCCGTTTCCCATTTACTTACTTGTTATGAATGAACGCGCAGCTGACGCTTGCGTAGGTTTTCTTACCGGACCCATGTCAGTGAACTACATTATTTTCGGTCTCCCATTCAGACCTTTCATACTCCTACACGTGTTTCATTATTCAGACGATAATAGATATCTACAAGAAATAGATATAAAGTTAGCTAATTCTTAGAAAATTCATTTATAAATACATCAAATTATCTAATTACTACTTATTTGAGATCTTCAATATATATTTATGTATATATCAAATCAAACTATTTGGGAGTAGGTGGAAAGCTTAGGAGAGGGAAAGAAACTGGAAAATGAAATAAACAAAACTAAAAGACGTCCAGCTCAATCGGAGCAAATTTACTGGAACCTAAAGACCATTCGAGATTCTTAAAGTTCCTTAAAGCTATCAACCTACTTCAATTAATGTGAAGAAGTAATTGATTTATGTACTGAGTAATTGTGATTAGAGCTTATTGATCAATTAAGTAATAATGTACATTTAAAGTGGTCGTTAATGATCTTTTTAAGTCAACGAGACCCTAAATAAGGATACATAAAAAATAAAAGAAATAAATTCCAGCACAACGCGTCCTTTTATTGAACAACGAATTATTGTAATTGATAATTCTTGTTGATTTACTAAACGGTTAGCTGAGGAATCTCGATAGAAGGATGTGATACCTAAATCAGACTCAGATTTCTAACGTGCAACCGTGGGATTCCGTTGAATGGAAGCGCAAGATCATTGCACACACGGTTTACCGGGTTCGTATGCCGGGGTATGCACAGTCGTCGGTACAAAGCGGACTGGTTCGCCCACTTGTTTGAACTCTGAAAGAGAGTTATCCGCCGCGAGGAATTCTCATAGCTCTTGCTCCCGTACTTACAAATCGGTTCCTGAAATCGATAAGCTATCGGCGCGGCGCGCGGCGCGTCCTTCATTCGAAAAATTTTATGCGGCTCGCACGCGGCTGGCCGATAATTAGGATTGAGACAGGGAAACCGGGTCGATGAAAGTACAGAGATCATTGCGAAACGCGTGTTGTAAAGCTGTAATGCCTGTAGATTCTACGTTCGCACGAACGGTAAACGACTTCTCTCAGCATGGAAATCATTCGGACTTCATATCGTTCGTTCTTGATTAAGTCATTTATTGGTTTGCTTAACATTCGCGCCGGGGAAATTAATATGTGCTTCGTAGTTCGCACAGGTGATGTTTCCACGAGACTCAGATAAACATAGTTGATTCCAATGAGTTGGCTGTGAATTTTTAAAACGTTTATAGTTTTTGCTTAAGAAATATAATGTGGATAAAAATTTATTTGATAGTTGAAGCATTTTTATATAATCCTGATTTTTATACATTATTTGCATTCTTTTCACCTTTTTATAAATACAAACAATGTTGCAGTCTGTTGGTGATTATTTGTATGTATTTATGTTTTACAAAGACTGGTGGTCTGCGTGGTCAGTCAGTAAGAAATATCATGTACAAAAACATATTTATTATGTATAGGCTATATTCTTAAACGATGCTAGTATATTGAATTTGTTACTATACATTCCTATTACTATTAAAAAGCTACCT
>NW_017171678.1:21768-24437 GCF_001652005.2 Ceratina calcarata | reverse complement strand
ATGCTAGTGTGCTATTCTGTACTATGTATATGAATGATTCTTTGTTTGAATGATTCAGCACAGGAAATGCTCTTGACTTCTTGCTAATTAACGATGCGGATGCATGAGTGAACTTTACTGGTTAAATTGTAAAAATTAAACTACGAATTCCATGCATTTGTTATATAATTGAACGCGCAGAAAATTCAAGTACTGTATCTGTTAAAGAAAAGAATATAAAAAAGTAAATATGGATATATTGTAGTACTTAAATGATAAATTTCTATGGAACAGCTATTCTATTCACTATTACGAATATTTGCTTTTGGATAAAAATTCGCAATCTAGTAATACATTGCAATACACACAAAAATAGACAATCTAGTAAGAAATTTCAATATACAAAAAAGGAGAATCTATTATGGTAATTGCAATCTAGTAATACGTTGCAATCATTTTTTAATTTTTCATTTTGTAAAAAACATATAATAAATATTTATTTCCTGAGAGAATGAAAGAAGTAACTCTGTTCGTAAAATTATTCAATTTGATAACTTCACTCTGAAATGCAACACCGATACTTTTAATACTGACGAACAAATAAAACTGGAATTTCACTTCGACGATACAATTTCTTGCGTAATGAATTTTCTCTACTCTTCATTCCAATGGGCGAACTCGTGCCAACTTTACCCGCTGGTAATCTGCCCCGTCCCCAGTCGGGAAAAAATTACAACTTTCCGTATCAGATCTTCAATAACGATCAAGATTGCATTCTTAATCTCCAAGAAGCAATCGCACTCAGCCGGTACAAATTGTTCTGTTGAACAACTTCGCTTCATTTGCAATTTAATTTAAATTCAACTTCGTTTCTAAACTTTTGCAGACACATTTTTACAGACTTTATTTAGTAAAAAAGATATTAAACAAGGGACAATTAAATATGCTATATTGATTGAAGTGTCCCAATTTCAAATTCGGCATTTCATTGGATCAGAAGCATTTATTACTTTTTTATTCATTTGGAGAGAAGTCACGCTTGTTCCTGTCTATCTGATATAATCTGTTTATCTGCATTAGATAAAATTTCAAACCCGATTTTCTCGAAAACGAAACCTCAAAGAAAAAAATATTATTTACTTTTTTCGACTTATTTTTTGTACGTAGTGTCATCGTCTGCTCGGTTGCGCCCGTCCGGTCGCAAAAAGATGGACACAACGTTCAACTTATACTACGTCTATGTTTGATTTAATTGAAACAATCGACGCAAACAAGAAGGGAGCACGCAACAGAGGAATGTTTGGAACTCGCAAACCATTTCTTCTCGATCCTGGAACAACAATCTTTTTCTGTAGGACGTTACGAGCAAGTAACGACCGCCATTCCTCGGCGAGTCACCATCGGACCATTAGTTGCGCGGAGAACAGCGTCTTGGCAGCAATACTTGCCACGAGCAATTAGCAATGGGTTCCGAGATTTCCTGCCCCTAGGTGGAGGTCGGTGAACCCGGGTTCATCGGTCATCCCCCGTGGGTCGTGCACTTGTCTCGCGCCGCGAGATTCCCTTATTCGGCGTATCTTTGAACCTTTTGCTGCTGGTCGGCTGCCACCGAGCCGCAAGGTGGTCGCCGCGGCGACAAGATCGGATTTTCTCTCACTTCCTCTCTTTCTCTCTCTCTCTCTCTTTCTATCTCTCTTCTAGGTACTTGCATCGCGAGACGCAAAAGAGCATGAGTGAACAGGAAAGGGAGCGAGGCGCGTGTAACCGGAGTTTCAACCCCGCCACCAATTTTTACTGCACGAACCGCAGATAAAGACGAATGTTTTTTATGACACTTAAAATAGGATATAGTAAACATATAAAAAATCTGGAAACAACTGGTGAAGCAGACTATTTGAAACTAAATATTTCTTTAGCAATAGAATAATAGCACAGCTGAGAATGGCAGGGATACTTGGATGGACTACAACAGTGCCAGGAATAAGGCATAAAATTGAAGGGAAAGAAATTGTATGTAAGATGTGCAGTACAGGCGAAATTGAAAACATCGTACATATAATGTGCAATTGTCCCATTTATGAGGGAATTAGACCAAGATTGCTAAAAGATGGGGAGTGGTTGGAAATAATTAAAGCAACCAACGAAAAACAAATTTGGAACCTAACAAACTTTATTAAAAATAGCTTAAAACTTAGAACATTTTGTTTAGAAGAATAATCCTAAAAACAGAACGTATAAGAGTGTATAGTTAAGCAGTAGACTAAATATAATTGGGTATTAAACTTGCAAATAATATAATTATTGTACGTATAAAAAAACTACAAGCATGTAATTCAAGCCACATAGAATAAAGGTGCAATTATATATAGCCATGTATAGCCAAAGAATGTACTAGACTGACGCCTTACTACAATAATGAAATAAATAAATAAATAAATAAATAGGATATAGTGTACTATTTTTCAACTATTTTCTATCTCACATACGAAGGGTTCAGAAACCAATCAGTTCGCTTGTTAAGTTTGCTTTACTGTGGAAATGAGTTATGCCGTCGAGGAACATCTTCATTATAGGAACTTTTGATTAATAAATCTATAATAGTTGATTTTAATCTCTTTATTATTCTTTAACAAGTTAACGCAGATTGAGTCAATAGCTAATAAATATATAACACAAAATTGATTTAATTG
>NW_017171678.1:10539-18565 GCF_001652005.2 Ceratina calcarata | reverse complement strand
TATGTTTAAATTTAAATTTAAGATTATTTTTAGTTTACGTTAAACTAGTTAATTTTATTATCTTCATAGAGTATTACCTATTTTTCTGTTTTTCTTCTTTTTTCATGTTATTGTTTGATAAGTTTTTGTTGTTGTTTTATTTCTAAGTTTATTTGTTCATCTCTTGTTATTATCTCAAATTTGTTGCACTACTTTCTTGCCTTCAAGAGCTTAAAATCATGATATAAATGTTAATAAAATAATAATAGTAATAATAATGTGAGATAAATTGGAATTAATTTCTAGCGTTTCACATTATTTTAATATATTTATTATGGCGTAACTTAATTTAACATAATGAAATAAAAGTTATAAACTCATAACCTAACCTACAATGACTGCCATCGCTTAGCGAGCATGCTGTTACACACACATCACTGTTCCGTATTAAATCACTCTTACCAGCTTCAATCACACGACATTCTCACCAACTTCGCCTTAATGTAAAAACAACTCCACAAATAATCCATCCGTGCACAGTATGTTTGGATAAAATCATTAAACACGAAGTCCCTTCGAATCTCGTTCCTGCATTTTCAGTGAAACTGCACTTCCACAATCTGATAACAAAATCGTTGAAACCCTTTTGTAATTTCAAATCAACTGTTCCGAAGTAAAACTCGTTATTCCGAGTAAAATTGACTGAAGTATCAAAATGAAACGGCCGAGTTTGAATCGGAATTCCGTAGGCAGCGGGAATCGGAACGAAATGGAAAGAGAGTAAACCGCGCGTGGATCGGCGGATCGCGCGATTACGAAGCATCGCGGCGCGTTGCGCCGTTAGCGGAGAATTTATTGCGAGTCGCATAGTCGAGGGGGTAACATTCGGTCTGGGCTCTTGTACAGCGAATTCCGCCGATGCGTCATAATTTAAGAGGAATTTTCGAGGCGATATCCGCGAACGGAAAACCACGCCGCCAGATCCAATAGCGATAGCATCGTTCAAACCGATAAATTGCGGCCATAATCGATGTTTGCTTTGTCGGCCTCCTCGAGGATCGATTGCCGATGGAGTAATTTCGCGTCGATCGAATAATCTGTTATAACCGGAGCCACGCTCGTTTGTCTTCCACATTAAATCCTTTATAATACATACACAAGTTGCGAAAATTTCGTGAGAAACAAACGTCAGTTATAGCAAATGTCCCAATTCTCTTTCACATCACAATTTCTACTTACTACCTTTCTTTCCTGTAGAGTAGATGTACTATTTCTGACCACTGTACTATCTGTGGCCAGTACTTTATTTATTCTGACATATTAGGTGTTCTGGTGTTAGTTCCATTAAGAGTAATATATTTGCAGAAATATGGAAGGTTGACATCATTGTCCATTTCATTCTTACTGCACAATTAATTAATTATCAATATAAACCTGAATAATGTAAAAATTAAAAAGTAAAGAATGAAATGTGTAGTCCTTTGAATCCATATTTTGCACTATTTTTATCGGGTTATCGATAAAACAAGCAAAAACGTTGAAATTTTACTGACAAATGTTAGAAAAGTCACGAAGAGCTCCCATGAAGAGCTTCTTTTATGGCTCGAGAAGCCGCAAAACGCAAACAAAAAGCAGCTGATCTAGCTGCTGTAATAACATCAAATAAATGGAAGCCAAAAATAATGCAGGCGAAAGAAAAAGAAAAGTAAAAGAGAAGAGAAGAAAAGAATTAAAAAAGAAAAACAAGTAAAAGTAGAAAAAACTAAAAACATTAAAACAAAAAAATGAGACCAAAGAAATTAGAAGAAACCCAAGAAAAAAAATTTATTATCGCCAAACAAGTAAAAGAAATGTTGAAGGGTTTGTTACAGGTTTACTATCCTTGTACCGTAGTTATTGCAGGAATAAATGTTTGTAATTAATTAAAAACTACAATTTTTAGTGTGTTTATTAGCAACTTCATAAATGGCTATAAATGGGAAAATGGCTGGCTTTCAGATGGTGTCAAAGTTGTCCTGTACGACAATCGAAATAATTCTTTCAATTTTTAATAAAATATCAATTTAGATTGAATGATCTCTTATGTAAAATATATTTTAAAGGATTTTACAAATTCTTTGACATACAGTTTTTATTTCAACCTCTATGTGTGTACAATTGCTTAAGAACAAGTGAATCTGAACGTTAACCGGAAGTAACTTGAAATCACAGGTAGCGCTGATAGACGCACTGACTATAAAATATTTAAACACATTCGAACAATTCTTTACGCCTATTTTTTACCAGTTATACATTACTGAAACTGTTAATAGTACATCTACCCTAATTGCATAGGCAATTCTAAGTCAGTTAGTAGAAATTGTGACGTGAACAAAAATTGAGACATTTACTGTATGCATAACACGATTCGGTTTGTATTCCGCTTCGGTTTGTTAATGATTGGATGAATAATTTGCGAGACACTTCGCGATCCCGAAATTGGATTTTCACACCTACCGATGAGATTGCGTATGAAGTGAGAAAAGGAAATGCAATAAAATGAACCGTGTTCGTCGCGTCCAATCGAACCCGATACGATCGGTCATGCAGCAAACGAACATCGCGCTTGATTCGACGAAATGAAGCCTGGATACACGAAAAATACGAGGCGAAATATAATTAACGCGAACGATGGAAGCGAGGAAAGGAGAAAGAGAAACAGAGAGAAACAGAGAGATGCAACCCCTGGTTACTACCCTTCCTCGAAGGGACCGCGAATGCGGGGCAACGATTTTGCATAGGATGGACCGGAGGCAGCTGACCATTCGATGGTCCGCAATCAAAAGGGGGTTGGGTGCGTCTGCTGGCTGCCCGGTTCTGCCAGCCCTTGTTGGGGGATCGGATTAAAAAGAGCGTAGAAAGATAAAACCGGATGGCAGATGCGATGTTTATGGCCATGCTGCAGTACGACCGCCTCATTCAGACCGCATTGTTGTCGTTCCGCAAAACGGATCTCCGCGAGGCTTTGCATCCGGCTATTCTCCCGATCGAACGTCGCGTCGACTCGCCCGAAACTTCTGCCCGATTCCCGACGTTCTTTCCTCAGAACGACCACGACGACGTATCCGCAGCGAAATCACGCGTTATATTGATCGGTATTGCCCTTTGTGCGTGCTTTAGACCAATGTTTGCGCGCTGTTTAACTCCTAATAACTTGAGGGGAGAATACTGACACAATCTATGAAGAAGTTTTCGTGTCAAATAGTTTTTAGCACTTTCACAGAATGTGAATTCGACAGTTTTTTTCATTTATTAATTTATTCAATTTTATAGTAAATATTAACTTTTCCTTTTTTCATGTTTTCTTAATTAAAATAAACTGTTTTTCGCATTGTAAGACTTCTGTTGATTTAGTGTTTTCATAAATATGAAATGATTATAATTATTATGAAATTCGTAAATATATAAGTTCATGTATACATTTTATTTAAGACAGCATCTCACCTATTAATCTCTTTTCATTGGTTTCATATTTACAATAAACTGTTTTTCTCACTATAAAAACTCCATACTTCGTTACATGAACTCGCTGCAAGTTTTTTTACTCGCGGTTCACAGCAAAGAGAAAATAAAAATGAAACAGAGTCAACCGCAGCGACATAGGAAAGAACTCGACTGGTTGCTCCCGCGAGTTTTCTAAGAATCATATTCGAGGGACTGGCGAACCATAATCGTGCACGTGGCGACGTTAAATGATGCAGCAACAGCTGCTTTCGCAATCGCGTTTAATCGATGCCTCCGCAATGCCGAATTCAGGAAACGATCTAAAAGCACGTATCCACTTGTGGCAAATGGTGTTGAGTCATCGTTACATCGTTTTATATGAAATTCACGTCTTAAAATTAGAAAACTTCCATGTTCTTATTGTCCATCCAAATATACGTCGAATACTTCAGATTAGGAATATCATCATAGAGCATTACAAGTATCTCCTAATTCTGAATGTTATAATTTGAATCATATAACAAATCATGTAAGTATAATAAATCAGTTAATCGAATATGGAATGATATGACGAATTCATTTTTTAAATAATTTTATATTTCAATAATATTATGTTAGTGAATGTAACTAATTTTCATAGAATAATTTTAATGAAAAATGAGCATTCCTTTGTATCAATTATATTTGAATTTACTGGAAATGCTTGAAGGAATATTTTAATATATAATTTGTTGCTTCAAATGCTTGAAATGTTATCTTGAATTTGGAATTAAACATCGAAATTCGTTAAATATTTGTAATTATATTTATGAAAATACTAGAAAGCTTAATTTACTCTAATTTATACTGTATAGTACAATTATACTATAATTAAAAACGCCTCATTCGGTTACATACATATTTTAGAATTCAAATATAAAATACTAACGAGTTTGAAGAATGCACATTTTATTGAATTTCATAAAAGTTATTTATATATTTGTTGTTATATACTTATAGTTGTTTATGTATTTGATCTTATGTACTTATAGTTTATATACTTGTCCATATATTTGTTAGTGTTGTTTATATGTTCATATGTTATGTCTATGATGCATAGTTCAGTTGTAATAGTTAGGGATAATACAAAAGTGTGATTAGAATGCATATGTTCAAGTAGAGATAAGTAGAATTGTAAATCAAGACCAGTCTTAAATTTATTATATTCTTTCATTTGTATTACAATTTTATAAAAATTCCCTGAGTTGTAGGTTTTTTAATTACCACATTAACAATTAAATTTCTCGGAAATTGGAACATTCTTTAATCATGAATTTAAATTTAAAACTCGAATTTCTTCCAATTAAGCTAATTAAATAATTTCAATTCTTAATTAGTCAAATCCGAATAAAAAAACAAACGTTAATTGCCAATTAGTGTTCACTTAAATTGAAGATTTAATCATTCATCAGCAACCCTGGAAATTACTATTAATTTTATGATTTGTTACATGTTTAATGTTATATACTATGCACTACAAATTATGAGCGAGAATGTAACGAGAACGTAAATATACAACGATGATACGATATGACACAATCAGATGTGCATCTTAAAGCGATGTAGCAACAGCATGCGTTTTCGCAATGGTGGTTAATCGTTAATTCAGGAAACTCTCTAACGCTATTACATAAAGTCTCTGCGCAGGTTTGCCGCTGGTTGGAAACGACTTCTATATAGAATGTCGCTCGCGCCGCGGATTTTAAAGAACGGGACAGGAATCCATATACGGCCGGCATTTACGACACCCGTCAACTTTTTTCCCACTTTGTACTTCGAATCGCTATCGACGGAATCGCAAAACATTTTTACGATCGCCTTCTATCGAACTCGGCATGCACGCTTGTTTGTTTATAATTTACAGAAATGCGTGGGTAATTTTTCTAATTGCAAACTTTTGCCGCATTTTAATAAGTACAGAAGTATCGCCTAAACCAGGGCTTCTTAAACTTTTGTCATTCACGACCCCATTTATGATTGCGAGTTACCATTACAGTCGTCAAAATTTTGCTACGCGACCCCATTTGGGGTCGCGACCCATAGTTTAAGAAGCCCTGGCCTAAACTAATTTTTTACTAATTTGTTACCCAAAACAATTTCTGAGACGCTTGGCATGCAAACTAGTTAATTATATAAATTGACTTCAAGTATTACAATTTCCAATAAATTGTCTTATTCAATAATCTGTTGTGTATATAAATAATCATTCAGAATTTGCATAATGTATAAAATTTACCGAAATATACAAGCACCTATTCTAAACTCTGAATTCTGAATTATATACTTTAACTTTGAAGTCAGCGTCAGGTTTCAAACCCTGATGATCACAATGACAGAACATATAAGAAGAAATACAATTTATCTATTATCGAATTTCGAATATTATCTATTATCGAATCGAAACACAAACAAAAATGTTTATTTCACATTCCACTCCATAAATTTTTATGAAACACAATTCACATTAAAACTAGNAGATACATAAACTTTTAGGATTGACTGTATAGCCAATACATCCTTGATCATATCACAATCTATTAATTCATTCGAAGAATGAATGAAATATTTGAAGTATTTTTTGTAACTTCAATTATTCAATTTGAGTATTATATATGATTATATAGATGAGCAATAAAAATATAAATAGATTAAATAATTATTAGAAATAGTATTTATCATATTTATTACAATAAATTAGTATAATAATTATGAGAATAATAACAAAACACATCGAGCGTTTAATATGAGTGAAAAATCGTAGTTACAATGCCTGTGTTTATAAGCGATTTTTTTATTTAAAACAGATTGTTTTGATTGAAATCCCTTGATTGATTGAGTCCCTCAAAGGGCTAGGGTAGTCAAGTGACATTTCTAACATGTCGGTGAAATTTTAACGTTTTTTGCTCTATATACCAATACACCGATAACCAAACAAAAATAGTGCAAAATATGGGTTTACGGGAAGACGTTACGATCGTCACGTTTATCTCAAGAACCGTAAAACACATCCTAGCGAATTCTTTTGACGTCTGCCCGACTACTGACTAAAGTTCAAACGTGAACGACGGTCTGCGGTTAAAAGGGGAAAGAGAAAGTGGCGTGGAAACACGAGCACGGGACGTAGAAAGAACGGAGGATCGAGGTGCGCGCGTGCTGGGACAACAAACGGTCTTCCTAACTTAAAATAAACCCGTGGGCCCATCTAACGACTTCGCGTAAATTATGTATCCACTGTCTGTCTACACACGCGCTGTCCCCGTTTGGAGTGCTGCTTGTAAATAGCTCCTTTACGGCTGCGATAAATAACAAGCCCGATGAAACATAATAATTATAGCCCTATTGTTTTAACTGCAACGTTTAGTTACATTGTTCTAAAATTAAGAGAAAGCAGTCACCAGTTAATTAAAGTTAGTACGGAATATTACGAATAATATTATATACTTTATTAATTTCATATAAATAATGAAATTAACGTATCGAGTCGACCTACAATTTTCTATGTACAAAAAAATTGTTTACTACTACAAGGGAATAAGGATATAGAAAATAAAAATAATTTTAAGAAGATCAACTTTGATCCCGAAGGTGGAGAAAGCTGTGTAAGTACGCGGTCGCGGGTCGTAAGTCCCAATAAGTCCCGGCGACTCGAGTCGCACGGACACGATAAGAGCGAATCGCGAGTCATGAAACTTGACGCCAACAAGTACTGGTTCCACTGATCCGATTCCACTGGGTCGTGGAACTCGAGAGCCAAGGGATCGTGGGAGCGAGTATCCATCGACCCGGGACTCGTCGATAGTGATTCACGGGGCCGTTGGATATCGGTACTACATATGTATCTACTTAATCGCTAAGAAGTTACAACGTTATGGTTCCAATAGAAGGTCCGACAAATTTCATTTGCTCCTTCTATCAGATTAGTCCGGTCACTACTATTGTGCTTATTGTATTCATTGTATTTATATTGTGTATAATATTTTTGTATTATATAGTGTATAATATGTATTTATATTGTATTCATGTATTATGCGAAAGACCATCAGAATTGCTATAAAAATAATGTATTCTCAATACAGACTACTATTGTGTTTGTTGTATTCATTTACATATTATGAAGAAGGCAATAAGAATCGCTATAAAAGCAATGTTCTGTCAATGCAGACTATTATAGTGCTTATTATATTTATTTAAGTATTACTCAAGTAGTCAATAAAAATTGCTATGGAACTAACATACTATCAGTACGGATTTCTATTCTATATTTTCCTGTTTGTGAAAAGAGGACGAATTTTGGTAAGTAAATTATCAATTTATTAGGTTATATACACAGTTTAAGCAGGAACCAACATAATATCCAAAATCACCAAATGAATTCGTGTTCATATCCAAGCAATAAACGACTTAATAAAGTATAGCGTCGTTTAAAAAGTGATCCAATCACGATAATTCTCTACGATAAGTTTTGAACAGATAAATGATTAAATATTTAATTCAACTGAACACCAATTAGCAGTTATTACATATA
>NW_017171678.1:0-9033 GCF_001652005.2 Ceratina calcarata | reverse complement strand
ATATAAATAATTATTATGAAAAAATTGTACATATGTAGTATGAATTTCTTTTTGTTTCCCATATCTTGCGACGCAATTTAGGTATTCAAAGAAGTCGTAACAGCTAACTTCAGATTATATTAACGATTGGATTTTAATTATTACTTAGAGATTGAGATTTTTAGAAATTTAAATTATTAATGCGGTGATTAAAAAATCTCCAAGCCCAGTTCCGAATCGTTGAAATCGGGTTATTGATTAATAGGGTAAACTGCTCCAATTTGGTTCGAGTGGTGTGAGTGGACGATGCCGTCGGGTATCGGTGTCCCTCCAGGACGGATTCTTGGAGTCCAGAGGCGGGAATACGTAAGAAAGGACGATGCAGGATGCAAGAACTGTGGGAGCTCGCGAGAAGGAGCAGCTCTACGTGCTTTGTAACCGAGATACTTGCCGCGTTTAGCCTCTTCCTTCCGTCTCTAGTATGTGTGCGTGCGCCTGCATATATGGCGCTATAGAATTGCTCATCGATATCACGCCGTTCAGAAGAAATTGATCAGTTTCTACGTGACGCAAAAATCACGCCGCTATACGTGACTCTGTGTTCATCCAGCGAACGTGCTCCAATCGCGACCTGTTCACGCTTACGTGCAACGTAATGGGATTTCGTAAAAAGAATCCTGCTCGCTTTTATGATTGGACAGATTCTTCCGGATGAATCCTGTTCATTTTGTCATCGTTCATTGACGTGATTATTTTATTTATGGGGCTAATTACCAATCGTTATTATATTTCTCGTTTTGTTATTTTCTTACACGTAATGAGGATAATACATTCTATTTATTTCGTATTATTTTTATTTTGTGCAAGAAAATAACAAGAATATAAGTCTAACAAAAGTGAATAATTCAGTATCATACAGTTAAGAGCAGTAATGAACACACGCTATTCAAAATTGAATAACTTTTGTAAATTTGGACCAAACAACCTGAGATTTTTTGAGTAGCCAAGAGGATTACTAAACTAAAATACAAAAGATTGCGTGAAGAAGTGTACAAAAGATTGCGAAAAAATTGAAATTAAGTAAAAAGGTAAGGAAAAATGTGAAGGTCGTGTTTTTCAACTTTTTTATCCGGGGTTATAATGATAATTTAAACAACATATTTTGACTACTTATATGAAATTAGTATATACTGAAAATTTCATTGAAAGGGGTTATCATTTTCATGAGCTATAATTTATTGAAGTTATCAAAATCGCAATATTCACGACTTTTGGCTAAAAATTTACATATTTTGATATTGTCCCCTTTTTCGGTATCATTTCAATAAAATTTGCAGTATATACTAATTTCATATAAGCAGTCAAAATATGTTGTTTAAATTATTATTCTAATCACGGATAAAAAAGTAGAAAAACGCAACCTTCACATTTTTCCTTATCTTTTTACTTAATTTCAATTTTTTCGCAATCTTTTATACACGTAATGTAGGAAACTAATCCTCTTAACTACTCAAAAAAAGCTCAGGTTGTTTGGTCCAATTTTACAAAAGTTATTCATTATTATGATGTATAGTATTATTTTGTTATATTTAATTTCGTTATACTTCTATCATTTTGTTACACTTAATTCTGTCATACTTTTCTATTATTTTGTTATACTTAATTTTGTTATACTTCTTGTATTGTTTTCTATATACAACAAAGAAATTATGAAATAAACATTCTACTCATGCTGGTTTCTTATTCCCTTCTATTAATTCATTTTCGTATTTATACGCTCAATAAAGATAAAGTAATAAAATAAAAACAAATTTTTCATAACACGAGGCCGAAAACGACCATTTTCGGCGCCTATAAAGTGGACCGAAAATAGAGTTTTCCTGCCCTAGGGCGGGAAAACTCTATTTTCAATCCGCTTTGTAGGCGACGAAAGATGGTCTTTTTTATGCCCTTTTTATGAAAAATATTGTGTGCAACACAGGCCGAATGGACCTTTCCAGGCTCGAATAATGTTCTGAGCAGCTCGTGTTCATCTCGGGCGCCTGTAGCGCCCTCGACTGCCATTCGTGCTCAAACATCAACCTCGCCCGGAAAGACCCATTTTCGGCCCTTGGTGCACAAAGTACTATTACATTCTTTGAATGTCACCTATAAATTTCAACGAAAAGAGATTGTGCTTGCTCCTTCGAATATTCATTCAATAAAATCCAGTATCAATGGTTATTGTGTGTACATATTTAGGCATTATGGGAATGGAATGAAACGTGGGCAGATGCAGTTCGGATCCCGGAAAAGGGAAGCCGTTGTGTAGCTTCCTACGCGCAGAAACGCGATCCCGGTCCCATGGTATCGATAAAAAGCAGTTTCGGCTGCGTCCACTGCTTGCCGTTAATTATTGGATGCCAAAACCTTGTTACTTGAAGAACCGTTACACCTACCAATGATCCTGGTAGCTCCACTAAAGAACATAATTACACGCGTACCGATCACAGAGTAAAATATTACAATTTTAAATGTAACGTCTTGTACTACCACCACATACGCAATTATCTTTCTGTAAGATGTCACAGAATAATCTTAAGGAATAAAGAATTCTAAATTGGTTATTGAATACGACGTAAATAAATTTTCCATATTCAAGAGAAATGCATATTTCATTGTAAAGTAGTTTCTTTTACAATTCTTGGGTCTCTGGAATGACTCCTTTCATACATTATGTGCAACTCATTGGCTGACGTATGAAACTATTAATCATTTCACATTGACAGACGCTTTGACAGAAATAATTAATACACAGTGACTCCCATTAATATTCAGCCATACGTGAAAATAGAATAACTTTTTTATTATTTTGGTGACGTGTATGACCACATAATTACAATAAATTGACATAAATTGCTATTCGTCAGGATCCTGAAGAAAAGGGCATGATTTTTAACATTTTTATTAGGATCTCCAATTAAAATTTGAAACATCCAATTTATTACATTCGTTTTATCGATGAAATCTTAAGAAAACGGAACACGTAAATATTCTTCAATTTATCTTACAACTAGTTGTAAACCGAAAGTCGTGAAAAACTACGATTTCTGAAATTTCCAATTGCTCGTAGCTCATAGCAAAATTAGCCAATTTGCTAATAAATGCATATAACTTACTAATGGATGTTTTAAATCCTTATTCTAGATCCAGATAAAAAATTTAAAAATCATGTTCGTCAAGACTTCGACGGGTAGAATTTCTTTTTTAATTTTTTGTTACATATGATATAGTAAACTAAGCCTTCTAATTTCCTACAGAAAAGTAAGTTGGTCCAATATTAAAATAGTACATTGTGCACCAAGGGTCGAAAATGGATCTTTCCGGGGGAGGTTAATGTCTGCTCAAATCATCATCCGAGTCTAGAAAGGTCCATTCGGCCCGTGTCGTACACCGTATTTTTTATAAAAAGGGCATAAAGAAGACCATCTTTCGTCGTCTACAAAGCGAATCAAGAATATAGTTTGTCGAGTTCTTCACTTGATACGAACTTTACGGGAGGATCGAGAAAATAGTTTGTCGAGTTCTTCATTTGGTACGAACTTTATGGGAGTGCGAATATTTAAAAACAAATTAGAATCAGTGTGTATATATCTCTGTTTTACGGCCCTAAGGCAGGAAATAGAGTTTTCCAGCCGTAGGGCCGTAAAATAGAGATATATACACACTGATTCTAATTTATTTTTATATATAGGGCAGGAAAACTCTACTTTCGGTCCACTTTATAGGCGCCGAAAATGGTCTTTTTTAGCCACGTGTTATAAAAAAGTTATTAATATGTTCGAATATTAACGTGCGTATCTGTAGAGATCGATCGAACACTGATTTACTAGTTCATAAGGGACGACGAAACAATTGTTCATTAAGCAAAGAGAAATCAGATACGAAAGTTGTACAATTAATAGAAATAACATAACTGGTAGTACCACTTTGAACTAGCAGCCTGACCAATCCCTTTGCGTTGAGGTTTTTCTTCATATTTTTTTCTCAACTAATAATATTGAACTGTGACTGTGTGATGTTCATATTAGGAATTGACACAGGGGCGGCATCAATAGATCATGGCGACGCGAAGTCAGAAATTATACTCGTGGTTCCGAGAGTCCAGGACCGGGCACAGTTCAGTTTTTGTAATTTTTGATCGTTCTGCGCATGGCTTCGTCTAGTTCTACTGCTTGCCACGAGAGGTCATGGTAAATGTGTCAATTCTCAATACCTCTTTGCCTCGTCTCTACTTCTTATAGAACGATCTATTAATATAAGAATAAGTACATTTAACTACTTTTACGTAACTATAATTGTGAGTTCTCGAGAGCATCTCGTGTGATGCCAAGTTAGCTATTACTACTATTCGTATTATAATTATTATAACCTGTATTTTGTTGTTTTTTTGCTAATGTATGAAAGTATATAATAAACATTATCATAACAAAAACAGCCCAGTCCTTAAAAGACAATTGACACCTTGTATGAAACATGTAATAAAGAATTGTTGGCAAAAATTAATCGCAAATGATTGCGAGACTTGTGAAAATTGAACGTAGCCGAATTTCGATAATAATAATAACACTTTCAACTAAAATGGAAATTGCGTGTGCGTTCAGCACCCTGGAACGTGGCGTTTAATGACGGTATGCAACATTCGCGTTCGCGAACCGGCTTATCGTGTAAACTTTGTACGTATAAATGTCTGTAAACAGGAAAATTATACCGGGACGTGCCCCAGATTAATTTCGAAGATACAGCGTTAATGGTGGGTCACGTTGGACGCACACGTTCCACGATTCCGTCGTCTATCGCGTTCTACGTGCGCACACAGTCACGTGTCGCCTTTTAAGCGTGGTGGTGAATCATTAGCGTCCACGCGCAAGAAAGATGCAACAATTATTTTGTGTCACCGTACGCCGTTCCGACTCTCCAATTTAATTTGAATTCTACGAACGATCGAGTTACTTTCGTTTATTTTCAGTAATTTCTTATAATAAATGTGCCTATAAAAATTTCCACTATGAAGAATGTTTCCTGGTATTGCAAAATTCGTCCGTTTGATAAAATCATTAAATGACACGATGACAATTTAATTAATTTACCAAAATGTTAAATAAATCCTTGTATTTAAAATGTGTTTTTGTTAGATTGTTTAATCAAATCAATGACCAGTGGATAATTTTTTACTGACCCACTCTATATGTATGGGCAAAACTGATTTATCCTGCAAACATGAAAAATTATTTGTTTGGCTCTTTGTGACGCTTACAAATGTTTTCGTCTCGCGACCCAGATTACTTTCTATCTATTTTGGTACTAATTTCTTTGGACTGTGTCCAGGCTGTATTTCTGTACAGACGCGAGACCGACTGGCCTACAGACCACAAATTGTTTCCTATTAGCTCTATTCATAGTTCGGTTGAGTCTAACATAGAAGCTTTCTCCCTCGAAATGGTATTCCAGCCTGACCCAGCTACTGTCAATAATAATAGGGCAAATTAGGGAAAATTATATATTGTTTGCACGATCTATATAGATCTAATTCCTAGAGATTACTTTGTGCCATTAAAGATGGACTGTAGATAAACAAAACTAATTACCAATGGGATTAAGAGAAATCCGAATAAAAGGGGCGTTAGAAAAAGGGGTGCACCCTCGTCACAGTCTCTCGGGTTAAACGGATCACTTTTGATCCTCTTAAACTCGCCTAATCTCTGCTCTCAGCAATCTAGATTTATGGTCCAACCGCAACCGCGTGTTCGTCGGAAAAAGCGACGGGAATTTTCAACGGGAAATTTCCTGTGTGCCACGTGTGTCGTACGTGAAAGCACAGGGGTTTCCTGTCGTCCGGGTGGATGCATGCTTCAGCTCACATCCTCCCTCCTATTCCAGGTACATACGACCCAATAAAAAACGAATAATAATCGGTTTCTACGTCTGCCATCTGCACCGTGAAACCACGCTTTCCATTTCTAAGTACCGAATCGCATTCTAGCTTGCACGCATGTGTACGAAAACAAATCCCTTTGTAGTTAAATAATCGACAATAAATGCTTTTCAATTTATGTTTTTTGTAACACTCTGATTTAAATTTTAAACTGTATCTGTAATTATTAGACTGCAGATTTTTGTGCAAAATAAAACATACATGGTGTCACAATATTTTTAATTTATTGCTTAATTTAATCCATAAGTATTATTTCCTTTGTCTATTTTCTATGACCTTATATAATACGTCATTGAACTCGTTTTAAGATCCTCTATCATGATACGGAAACAAAAACATACCGATCCATTTAACAAAATGGAGGTGACCTTCAAATGGCCGAAGTATCTCCACCTGCAAAAAACTATTATCGCCATCGGATGACCCCTTTTGTACTGTGTAATTTTATTTCAACAAATATTTCTGTGAAACTTATAGTTTCGAAGATATCTGAAGTGCTAATAGTCATTGCCCCACCCTGTATAGGGAAAGGAAAGCTTCGGAACTAAGGGATCCTACCTACAAGTTTAAAATGCAATAACGAAATTATTGAAAACTCCAGAAACTATCTGAACATTCGAAATAAATAGAAGTAATATTTTTAATTTATTGCTTAATTTAATCTAGTTTTTTTATAAGAAAGGTTGCGTTCTAAATTTATTTTCTATTGCTACTTTATTATCGAGCAAATTAAATTCATCAACTACTATTATTATGTGTGTGTGGGACAGAGGTAATAGAAGATTTCATAGTTCTTACAATGCTTAATGCAGTATTTTATATGATGGTTAATACAATAATTGACATAGTAATTGATATAATGTTTCACTTAATAATTGATGTAATGTTTAATATAATAATTGATATACAGAGCGTGAGCCAATAAAAACTACCATTTGATTAAAAGAAATTTCCAATAGTATCCTCGCAGTTGATATTATTTTAACTTTAAAATATTCTTAAAACATAAATCTTAAAATATTCTTAAAATATTCTTAAAATATGCATTAATAATTATAAAAAATTACAAAATTCTGTCATTTATGTTTTTTCATAAATGACCAAAATTTTGTTATTTAATAAAAAGAATTCAAAGTGTAATAACTTCCACAGTGTTTTATTAATATAACATTTAACTGTTAAAATTGTAATGCTTCGTTTTTGTTTTTATTTAAGGCCTCATACAACCTTAAATATGCTAGTGAAAATTAATACTGTTCTAAAATAAATATTATTCTAGTGTTTTACACAGTTTTATGTATTTTTATGTTACATATCCAATTCTGGTATAAATATATAAAATCCGCAGTCTAGTAATTACAATTGTAATTAAAAGATTCCCTGGGGTAAAATGTAATATAATCACTGAAGGCTTACTCACGCAACAGGTGACTGGTAAATCCTTACGTGCACCTCTTGAACGAGCCTATACTATATGTAAGCACTTCTAGATATGTCCTGCTTATCTATTTTACGAGCCTGTAAATCGCGATATATGTTTCAATTACAGAAAGATGATAACCGTCCCGATACGTACAGCAAAAAAGAGAGTGAGATAAACACTAAAGCCGTGATTTACAACCGCATTTGATATTCGACTCGAACTGTTAACATGCTAACACTACTAAACGATAAATTATGCATAAATTACAGATTCTTGTGCAAAATAAAATATCTGCAATGTCGATTTAAATAGGACATTCTTTTATCTCCTAGAAACAATCACAAACTCAATATGCTCCCAGATATTGAATGCAATTTTACAGTTTCAGCAAATGCAGTCTTTTTATAAATCATAAAATCTACAGTTTAATCGCAGAAGTAATAACTAGACAATGTTTATGCACTTATGGGAATTTGTAATAATATAATGAGACAGAATATGCAATAATGTATACATAAATACGGAATAGTAAAGTAAAATACAATTTATAACATTTAGAGAAGAAAACAAATAGTTACATGCATTTCCTTTGTCTAATTCTACTTATAGAAATAGGAATTTACACAAACACCTGCAGTGTAATAATAACGTAATACGGCTATTTTTCTAAGATGAAATCAACACATTTGATATTGAGTAATTACCGTAAACTATTAATTTCCTCATTTCATTCATTTGTTGCCTAAACTTTTATCACGAACTCTCATATGAAGAAAAAGACGACATTCTGCACTAGCATGAAAAGAATTAGAAGGATTCGAATAAATTCCTCTAATTCCATCGACGAATATGAAAATCCATGGCCGAAATCAGAGAACAGATGAAGACGCGTCGCAAGGCGGTGAAACAAAACGCAGCCGGCATAATTTCTCGTCCATTCATACGCAATTTAAGTCCCTTTCATACGGGGCGCCGGGCACGAAACCACAACAGACATTATATTGCCCAGCGGCAATGCGATCGACGTTTCAAAGACATCAGGCATCAAAGAACTTACTATCCAACATCTGTCCGTTACCTGCACGATTTCGCATTATGCTCAAGTGCGATACATTTATATTGTAAGCCCCGGAACAAGCCCGAACCGCTCGTATCCGTTCCGGTTTTTATTATTTTTCCCCGTCCCTTGTCCCGTGCTCTCGCCGGGATGCACACGATCGAACATCCGTCAAGAACCGTCGAGCGGGCTTTTATACTGTTTCGAGCTCCTATTGTCCCGTACGTGCCCGATAGTTACACAATAATTAAGGGCCCAAGCCTGTTTCTACGATAGGATTGGTACTTACTTATCTTACAGAAGTGTGCAACTGAGTGCACTTTGTCGCAATCGTCACGCGGTTCCGTACACCATCGTCGACGATTAACATCGTTCTGTTTGAAATCCACGGATTGAAAAGATTTCGAAAATAACTGTTAAACACGGTGTGTCACCCAAACGAGCTACCTAAATATATATTCTTTCTTTATGTTATAAAAAAGCTTCATAGTATGTTATAAATGGCGTCGATGTTTTTGGGCTATTTTTTTTAATTCATTCGGGGTCATAGGCATTTTTTATGTAAAAATGTATCTTTTTCTATTTTATCGTCATATGTAC
>NW_017171677.1:0-207 GCF_001652005.2 Ceratina calcarata | reverse complement strand
ACAGACACGGCGATTGGAAAATCGGGTGCGATAGTTTTGTCGCTTTTACGACCTTTCTTACAAAAAGGTCACACAGTCTATCTAGACAATTTCTATTCGAGTCCGGCATTATTTCGATTGTTGCATAATAATAGTACTAATGCGTGCGGCACGGTTAGCAAAAGAAGGCAAGGCATGCCAAAGTTTCAGGAACGTCTGAAAAAAGGA
>NW_017171676.1:0-207 GCF_001652005.2 Ceratina calcarata | reverse complement strand
ATGCGCCTTCGCTGACCATGCCTAGCATACCCCCATCAAGTACCAGTCCCCACCAAGGTCGCGTCGTCCCCACTTTCCGGCCGAGGGAAAAAATATTTCAACGCTGGACTACACTCGACTCGAATTCGTTACGAACAAGTTCAAACGCGTAGAATCAGGCATGGCCAAAGTTGTCGCCGCGCGACACGACCTTGCCCGGGAGCCGGA
>NW_017171675.1:0-207 GCF_001652005.2 Ceratina calcarata | reverse complement strand
CTATAAGAATTTCATACTTAGAATTCTCTAACTCTATCATAGTGACTGCTACAGTTTATAGCCTTAATACTAATTTTGACGTCGTGACACATAGTACGTTAAATTGCGACAATAGACGATTCTTTTGTAATAATAAAATAATCATTCGTAAGTCAGATGTAATTTTAAATGTTTATATCTTTTAAATAATTGGAAATGATTATATCT
>NW_017171674.1:0-207 GCF_001652005.2 Ceratina calcarata | reverse complement strand
TTCGCGAAAATTCAGGGGTAAATGAGTGGCGGTGGGTGCCGACAAAAGATAATCCAGCCGATGACGGTACTAAGGCCGCGCTTGACGCACTTGGTGGGAACAGCAGATGGTTTGCTGGGCCGTCGTTTCTAACTAAGGCAGATTCCTTTTGGCCGAATAGCGACGTTCATTTTGAGGCCAATACGGCCGACTTAGAGTACTTAAAAT
>NW_017171673.1:0-207 GCF_001652005.2 Ceratina calcarata | reverse complement strand
ATCGTTTTTTATTTTTCTTTTAAGGTTGTATGAATACTTAAGTAAAGATGGCGACATAGCATTTAGATTTTAACAATTATTAAATATTACATCAATAGGACTCTGCGAAATTTTAGAAATTTTACGAGGCTATTATAAAAGTTGTCACATCCTGAGTTCTTACGTTGAATGGAAAAATTTTGATTTCATTCATGAAAAAATACAGGT
>NW_017171672.1:0-207 GCF_001652005.2 Ceratina calcarata | reverse complement strand
TAGATAATAGAAATTAATATTGAATATATCGTTGATATCGAAGATTTAAGTTTGAACATTCAAATAATCATCAGCAAGCAATCATCACAAATAATCACAACAGCAAGATATCAAGAAATAAGAAACATGTTCAAATTTTGTTTTCTCCACCGTCAAGTGGCAATCAATTTAATATTGACCGTTGTATATGCTCTTACTATGACAATG
>NW_017171671.1:0-207 GCF_001652005.2 Ceratina calcarata | reverse complement strand
GTATCAGTAGTTAGGAAAGCTGTCTGAGAGCAGTCGGACAGCCGTAGAGTCGTCGAAAAGGTCCGAAGAACGCGTTCGGAGGGAATAGCTTTGTCCCAAAGACACAATAGATGACCCCTGCGGCGAAAGTACAATTTGTAACTCCGTAGGATTGGTCTCACTTCCGACCGATATCCAATGTTTACCACATCTTATTGCAGGCAGTAG
>NW_017171670.1:0-207 GCF_001652005.2 Ceratina calcarata | reverse complement strand
ATAGTAATGTACAAAAAATTGGTTGCTATCAAAAGATGCATCTCTTTCAACCGTGCAAGTTTCGTATAACAAACTCGGACTATCCCCTATAAGTTATGTTAAATAATACAGGTATAAAAAAAAAATAATAGTGCAACTATGGGTCCGTTGATGGTGGAGCCTCGCGCGTACCTGAATGTTTTCCCTCTCCAAGTGCAACAATAGAAA
>NW_017171669.1:0-207 GCF_001652005.2 Ceratina calcarata | reverse complement strand
AGGTACTGAGTTAAGCAACAGAGGTTATATTGACATCGCCTCAGAAGGAGGTTGTGTTGGTCTTGGGCATATGTGCAGGCTCTGTCCCTGGTTGGCCTCGAACCGTCGTGCGGTGCGGACGTGCCGACGTGCCGCTCCGTCTTAGTGCCTCATTTTCGTGAATTTGTTAAGTGTAATATTCATTCAAAGTGCAAATATTTATGAAGT
>NW_017171668.1:0-207 GCF_001652005.2 Ceratina calcarata | reverse complement strand
GTATATGGTTTGTTGTATGGATTATTGTAAGTGATTTTATGTAATATATTGTCTTATTTATTCTATGAGATATTGTCTAATTTATTACAAGCCTTTAATTGAGATGAATAATTAGGCAGATTTTTCGATAGACCAGTGATATTGATAAATCAATTAAGGACGTTAGTCCCGCTCAGTTGGTCTCAACCATTTCAAGTGGTGCCACGT
>NW_017171667.1:0-207 GCF_001652005.2 Ceratina calcarata | reverse complement strand
TTTTACCTTTTTGCACAAGAAGATTTTCTGGACGGCAAGTACATTTCTTTTCTTCCGTTGTAGAAACAGTTTGAGAAAGAGAATGTTGAATTATTCCAGTGCACTTAGATGATACAGAAATAAACGAATAATTATTTATTATACTTTCTGCAGCATATTAAATTCTTTAAAGGTGCACTTTTATATTCGATATGAAGCATATATTCC
>NW_017171666.1:0-207 GCF_001652005.2 Ceratina calcarata | reverse complement strand
ATACACGTAGCCCTTAAGTTTTGGAATTAAAGAGTCCATATGTTTTTCGTAACTGAGCTTGTTGTCGATTATAATCCCAAGGTACTTAAAATTGTCTGTTATAGGCAGTTTTATATTATCAACAGTGATAAAGTTGTTGTTTGTGTCTGGTTTATCATGATTCTTTGAGTAGCTGACAATTGCAGTTTTATTCGTGGCTATCTGGAG
>NW_017171665.1:0-207 GCF_001652005.2 Ceratina calcarata | reverse complement strand
TTATTTGTAAGAAAATGTAGTTCTGTCGAATGTTTTTCACAAGGCAATTCTAGAGACCTTGGTCATAAATTACACTGTTCTTGGAAGAGGTCGGTTTTCCTAGATAAGGCCCGAAACGGTTTTAAAGGGACGTAGACCCTTCTCCGTTGCGAGTCACTTCGAGTGCGTTCGTTGCCGAATAGAGACATCCTTCTGAGCCGAGTTTAA
>NW_017171664.1:0-207 GCF_001652005.2 Ceratina calcarata | reverse complement strand
CAGAGAGGTCGAGACGATTACGCGTGTGAAATAAAGACTTAGTTAATTTTACTCTTTGTTACCAATTCCTTCAGTGATCCTATTCAATTCATTTCTGCCGCACTGAGGGCGGAGATATTGTTCGTGATTCAACAATCGTAGTGAAAAAGGACACTTAAAAATATTGATAGAGAATCATTTATTACAAGATAGCATTACATTCAAACA
>NW_017171663.1:0-207 GCF_001652005.2 Ceratina calcarata | reverse complement strand
GAATCGTGTTATAGCGAAACCGTGTTATAAGATGCCGTGTTGAAGGAGGGCTACCAATACATGATTTTAGAATACTTCTATCTATCTATTCTTATAGACAACACAAAGGATCAACAACTGCAGTTGCGAGAATTCGTATGATTAACATAAAATATTAATTAAACTGTTTATATACACGTTCCAATGGGAAATAAGAAAACGTAACAA
>NW_017171662.1:0-207 GCF_001652005.2 Ceratina calcarata | reverse complement strand
TCTCTCCACTTTTACACAGGCCTGTACTAGAATTGTATGTACAACTCATTGATAAATTTTTGTAGTCATATTGGAGTGTAGTAGGGTTGCAAGTCATCTTATCAATTAGATTAAATCTTTAATTCAATTGGACAAAATTAGCAACTAACATTTAATTCTTGACTGAATTTTATGTCATTAGAAATTCCAATTGTTAATCAACAAATT
>NW_017171661.1:0-207 GCF_001652005.2 Ceratina calcarata | reverse complement strand
GTTAAAGAGTACACGCTACGTGCCTTTGTGTTATTCTTTCCGGGTAATTCTACATGTTTTAAAGGTGTGCATCTACAAAGACGGGTAAACAAAATAAAAGGCAAAGAACAATGTTATCAAGAATGTTTCATCAAACATCCTTTCGCACATTTTATTTATTGATATAATTTGCGTAAGTGCAAGTGTATAATAAAAATTTTAATTTTC
>NW_017171660.1:0-207 GCF_001652005.2 Ceratina calcarata | reverse complement strand
CTGTCTGATACTTTATCATCCACCTGTTCGTCGTCTTTACACGGCACATTTTGTTGACTAGCAGAGTCAACAGCTCAAAGCCCTTAAGTCGATTCCAGTCCTTTCAAGCCGACTGGAGTATCTTGAATAGCATCACCAACTTCGTCTCCCTCGAGCTGCATGTCTTAGCCCGCTTACTGCGAAGCCGCACCGTAGTAAATGCTGGCT
>NW_017171659.1:0-207 GCF_001652005.2 Ceratina calcarata | reverse complement strand
GAATGAAATATCGCTCTCGCGGTTATGCCTCTATATTATGATCATAGTCTATGGCACTGACCAACAAAGAAGTAAGTTCAACTCTGATTTTTTTCGCATTTTTCATAAATACTCGCGCTCTGATTCGTCGAGAGCTTTTGTTAATAACTCGGCTACCACGCCTCGGACAACTTTTTTGCGAAGGAAAAAGTTGTTTAAAATCACCAT
>NW_017171658.1:0-207 GCF_001652005.2 Ceratina calcarata | reverse complement strand
GGTTTTGAGTAATAAAATTTTGCATCATTTAAGCATCTGACGTGCTAAGAAAAGTACTTATCTATCGTGCTATTATTTCAGTCTTTTTAGGAGTCACTTTTTAATAGAGTATAAGAAATTTTGTACCCTCTCAATTATTATTTTAGCTTCGGATAACGAATCGAACGAATATATTTTGTGATTCTTCATCTTCCCTTAGCGTCGTGG
>NW_017171657.1:0-207 GCF_001652005.2 Ceratina calcarata | reverse complement strand
GTACAAGGATAGTAAACCTGTAACAAACCCTTCAACATTTCTTTTACTTGTTTGGCGATAATAAATTTTTTTTCTTGGGTTTCTTCTAATTTCTTTGGTCTCATTTTTTTGTTTTAATGTTTTTAGTTTTTTCTACTTTTACTTGTTTTTCTTTTTTAATTCTTTTCTTCTCTTCTCTTTTACTTTTCTTTTTCTTTCGCCTGCATT
>NW_017171656.1:0-207 GCF_001652005.2 Ceratina calcarata | reverse complement strand
TCGATGCTCTACGTTAAAAATGTAGAGACTTATTTATGTTCTTTTAAATATTATAGTAAAAAATTGATAAGAATTGTAATATTATTTTTTATTAGTGTGCAGGTCAAGACTTATCGATGCTCTACGTTAAAAATGTAGAGACTTATTTATGCTCTTTTAAATATTATAGTAAAAAATTGATAAGAATTGTAATATTATTTTTTATTA
>NW_017171655.1:0-207 GCF_001652005.2 Ceratina calcarata | reverse complement strand
GCTATCGAAGCCAACGAGAATCGCCATGTACACTGCCACTAATTAATTTATATTTATAGCATCTAAAAGGATAGAGAATTGTCAAGTCTCCCTTAACAAAGCCGTCATAATATTAAATAAGCTATTAATTCGACTTATAATAAAAGACAATTATTTTTAATAAAATATATCCTGCGATATTTAAATAAAATAGTATAATGAACCGCA
>NW_017171654.1:0-207 GCF_001652005.2 Ceratina calcarata | reverse complement strand
GATTTAACACTGCCTGTTGAAATAAATAACTGAACAATGTGGTCAAAAGTTTGTCAACAAGGATGATTTTTTTCGAGATATCTCTCTGCATAGAGTCAGGCTACCTGTACAGAGTTTCTTCCAGCCTCACCGTAAATTAAAATCATTTCAAGTTTCTCTTGCTCACTGTAGAATACCATTATTTTATAATTATCTTCCACACTCATA
>NW_017171653.1:0-207 GCF_001652005.2 Ceratina calcarata | reverse complement strand
CCATCTTGACCCCTAGGTAAGCAAATGATTCGTCGGTGCCAACACTTTTAATTGTTTCGTTATCAATTTTTATATTACGATCCTTTGTATACCAGCTCCTGTGCGTCTGAGTAATTTGAAAACAGGAACTCTTGTCCGCTGAGAGTGACATTCCTAAGCTGTTTTGAGCTTTTCTTTGATCACGCGCCAAAAGAATAATATCATCTG
>NW_017171652.1:0-207 GCF_001652005.2 Ceratina calcarata | reverse complement strand
CCCAAAAGTTTATGTACTTTAGAAAAACGCATTTCCTATAATTAAAAAGAAATTAAACGTCGGAAGAACAACGCTAATAATAAATAGTTACGTCCTAAAAAGTATAGAAGGAAATATCCAATTAATTATTGACGACGGCGAAAAATTTTTTGTACTGAAATTGTGAGCACTGACATCTTCTAAGAGAAAAATTCTATGAATTTCTCT
>NW_017171651.1:0-207 GCF_001652005.2 Ceratina calcarata | reverse complement strand
TTTTTGTATTAAGTGGTAATAATAGAAAGAAAGACTACCAAAATTGTAAACTATCCATCAAGTTATAAAATATGCATTTTTGTCACAAACAATTTCGAATTTGTTTGTCATAAATTTTTTTCCATACGGTCAAACTAACTATTATAAGTACGTGTTAAAGTAAATAGATGAAACTAATGAAGATTTCTCATATTTTATAATAATACA
>NW_017171650.1:0-207 GCF_001652005.2 Ceratina calcarata | reverse complement strand
ACACTTCAGAGCAGCGCTATCATTGGGGTTTAAACGCGGATTTGACAGTGGCGATATTCATCCGTGTGATACTTTACCGGTAGTTAAGAAATGTTTCAGGGAAAGGGTATGACTTTTTCCGATCCGACCCTGTTTGTTCCTACTGGCTCTCATGGTGCTAGCTCTTATCAGGCACAACAATACAATGACTGTGGCGATTCTGGTATT
>NW_017171649.1:0-1240 GCF_001652005.2 Ceratina calcarata | reverse complement strand
CTTTTTCTGGGACACCCTGTATATATATATGTGTAAACAGAATGACGAGATCTATAAGTGTTCAAAGTTTCAAGTTAATCGGTGACCCGACGATCGCGATAGTGCGTTCTCCTTGTAAATACAATAGATAAATCTAATCAAGTAAATACGTATGTTCTGTGAACGCAATCCTTTCCAATGGACAACTTTATTATTATAATCCGGCTTTCTATCGCATCGTAGCAATGTAATGAAATTCCTGAAGTGCTGAAACGAACTTTTTCTTGTGAATGTTCAAATTTATTTTCATCAACATATTCATAGAACTACGTGTTATGTATAGAATACAATTTTAAAATGAACATCAGAATCTGACGGCCGGTGTCAGGCAGTATACAGCCAATCTTAGGATGGTATTCAATAGGCATTGAAGCAATTGGTCAAGCAATTGCTTGACGACGTTCGCCTTATTCGAATAATGTTGGATTGAGTATATCTTTTTTCAAGTAATTTTTTAAAGGATATTTTTTAACAAATATTTTCTAACGGTCGTGTCTTAATGGGCAAATTTTTAAGGGTCCTCTTAATGTGAGGAACGTGAGGAACAGAGTTTGGGAAATAGCGTCTTAACGTCCCGATATGACAAAAGACCAAGCAAGGGGCCTGCTAGGCGTAAGTTTTACGAGCAAGGGTCAATGAAGACAAGCCGTTTTGGCAAGGCTCGGACGGTTGCGTTCGCCAATTTAAAAAGAAAACGGTTAAGGATTGCGCTATGAACGCGTGGGACAACGAATCCTTTGTCGTATCGGGAAATAGGAAAAGAAAAACCCGAAGTCAGTTAGTAACTCTGCGAGCGTCGAGCAGAACGTTAGTTCTCGGGTCTTCGGTTCGACGCCTATGGTAAAGAAGAAGTGTGCAGTCGAACAGTAAAGTTCAACCGTGATTTGATGACTGTCGCTTCTCGAGTTCATAGTGTTATTTTACGTGTGTGTGATTTTAACTATTTTGAATTCTTTTTTTTACTTTGTTAATGAACTTTAATTTTAGTTTCACATTGAACCTTTATTCTTTTGGTGTTTTACTTTCCGATTCATTTCCCGGTCGCTCTCATCCTAATATAACAAATAAGATGACCCTAAGTCCTTATGTATTCACAGTCTGAACTTAAGGTTTGCTTATTCGAAAAGCGACATCTCAAGGCTTGCTTATTGTTTGATGGGAATAGACCCAGGTAAAAAAACATCGGTCCCAGTCGTTTGGG
>NW_017171648.1:0-207 GCF_001652005.2 Ceratina calcarata | reverse complement strand
TCATGGTGGAGTCGGTTTTCTTCGGAATGCGGTATCCTTTAGGTAAACTGGGTACGACTTCCTTTTCTACCAACTCCGGAGTCGTTTGCGTAGCCTTCGTACTGCACTCCGTGGCCGTTAGTTCTCCGTCGGTCATGGCCAGGTTTAACATTTTATCAAAAGTTGCACTGAATTCCTGGTGTTCGCTCTCCATTTCTCAACTAATGA
>NW_017171647.1:0-207 GCF_001652005.2 Ceratina calcarata | reverse complement strand
ATAAGTGTAGGAGTCCGAGGCGCCTATGCACCAATCGTTGTACGTTGTTCCCTGTATCGACACTTCCTAGCTGAATAGACAGCTAGTCGTTACAACAATAATTATTGTGCATTTGCATTTCGTTCTCCCCTCTTTAGCCATGCGCGACCACTCGGCGAACGACTCGAGAGCCGTCCACAGAGTAGCCGCACATGTTACCGGCAGGCA
>NW_017171646.1:0-207 GCF_001652005.2 Ceratina calcarata | reverse complement strand
GTTGTTTCTATCGTCATTAATAGTTCTTTTTCTGTCGCAGGTATCAATTCGGTCAGTATCGTTGAGTGGCCCCTGTTCGATGGTTGCCATTTGTTCCAGTCTTTCAGAAGTTTTGCCGTTCTGATGGCTACTTCTTCTATCTTCATCGTCAACGTTGGAGTCGCGAGCATCGCTTCCATCGCTCTCGTCGGTGAGTATCTGAACGCT